>NC_060175.1:73639471-73977316 GCF_021184085.1 Oncorhynchus gorbuscha | reverse complement strand
ATTTCTTACATTACTAGCTCAGAACATTTGTTATGTTATTACATACAGCCGGGAATAACTACTGGATATCAGAGCGACAGTAACTCACCAGCACTACCAGTATTACGACCAGGAATAAGACTTTCCCGAATCTAATCATTTGTTCACACTACCCAGGGAAATTGAACTGATTCCAGAGGCCAACCCAAAACACCGCCAGCGGAGGAGAGGTACTCGGGTGGTCTTCTAGTTTGACTTAGAGGCTCGTACACCACCCACCGCTTACGAGTATATAACTCGCTAATGTTCAGTCTCTGGATAATAAAGTTGAGCTCAGGGCGAGGATTTCTTTCCAGAGAGACATCAGGGATTGTAACATACTCTGTTTCACCGAAACATGGCTCTCTTGGGATATACTGTCAACAAAAGTTGACAGTCCGTCCAGCCAGTTGGGTTCTCAGTTCATCGCGCAGACAGGAATAAATATGTCTCCCTGTAGCACAACAGTTAGCAAGCAGTGAAGACGAGGGAGAGCTGACGAGAACGAGGCGGCAGATCAAAGACCCGTGGAGCCGGAGGTAAAGAGAATGGCTAGCATCGGGAAAATAGATGTGTTTGATGACACGCAAGAAAACTGGGCAACTTACATTGAACGACTGGAACAGTACTTAATTGCAAACGACATTGCTGGTAACAAAAGAGTACCAGCATTGTTGAGTTTAATTGGCCCAAAAACATACAGTTTGCTAAGAGATCTGACTGCCCCTCTGAAGCCCTCAAATAAAACATTCACAGAGATTGTGGAGATATTGCAAAATCACCTATCACCTAAACCACTCCTCATCGCGGAACGTTTTCGTTTCCACAAGAGAGAGATCAGAATGAGGGGAGGGTATTAGTACATATGTAGCAGTGTTGAAGAAACTGTCTGAACATTGCCAGTTGGGAGAGAACCTAAATGACACATTCAGGGATAGATTTGTTTGTGGACTGAAACATGAACACATTCAAAAACGTTTGCTCACAGAATCAGAGCTCACGTTTGCAAAGGCTGTTGAAATTGCTGTGGCTATGGAAATCGCGACTAAAGATGCATTTGAGTTGCAAAGTAAAAGAAGTACTGACCTGTCACAAATTTCCCTGCACAAGTTTTCACGCAGTCGACAGCGCCCCCGTGTGGCCGAAAAATGCAACAGGTGTGACAGAGATGGTCACAGAGCAGAGGACTGCCGTTTCAAAGATGAAATTTGTCACAAATGCAGTAGAAGGGGGCACATTCAAAGAGCATGCAAAGCAAAATTCAGTCACAACAGGAAAAATGAGAAAATTAAAGGGTCTGTGAATGCACTAGCAGAGAACAGTGGCAGTTATTCAGATGAACGATTAATTGGTACAATGAAGTTAAACACAGTGACTTCTCCCAGCAGTAGCATAATATGGGTGACACCAGATATCGAAGGCAAACCCCTCAAAATGGAGCTTGACACAGGATCTGCAGTGTCTATAATTTCCACTACTGTCTACAATGAGCATTTTAAGGCTATCAAGCTGAAGAACACAAATGTATTGCTGAAGACATACTCAGGAGAGAGATTGAGCCCAATGGGGGCGTTGCAGGTCAGAGTGCATTATGGGGGGCAAACACAGCAGTTACAGCTGTATGTGGTGCCTGGAACTGGCCCCCATTATTTTGGCAGAATGGCTTTCAAAAATAAAGCTGAATTGGTGTGACTTGAAAATGCTCCACACGTTCCAGTCAAAGAGAAAGGCACAGACCAAACACTGGAACACTTGTGAAAAATACAACACAGTTTTCAGTGATCAGATGGGAACAGTAAAAGGCTTCACAGCAACACTTGTACTAAGAGATGACGCAACCCCAAAATTCTGCAAAGCCAGATCTGTTCCATACTCCCTGAGGCCAAAGGTGGAAGCGGAAATCGATCGCTTGCAGGATACAGGGATCCTGACGAAAGTGGACAGAAGCGAATGGGCCACACCCATAGTTCCTATTGTGAAGAAAGACGGGTCTGTTAGAATGTGTGGGGACTTGAAGGT
Organism: Oncorhynchus gorbuscha; assembly: GCF_021184085.1. Classification (NCBI taxonomy): domain Eukaryota; kingdom Metazoa; phylum Chordata; class Actinopteri; order Salmoniformes; family Salmonidae; genus Oncorhynchus; species Oncorhynchus gorbuscha. Next base: position 73,975,279 of record NC_060175.1, on the reverse strand, counting down.
AACTGTGAATTTAATGTTGCATGTGGACCAATACCCCCTGCTGTGTCTGGATGACATCTTTGCTGCACTAGCTGGTGGGAAACACTTCAGTAAAATCGATCTGAAACAGGCTTACCTGCAGCTACTGGTTGAAGAGAGTTCCAAACAGTACCTGACAATAAACACACACAAAGGTCTATACAGGTTTAACCGACTGGTTTTTGGCATTGCATCAGCACCGACAAAGAGCACCTGGCTAACCTGGAAGAGGTCCTGAAAAGACTGAAAGAGTATGGTCTACAGGCAAACTTAAAGAAGTGTGAGTTCTTCAAAGACAAGATTGTCTTCTGTGGACTTGAGATTGACTGCAATGGATTGCACAAAACACAGGACAAAATCAAGGCAGGCACCACAATCACAAAATATCACAGAAGTGAGATCTTTCACGGGACTGATCAATTACTACAGAAGATTCCTCCCAAACCTTTCAGCAGTATTCCAGCCTCTAAATCAGCTCCTGGAAAAGAATAGGACATGGCGGTGGACAGAGCAGTGTGAAAATGCATTTCTGGAGGCAAAACGGCTCATAACATCTGAACAGGTCCTGATGCATTACGACCCTGAAATGCCAGTGAAGTTGGCTTGTGATGCGTCCCCTTATGGATTAGGGGCAGCCCTTTCACACACACCGAAAGATGGGTCAGAGAGGCCAGTTGCATTTGCGTCACGAACATTGAATGATGCAGAGAAAAACTACTCACAAATCGACAAAGAAGCACTGGCACTAGTGTGGGGAGTCAAGAAATTCCACGCATACCTATATGGCAATCGTTTCACACTGGTTACAGATCACCAGCCGTAGCTTTCCATTTTCAGTCCAAAGAAAGGCATTCCGGCAATGACAGCAGCCAGGTTACAGCGATATGCCCTGTTCCTTGCCAGTCATATGTATGACATTGAGTTTAAGCCGTCATCCCTCAAACACAAATGCAGATGGATTATCCAGACTGCCGTGTACATGAGAAAGACAAAGGAGGGTGGATGCAGTGGACATGTTCCATACCGCTCAGCTCAAGGCCCTACCAGTCACAAGCACAGTTATCAAACAGGAGACAAGGAAAGATGTGACCTTGTCAAAAGTGTACACCTACACCATGTCAGGATTGCCAGCTACTGGCAGAAAGGAGCTGACTCCGTATTTCCAGCGGAGAAACGAAATTACAACGTACCAAGGATGTTTGATGTGGGGAATGAGAGTCATGATACCCCAGAAATGCCAACATCTAGTCTTGCAGCAACTACATGAAGGTCATGTTGGAATTGTCCAAATGAAGCTGCTCGCAAGGAGCCACTTCTGGTGGCCAGGTCTGGACCAACAGATAGAAAATATGGCAAAGAACTGTAGCGGACGTTTGGAAACCCTTCACATGCCTGCTCCTGTCCCAGTACACCCATGGGAATGGCCCGCAGAGCCATGGCAGATAATTCATGTGGACTACGCTGGTCCCTTTGAAAAGCACATGTTTCTGGTTATAGGTGATGCCCATTCCAAATGGCCAGAGGTGTTTTGCACTGACTCCTCCACCTCAGCTCAGACGATAGAGTGTCTCAGAACAACGTTTGCACGCTTCGGTTTGCCACTGCAGCTGGTAAGTGACAACGCGCAAGCTTTTGTAAGTGATGAGTTTACAAGATTCATTTCAGTAAATGGAATCAAACACTCAACCTCAGCTCCATACTACCCTGCCACCAATGGGTTGGCAGAACGCTTTGTGAAAACCCTAAAGCAAGGACTCTGTGCAGCAAAACGAGATGAAGGGACTTTGCAAACAAAACTGGCCAAGTTCCTGGCCTCCTACCGAAACGCACACAGCTGGACATCATGAAGCCAAACAGGCGTAATGAAGTGCTGAACAAACAAGCCAAGATGCTCTCCGGTGGCCGGGAGCGTCATCTCCAAACAGGACAGGAAGTGATGGTGCGAGACTACAGAAGAGGAGGGAAATGGACAAGAGGGGCCGTACACACACAAACGGGACCCAGAACTTACCAGGTTCAAGTGAGCCCAGACATAATGTGGCGGCGTCACATTAACCAAATGCATTCCACGGAAAACAGCACAACAATCGAGAGAGAACATGCACAGAGAGCTCCTGAGAGTGACACACAAGGAACTGTAGAGGACGGTGGGGCAGTAGAGAGACCCCAGGCTGAAAGAAGGGAACGTGTTGATGAAGGTACTGCTATAGCAGACGCTATAATGGAACAATCTGAGGATGTTCAGGAGCCTCCAGACAATCCGAGGCGCTACCCAGAACGAAGGCACCGTCCACCAGACAGACTAGACTTATAACCAAAACGAACTGTTCAAGTTCAAATTAAAAGATGCAAATAACTACAACAAGTTCTGGGAAATGTTTCATTTGTGGTTTGGTAAAAGTAACTCTGATTGTATAAGAGAAGGAATGTTATGTTCTGTTAATTACTGATGTCCCCTTTAAGGATGGAGCACCCTTGGTCATGCGCATTATTGTTCTATGTTATTCTGGTACTAACTAGTTTGAGTAAATGTGAAGCTCCAGTTCAATTGCTTGTATTCAGAGTCTTTCTTATTACATAAATAAGTACTAAGTGTTAAGACACTACAAGGACTATTCAACGCTGGTCTGACCAATCGGAATCCATCCTTCAAGATTGTTTTGATCACGCGGACTGGGATGTGTTCCGGGTAGCCTCCGATAATAACACCGACGAATATACTGATACGGTGACTGAGTTTATCAGGAAGTGCATAGGAGATGTTCTACCCAATGTGACTATTAAAACCTACCCTAACCAGAAATTGTGGATAGATGGCAGCATTCCCCAAATGGAAAACGCAAACCACCGCATTTAACCATGACAAGGTGACTGGGAACATGGCAGAATAGTGTAGTTATTGTGTAGTTATGATTGCATGGCAATCAAACAGGCAAAACGGCAGTATAGAGACAAAGTGGAGTCCATATATTTATATATTCTTAATTCCATTCCTTTACATAGATTTGTGTGTATTCGGTATATGTTGTGAAATTGTTAGATATTACTTGTTAGATATTACTGCACTGTCGGAGCTAGAAACACAAGCATTTCACTACACCCACAATAACATCTGATAAACACGTGTATGTTATTTGATTTTAAAATGTTATTTGATTTGATTTATCATTCTCCATATACCTTATATTCCAATGCATCCAACATTATGCATGCCCACCATGGTATTGGGCAGCTATCTGTTATTTGAGAACTCATCTGGTTTAGAAATCAAACACTTGTTTTTATTGCAGAGCACATTTTTCAACTGTTTTTGGAGAAGATTGTATTGCAAGTTATGCTATATGTGTAGCTATGCCATAAGTATAGGCTAATATGCATATGCAGCTGTTGGTTTTAAGCCTCCGTGCTTTTACACCTACATTGTTTGCTGTTTGGGGTTTTAGGCTGGGTTTCTGTACAGCACTTTGAGATATCAGCTGATGTACGTACGAAGGGCTATATAAATAAATTTGATTTGATTTGATTTGATTCTAGCATACACACATCTTTCTATCCACATGCCTTTATTTGGGTTACCATGCAAAGTATATGGATGTTTCTTTAAGCCTGCAGCTTAAACTTATATACTTATATACTTATATACTTGAAATTGACATATAAATATGCCAAAACATGATTCAACAATTTAATTCACTGAGAGATAGCTAACGAAAAACACAAATTAACATTTACAGTAGCTAGCTGGCTACTCTGTAACATTGGCTAGCTTTCAATACATTGGCTAAATGGTCAACGGAGTTACCTCTTCATATGATCAAGACCATTCGTATTGCATGCTGCTTATTTCAAGTGCACTCGAAAACAGATATTTATGATATTTCAGTCTAGGACTCCGACCACAAAACCTGACTCAATAGGGGAGGGTCCGCGTGGGCATATATGATGGGTGACGCAGGGTGTCGGGGGCGGCTCCGGTGCTGGGTGCATCGCCGGAAGCTCCGGACTGTGGGTTGTCGCTGGAGGCCCCGGACCGTGGATCGTCACCGGAGGCCCCGGACCATGGATTGCCGCCGGAGGAACCGGACCGTAGATCGTAGCAGGAGGCTCTGGACTGAAAACCCCTGCTGAAGGCTCCGGACCGCCAACCGTCAATGGAAGCTCCGGACCGCCGACCATCTCAGGAGGTTCTGGACTGTAGACCGTCTCAGGAGGTTCCGGACTGTGGACCGTCTCAGGAGGTTCCGGACTGTGGACCGTCTCAGGAGGTTCCGGACTGTGAAATGTCGCCGGAAGCTCTGGACTAGAAACTGTTACCGGAAGCTCTGGACTGAGAACTGTCGCCGGACGCTCTGGACTGTGGAGGTGCACTGGAGGCCTGATGCGTGAGACCGGTACAGGTGGCACCGGACTGACACGCACCTCAGGGCGAGTGTGGGGAGGAGGCACAGGATGTACTGGACTGTGGAGGCGCACTGGAGACTTGATGAGTGGGACCGGTACACGTGGCACCAGGCTGATGACACGCACCTCAGGGCGAGTGCGGGGAGTAGGCACAGGACGCACTGGACTGTGGAGGCGCACTGGAGGTCTGGAGTGCAGAGCTGGCACAACCCTTCCTGACTGGATGCTCACTCCAGCCCGGCAAGTGCGGGAAGCTAGCACAGGACGCACTGGGCTATGAAGGCGCACTGAGGATGTCGTGAGTAGAGCTGGCGCAGGATATCCTGGGCCAAAGAGAGGCATGCTCACTCCAGCCTGGCAAGTGCGGGAAGCTAGCACAGGACGCACTGGGCTATGAAGGCGCACTGAGGATGCCGTGAGTAGAGCTGGCGCAGGATATCCTGGGCCGAAGAGACACATGCTCACTCCAGCCTGGCAAGTGCGGGAAGCTAGCACAGGACGCACTGGACTGTGGAGGCGCACTGGAGGTCTAGAGCGCTGAGCAGGCACAATCCGTCCTGGCTGAATGCCCAATTTGGCACTGCAGGGAGCTGGAACAGAACGCGCCAGGCTATGAATTCATACTGGAGACACCGTGCGCATCACTGCATGACACAGTGCCTGACCAGTCACACGCTCCCCACGGTAAGCACAAGGAGTTGGCTGAGGTCTGAACCCTGACTCCGCCAATCTCCCTGTGTGCCACCCCCCAATATTTTTTTGCGGCTGCCTCTCGTGCTTGCTTCGTTGAGCTAACTCCTCGTATCGTCGCCATTCGCTGCCTCTATCTCCTCCTTCAGACGGCAATACTCCCCGGCCTGCGTCCAGGGTCCATTACCATCAAAATCTCCTCCCAAGTCCACTCCTCCTGTACACGCTGCTGGTCCATTTTTGGTGGGATCTTCTGTCACGATCGTCGTATGAGTGAGACCAAGGCGCAGCGTAGTATGCGTACATTCTCTTTTAATAAATGAAAATCCGTAAAAAATCTACAAAATCAACGACCGAAACGTGAAGCTATACAAATAGTGCTGATAGGCAACTAAACATAGACAAGATACCACGAAACACAAAGGGGAAATGACTGCCTAAATATGATCCCCAATCAAAGACAACGATAAACAGCTGTCTCTGATTGGGAACCATATCAGGCCAACATAGAAATACAAAAAACCTAGATGACCCACCCAAGTCACTATCATGCCCCAACCACCACAGAGAATAAACAGCTTACTATGGTCAGGGCTTGACAGCCACTGACACATAATGTAGGTTGGGGTAAAGTGACTAGGCAACAGGATAGATATAGAGCAGTAGCAGCAGCATAAGTGATGAGTCAAAAGTGTTGGTGCAAAGGGGGGGGTATAGCGAAATTCTTGTGTTCCTAGCTCCAACAGTGCAGTAGTACATTATCTAACAATTCACAACAACACACAAATCTAAACGTAGATGTATAAATGTTTAAATATTAGATATTAGTTCAAGGTCCTGTTGGCTACAGAATTGGTGCATCGGTACCGCTTGGTAGCAGAGAGAACAGTCTATGACTTGGGTGACTGGAGGGACATTTTTTAGGGCATTCCTCTGACACAGTCTGGTATAAAGGTCCTGGATAGGGATGTACTGGACCGTACACACTAACCTCTGTAGCGCCTTGCGGTTGCTATACCTAGCGCTGATGCAGACAGTCAAGATGCTCTCAATGATGCAGCTGTAGAACTTTGAGGATCTGCCAGCCAATGTTCAGTTTGACCGGGCGACCAGCTCTGAGAAGAGTTTTGGTGGTTCCAGACTTATACCATTTAAGAATGATGGAGGCCACTGTGTTCTTGGGGACCTTCAATCCTGCAGAAATGTTTTGGTACCCTTCCCCAGATCTGTGCCTCGACACAATCCTATCTCAGAGCTCTAAGGACACTTCCTTCGACCTCATGGCTTGGTTTTTGCTCTGGCATGCACTGTCAACTGTGGGACCTTATATAGACAGGTGTGTGCCTTTCCAAATTATGTCCAATCAATTGAATTTACAACAGGTGGACTCCAAGTTGTAGAAACATCTCAAGGATGATACATGGAAACAGGATGCACCTGAGCTCAATTTCGAGTCTCATAGCAAAGGGTCTGAATACTAATGTAAATAAGGTACTTCTGTTTTTAACTTTTTATACATTTGCAAAAATTTCTAAATTCCAGTTCTTGCTTTGTCATAATGGGGTATTGTGTGTAGATTAATTTTAGAATAAGTCTGTAAAGTAACATAATGTGAAAAGGTCAAGAGGTCTGAATACTTTCTGAGTGCACTCTTTTTACCACAATGCTGGACATTTCTCTCCTCTGTTTCATTAACAAAGCAAAAACAATAACAGAGGTGCTGGGAGTCAAAGGTGACACTGTTTCACCTTATGCGGATTCCAGCTTTAACCCATAAGAAGTCTTACTAAATAGTTAATCAAATAGCTACCCGGACTATCTATATTGACCCACTTTGCACTAACTCTTTTGACTTATCACATATGCTGCTGCTATTGTGTATTATCTATCCTGTTGCCTACTCACTTTACCCCTACCTACTGTATATGTACATACTGTATCTACCTCAATTACCTCGTACCCCTGCACATTGACTTGGCTATATACACGGGGTACCAGTACCAAGTTACTCATTGTGTATTTATTCCTCATGTCATTATTATTATTATTATTATCATTATATGTTTCTCTCTGCATTATAGGGAAGGGGCCCGTAAGTAAGCATTTCACTGTTAGTCTACACTTGTTGTTTACAAAGCATGTGACAAATAACATTTGACCGAGTTGACTACTTCAAAATGGTGAAAGTCCTAAATGGTGCAGGCCATGCTAAAATAGGCTTTGTGGCAAGTGCACCCTCTATCCAACTCTATGAACTGAGACAATCTTCCATCTTTTAATATGATCTTCAGTAGATCCACGACTGGCTCCCAATCACAGAGGCAGCATCCTAATTTCCTTCCCTGGCGGATATGAACTCCTCACCCAGAACAGGCCTCAATCTTATCAACGTTTGGGAATCAATGAACACAGAGTTCATTGCGCCATGCCTTTGATACTAGCTTTGGAAATAAATCATCACAGAGACAATGACAAAACAGAGCATATTGCACAGAGTACTTGGTATCATGGTTGTATTCTGAGACCCTCATATAGGCAATATTCTTCTTTGGAGATGTTATCTTGTTGTTACCTAGTTGTGCCATGCTTTTTCATGATTTGGTGGGTTCCCTTATGCTCAGATAGTGGGTTGTTGTCTGTATGCATCCAGTGGCTACTGAGTTCTGCAGTAGCTGACTTTGTTTCCCATGGAAGTTGTGCATAATAATAATAAAAATCCGTATTTATTTGAAGTAATCAGATGCAATGAAGATGTTGACACATTGTATTATCAAGAGTCTGATGCATTGCACCATCATGCTTTAGTTTGTGCTTATTTCCAACATCACTCCGCAAATGGGTTCGAAAATTAGAATGAAAATACAATAAAATCAGTGGCGTAGGGCAGTTTTGCTGGGCCCCCTCAAGGTTCGAGTAAAGCACATTTTACCATGAGGCTGAGAGAAAGTGTTGTTTTATAGGTCAGGGATTCTTGAAAGATGGGACAATCTCAACTTTTTCCCCACGAGTATTTGTCTTAATATTAGCAACATTTTCGATATATATTTTGAAAAACCAAAGTTTCAACTATCACTATCACGTCATGTAAAGGAACAAACTCCAAATTAATTATAAAATAAAAAAACATAAAACGAAAACTAACTGGATTTATGTCAACTCCGTCAGACACCATAAAAGGCTTTTCATTTTTACAATTATCATCCAACAAGTGTTTAAAGGCCTTGTTTAAAGGATTGTTTAATTCTAACATTAGATCATTCAAATACTGTATGTAATACAAATCTCAAAACGTATTTTGTTTTGTTTTATAGCACTATTAAATGTTCCAGGGCAAATGTCTTTAGCCTTTTGGCATGTTTTTCTAGATTTAGAACCTAAAGCAGACATTATCCCTGAGCTCTAGCACAGCACAAACTTCAATTGTTTAAGCATTCTGTATGTCGCAGGTCAGTGATTAAAATCTGGTTTCAGAATATTGACAAAAAAAATGTATCTTTAGGGGGTTAGCCATCAGTTACGAGTTGATAACAGATACTCAAACACAGACGTATTTTTGCATCTAAAAATCTAAAGTTCAATAAAAACATTTGTCAAATATGGAAAATCCGTCACTGAAAAATCCCCAATAAAAACATAACCATTCTGTCAGATATTTTGACACTCAGATGGAGTTGACATTAGACAGAAATCTAATGGAGTTAATGTTTCACGGAGTTGACAAATTATCATTTTTCTTCTTCATTCAAGTGGTATGCACAGTAAGCAATTTATTCTTTCCCTCAGTTGCTTTATGACTCTAAACGTAATGAAACATTTGAACCAAAATTCATATTCTATCATAATCTACCAAGCAGAAGGAATTGAAAGTTTATAGTTGTGACCATGGTGATTCCAATATTGTTTGTTTAAATCTATCAATAGTAGAGAACTTTACAGACCATTAGTGGTCTTGTAGAACTACAGTACATGTATTGAGGACATGAATAAGGCGTCCTTATGGTATAGCTGACCCTGCTCGTTCTTGATGAAGTTTATATCCATTAGTTAATATCCATTATTGCCTGTTTTTAAAATTTGAAACGTTTTTTTGGAACGTTTAAAATTTGGATGCTTTGCTCCAGACAAGGGCATTTCCAGGCATAGAGCCGACATGGAACTTAATAATATTGAAAGTATTTGGAAAATTCCCAAAACTAATATTTTCCTTATAAAATTCCCCTAAATGTAAATGCTATGCTTAAATAATGCAACGAATTAAAAATAAATGTATATTTATAAAAATGAAATTTTACTGCTTGAAATGATGATCAAGAGTCGCTGAGCTAATTTCTTGCTATTCTACACACATTTTTTTCATGGGGCTTCTGAGTTCCCCTGTGGGGCGTGTGCTATGCCAGTGAGTAAAATATGAAATGTGTGAACAATAATGTGTTTCTTAATTTCACCTCAAAGACACAGACCATTTGAACAAAAATAGTTTAATGGTAGATGTACCCGCTATGGTCACTGACATATAAGTTACAATAGCTGACAGCGATACAATTGTTTCTTCCAATTCAAATAACAAATAAGTATTTTCCCATAACATTAAATACAATTAAAGACTTTATAGTACATAATACGCAAGACTTTGTACACACCTGAACTGTGTTGTGCGATACATTTTAGGCCACAAAATTTTGGAAGGTGCCCCAAGAGTTTCTCCCTCATGCTGCGAATCATGAATATACTCTGACAAGACACAGATATATCAGTAATCTATTTAAACTTCCCTATTCCTTATACTTCATTATTTACTCTTTCTATAAACTCTTCCTGGTCCGATTCGTTAATTATTTTCCTGTAAACTCTATTCCCTCTGTGCCTGTCGAGCTTCTTCACAGTTTGTACTTTCTGTAACTCCAGTGACTTACTGTGCTCTTGACCTATTGCGCCTACTTCCCAAGCCACTCAATAATCAAATGGGGGGAAATTATATTTTATAATAATAGGAGCAGTTAACATTCTATACTTCATCGTGTCCATAATTCAGTAACATGTACATGTTTGTGCTAATATTTTGTGCTGAAGGCCCTCCAGAATTTCATTTAGGTTATTTTTTATTTATTTTTCTCTTTTGGCTTGAACTGGTCTGGCTTGGGGTGAGACATGGTTTGGACTGGGGTAGGGACAGCTGGTCTTAGATCTGCGCTTACAGCAATCACTCCTTCAAAAGAGAAAAGACCCTCCAATATCCACTTACGATGCTCACAACATTAATTCTGGACTGACATGACAAAGATATACATCAGTTGCGAAATAGTCATGCTAGCTCAATGTGGACATCAGACATCTGGCATGGTATCTGATGAGTACAAACAATACAAAACATTGATACAAATGTCTTCACCGAATACAATGGTTAAAAATGTATGGTAGAAAGTTGAGACACAAGAAGTTGGTTGACTGGCTTGATGCCATATTCACAACTGCTTGTATCGAATAACATAAAACAATGCTTACAACAATAGCATGAAGGCATGGTTTGACACAGGAACTGAGAAGTAACAGGGCATTGAGTATCAATACAAGCAACTGACCTGTGTAACAATAACCTTAAGGAAACACATCAGAATACAACTACGGAAGAAATCCACTAATGTGCTTCAGATAGTGCTCTGCCGATTCAATTTGAAAATGTTTCAAAGTGAATTTGAGTATGGGAAATGACTATGTGTTCCAAACATCCAATCTTAAACTGGTTGTAGCAATACAGTGCACAAATAAATCATGTTAACATTACATAAAGGACATTACACTCCAAAATCAAGGGACAGAATGTACTGTATGAGTTACCTGAATCAATTGATGTGTTTCTCATAGATGGATGGCCATTGTTCAATCACATTAAGTGAGCACTAGATGGTTCATTCAAATACACTGAGTTACATACATACCTTCAGTTAAAGTGGGGTTAATAAATCCTTTAAATCAAAAGTTAAAAATATACACTACTACAAAAGTTTTAGAACACATACTCATTCAAGGGTTATTCTTAATTTTTTACTATTTTCTACATTGTATTTTAAGAGTGAAGACATCAAAACTATGAAATAACACCAAGGAAACATGTAGTAACCAAAAAAGCATTTAACAAATGAAAATAAATGTTATTTTTGAGATTGAGATGATTTTTGAGATGATCTCTGCATGTGTATTTCCCACCATAAAGCATGGAGGAGGAGGTGTTATGGTGTGGGGGTGCTTTGCTGGTGACACTGTCTGTGATTTATTTCGAATTCACACTAAACCAGCATGGCTACCACAGCATTCTGCAACGATACGCCATCCCATCTGGTTTGGGCTTAGTGGGACTATCATTTGTTTTTCAACAGGACAATTACCCAACACACCTCCAGGTTGTTTAATGGCTATTTTACCAAGAAGGAGAGTGATGGAGTGCTGCATCAGATGACCTGAACGTCACAATCCCCCGACTTCAACCAAATTGAGATGGTTTGGGATGAGTTGGACCGCAGAGTGAAGGAAAAGAAGCCAACAAGTGCTCAGCATATGTGGGAACTCCTTCAAGATTGTTGGGAAAGCTGGTTGAGAGAATGCCAATCGTTTTGCAAAGCTTTTATCATTGCAAAGGGTGGCTATTTGAAGAATCTCAAATATAAAATATATTTTGATTTGTTTAACACTTTTTTGGTTACTATGGGATTCCATGTTATTTCATAGTTTTGATGTCTTCACTATTCTTATGTAGAAAATAGTAAAAACAAAGAAAATCCCTTGAATGAGTAGGTGTTCTAAAACTTTTTGACCGGTAGTGTAGTTATCTAGATTTGGATGATTGTCTGAGGAGCATACCAAAACTTGATGAAAATATGACTCTTTTGTCTGTTTCCTGACTCCTCTTTTTGTTAGCTTAATCCAGGTCTATTGAATACTGAAGAACAAAATAGGTTAAAAAAATCAAATACAAAAGGTTAGGTAAGATAAAATGTGAGGATGTTTGAAGTACTCTATACGACTGGAAAGTGGAATAACTGGAATTGAATTACTGGAGAGAGTACAAAGGGATGATACAGTATGAAAATGCATGTAAAATACAAAATATGTACACTGAAGCATACATATAAACCCTATATATATTAACCCTATGTTACCAAGAGTCATGGAACTCTGTCACAAAAGCAATAATGAGTGTAAACATGTAATGTTCCAACTAATAGATTGACTCAGTCATCCTTTGTTGTTTCGACTTCTTCAGCTACTTCGACTGATTCCTTCTCTTCCCGCTCTTCTGGAACAGACATAAAAATCTTCTGGCAGAACAGAGTAAAGATCTCTGAGGAAAGAAAACAGCCATTTCGCATTATTTATTTTTTAGTTGTCTTTAACACTCCGAAGGACACATTTCATTTGCACCAATGGAAAGTTTGCACCATTTTTAGAAGCACATGTGTAACTATTTAAAATTCAATGTTTTTTTAATGTTTTTTCTTCCTTTAAACCTCTTTACTTTTTGTTTTATATAATTTTTGGGAAAAGATGGAATGTTTTTATCTGAGTAAAAAGAAGTAAAACGGTTGGAAACCAATTTAACTGGATGTTAACCTTAGACACAAAACAGTTTGCGAAGTGCAAAAACAGAAATGGCTGCTAATGGTAATATCATATAACCAGTCACAAATGTATCTCCAGCCTTGACAACCCATTACATAAAGGCCTAGTTCACACTCAAGCAATTGATGTATAATGACACATTTGACACATCAGGAGTGATACATTGTGATTTATGAGTTTGCCTCCACATACAGTACATCAGTTGTGCTACCCACATTTGAACTAAGCCAGTAACAGTAACAGAAACCACATGACCAGCTCACCTAGGATCTTCTTTACAACGTGGGGCTTCTTCCACTTGTACCCCAGGAGATAGGCGGGGATACCAGTGAGGATGATCCCACTCCCTATCAGGCACTCAAAGGGAGCTGCCCAGAAGGACACCACGATCATAAAGACACAGCCCAGCACAAACACCACAGGGACCACCAACCAAATCTGCAAGGGAAAATTAGATTCATGTACACAAACCCAACGGTTACAGGATGGAACTAAAAGACACTCGACTTCATATCACTTCAATCGTGCTATCTTGTTGCATGGAAAACATTATTTTTTACTTTCTCCGGTTACTCATTTGAATTGTAACGTTTTAGGTCACCCAACTAAATTCACATAGAAATGTGAGTTATAGATCTGTCATTCTCATTGAAAGCAAGTCTAAGAAGCAGTGGATCTGTTCTATGTGGGCTATTTCTCTGCTTCCCTTTCTTAAGTTTTGTTTTTTTGTACACCAGCTTCAAACTGTAGACCAGCTCCAAACTGCTAAAAATACAATGTTTTTAGTTATGGAAAATATATTTCACAGCAGTTTAGATGCTACACTTATTCTTTTGTCACATAAATTTAAATTAAGCAATTTATTTGAATTTTACCAAACAGGAAATGGTAGAGCAATTTCAACATAGTGCATCTTTAAGTAGACCCTGTTTTATCGTCTTAAAATGCATCCATCCTTTCTCACTTCCTTAAAGTAATCACTGATCTGACATGACATGCAGTAACTGTTGAAAGCAATCCATAGGACATCTGGTGTACACCAATCCAGACATATCAGATCAGTGATTCATTCAAGGAAGGGATAAAGGAAGGATGCATTTGAAGAGTATTCAAACAGGTCTTATTACAGTAACAGTACCTTGATGGGTCTCCTGAGCTCTGGCTTGGTCCAGCGGAGCCACAGCAAGCCGGCAATGGCCATGCCCACACACAGCCAGGTGAAGAAGCTGAACAGGTTGATGACCGAGAAGATGTCCTTGGACAAGGCATACAGCATGGACAGGAAACACTGCAGGGAGACATTTGGCTGATGCATTAAAGCTAATCTATAGTCAAATTGTGGGGTAGGTAATTGCATTCTTGCGTTGTTTATGTACGTTGACTATAAATGTGCCTTTTTTTCTGTAAAATTACCATGACACTTTTTTAAAAGACAATAAAAAATGCATTGCGATGGGAATAACTGCTATTTGGTTACTATGTAAAATGTTGTGATGTACTGTATTTACCAACTAATGATCTATGCCAGATTTATTTGAGTTGATGACTCTGATTTTAGCCTTGCCCAATTGTAAGTTCTCAAATTGGATCTCAAAATTTGAAACCAATTTACATTTTAAACCAATTTAGGGACCAATGGCAGGACTCACCGTGAAAATGAGGGAGGGCACTGGAGTGAAGAGGTCAGTGTGGACCAATCCCAGTGCAGCAGGGAGCTGACCCTCTCGAGCGCCAGCATAAAACAGCCTATGAGACAGACAGGCAAACCCTCATAATTGAGCATTTTGATACAATCTCCAGCCTTTAATTAAAGTATCAAATGACTGGATTAAACACACACAACCACACACAGATCTACACACACTCTTTGCAGAGTTATCTGTGTGTAGAACAGATACAGACCGTGCCGAGGTGAACAGGCTTCCGTTGACCGCTCCGAAGCAGGACAGCCCCACAAAGACAGGGATGAGCCAGGACATCACACCAAGATGGTACTCCCCAAAGATCTGTAATGGGAAAGCGTTACCATTCAATACTCCAATTCACATTCAATCTCTTTATCTTTGCTATTATTATGCTGTCCCCTGTTGCCTTTTTGTTAGCAAAATAAACGACAGGCACATTATGAATGAAAAAGGGAATATCAGTGCACTGTTTTCCTGCTCCCAAAACATGATGTTTTAATAAAGCCATCCTTACCACAGCTACTGCCTCGGACTCGACCATCACACTCGGGGGGATAGTGGTGAAGTAGGCCAGATTGGTCAGTACGTACACCACAGTCACAATGGGCATGGAGATAATGATGGACAGTGGCAGGTTTCTGGAATCAAGGTCAAAGGTCATCAATGGCAGATGATGTCATGGAGAAGCACTCATAATGTGTCAGCCAATCCAATCTGAGGTTATTTGAGTCAACTGTATTTGTGTTTCATTTCATGCAATTTCATGACTGTATTCAATGTGATTATTCTATTGTTAAATTGTATGAATGTGATATTTGAAAAATATTGTATATAAGATTACTAGTACTGTGAATTTCCTGTCATGATCTGTCATTATCACATTGAAAAACACCCTCATGCAGTCAATCGAGGGCAATTAAGCACAATCAAAATGTTAGGACACATGTTACACATAGTGATAGACATATTTACAGGGTAGCTGTGGTAACTCTGTACAATCCTCAATAAAACCTTCACAACACATAACCGACTGAGCACACACTGGTTTAATCAACGTTGTTTCCACGTCATTTCAATTAAATTACATTAAACCAACGTGGAATAGACATTGAGAATTGACGTCTGTGCCCAGTGGGAAGTCACCTCTCCGGATTGATCATTTCCTCTGTCACGTAATTCAAGTAATTCCTAAAGGAGAGGAAACAGAATAGGACGCATTATATAGTACAACAACATTGTATAAAAAAGTATAATATTAGATTATTAAATCAGATTAGTAGCATAACATCGACCTTCTACAGTCTGCAAAACTGGAATTACATTCATAGTATATAAGAAGCATCCTATATGATCAGATTATCTTTATTGGTTGATGAAAGTCAGATGACAAAACCAGGGTCGTATTCACTGGGCACAAAACAGAAGAAAACGGAAGCACAATATTTAAAATTGTCCAATAAGAAGCGCTTGTTCACGCTTTCCATTGCATAACATTT
Source organism: Oncorhynchus gorbuscha (assembly GCF_021184085.1). Taxonomy (NCBI): domain Eukaryota; kingdom Metazoa; phylum Chordata; class Actinopteri; order Salmoniformes; family Salmonidae; genus Oncorhynchus; species Oncorhynchus gorbuscha. The sequence continues at coordinate 73,959,375 of NC_060175.1, read as the reverse complement.
TGAAACATTTTACTATGTTGTAACCTAATATGACTTGGGTGTAAACATGCCCTAAGTTGTGTTGCAAAGGCCTTACCAGCCACCAAAAGCAAAGAGTCCACTGTATAGAGCCAACACAATGTTGTCGACTCCCCATTTGCTGCCTTCAAACGCCAGTTCTGGTGTCAGGTATGGCACATCACCTGTTTAGACAGACAAGAGAGGAGCATTGATATCACTGCTTGGCAAAAGGGACTGACTGCAACAAACTGAGAATATAAACAGTACAGTATATCACATGCATGAATGTTTGCTGCATGGAATATGGTAGATACACACACACACACATGTCCACACACACACAAAGAACATCAACTAAAAAAATCACAATTGTTGCAGTGATTTGGCCCAGTATATTTTGTCGTTGCACACCTGCTACACTCTTAGAAAAAAGGATTCTTCGGCTGTCCCTTTTGAGTTCCAGGTAGAACCCTCTGTGAAAAGAGTTCTACATGGTACCCAAAAGGGTTCTTCCTGGAACCAAAAGGGTTCTACATGGAACCAAAAAGGGTTCTTCAAATGGTTCTCCTATGGGGACAGCTGATGAACCCTTTTAAGTTCCAGATAGCGTATCCCCCCCGAAGACTGTATGTGTGACTATGTTTGACTGAAAGACATGACATTTTGAGAAATAAATGAAAGAAAATATATTTTCTTTGACACAGGCTGCACCCTCCAAACGCCTAACCCTAATTATTCACACAAGGTCCAGTCCAGTGTTGAGCCTACTATAGAGGCCTACACCAGCGAGGGAAGATGCTGTCAGGATTGACTTTATTTTGTGATAAAGAAAAAGGTTGTTTTCTACTCCACTGCCTTGTCTACCGCTTCATTTCAGGTGTAAATGGCATGGCTTCCATTACTTGGAATAGATTTGGAGCATTGCATGGTCCATGTGTTATATCAACTCTGCTTTGCATACTGTACATATGTTTCCCTCTCTCTCTCTCTCTCTCTCTCTCTCTCTCTCTCTCTCTCTCTCTCTCTCTCTCTCTCTCTCTCTCTCTCTCTCTCTCTCTCTCTCTCTCTCTCTCTTTCCTCTCTCTCTCTCTCTCTCGCTCTCTCTCTCTCTCTCAATTTCAATTCAATTCAATTTGCTTTATTGGCATGATGTAACAATGTACATATTGCCATATTGCTCTCTCTCTCTCTCTCTCTCTCTGTCTCTCTCTCTGTCTCTGTCTCTGTCTCGCTCTCTCTCTTGTCCCTGAACAAGCAGGAGGGCGCATACCAATGAAGCATTTGGTCCTTATTGTCCATGTTGGAATATATTAACATCATCTGTAAAGCCAAACAATGAGACTCTTATGAGTTGTGGATATTCGTGGTCATCCTACATCAAAGGCACATTTAAAATAAGATGAAAAGGGTGTTACAACACAGCAAAATGGCAATCTCATCAAGATTTTGGACCAATTCTGGTCCTATCTTTCCTACACTGAGTTTAAAAAATAATCATGAATTATATTTTCCCTCTGTCTTTCTCTTCAACTTTATCATCTGCATAAGAAGAAGATGCTAGAGAGAGGAACCTGAAAAAACAGACAGACACCTCTCAGTTTCAGATGGCAGTGTTTTCGTATTTCCCCCTGTCCTCCTCTCTAGACTTCAGAATCTAAAAAGCACAGCACGACAAGCTCACCGCCTAGTTTCCATGGCAACCCTACATGCAGCACCATGTTAGCCGGCCTGGCAGCGGGACCAGATGTAGTGCGAAGAAAAAGATGGCTGCACATTATATCTCTCGGACGGGTGGGTTGTTTTTACATACAAAGCTATTTTGCTATGAATTCATGAGGTGGGTGCAGATAGCGTACCTTTATAGCAGATAGGTCTATGAACATATTACAATAGAAATATCAAAATCAATTTTAGCTTTACTTTGGTATTTTATAAAGACATTGTTGGTGAAAACCCATATGAATAAAGTACATGTAACTTGCTAAGCCGTGGCAAAATACCTTTAACAAGCACTAACCTATAGACAGGAGGAGAGTGTGTGTCAAACGCGTGTCACACGTACCCACACATACACCAGTACATGTGTGAATTGGGTGTTGACCTTACCTGTACCGATCTGAATGAAACCGAAAACGATGATTATGATCAGGGCCAGGAGCTTTGACGCAGTGAACAAGTCCTGGACCTTGGTGGCAGCCCGCACGCTGATGCAGTTCACAAAGGTCAATGATGCTGAGGGAGGGAAGCGCAAGGGAGAACATCGTTGCACCTCTTAAAGCTAAATTGCATATGTTTTTATTTATTTTATTTCATTCGTGCCATTTGTTATTTTAGAAAATAAATAGAAGTGAAAGAAGATCAGTGGGGAAAAAAGGTCCCTTAACAGCAGGGAGAGTCCAAAATAAGACAAAAAGGAGGCCTGTGTATTGCAGCAATAATACTGTAGTGAATACAGATTTAGCTGTAACAAATATATACTCAAGCAGCTGGCTGAGAAAGACCTGATTGGTCAATGTGTGTTACAGTTTGTGTCAGTATTTGTATACAGTTCACTATATATAAAAAAGTATTATCTCTGCAATGTACAGGCCACCCGATTCTGGTGGCAGTGCTGGTTATACTCACTGAGGCAGAGGCAAGCGATGAGCTTGGCGGCGCTGTCAGGCACACTGCAGTTTGGGTAGAGGGGCTTGAGCAGGTAGGTGGCGAACACCAGCGACACCACGTACTGGGAGGATGGCCTGATGATCAGCATCTCCACCCACAGCTTGAGGAAGGCGGCCAGCTCGCCGTACACCTACAATACAATACAGTACAACTTTTTTAATCCATTTGTGAACAACAGAGATTTGGCTTCTGCATATCTCAACCGCTCCAGATGCAGTAGCACACACACACACACACACACACACACACACACACACACACACACACACACACACACACACACACACACACACACACACACACACACACACACACACACACACACACACACACACACACACACACACGTACCTCCAGGATGTAGGTGTAGTCTCCACCCGACTTGGTGATGGTGGTGCCCAGCTCGGCGTAGCACAGGGCACCCATGGTGGACACCACACCGCACACGGCCCACACCACCAGCGACAGACCGGCCGAGCCAGCCTCCTTTACCACCCCTGTGGGCGTGATGAAGATGCCCGAGCCGATGATGGTGCCGATGATCATGCCCACGCCATTGAAGAGCGTGATGCTGCGCTTCAGCTCGATCTTGCCGCCTGCTGCTTTGGCTGGGGAGGAGGCATCTGCAGTAGGGGTGGTGGCTGCCACGGTGCCTGTGTCGGTAATGGTGGATTGGGACGGAGGCTTGGATGGATGCTTGTCCGGTGAAGGAGGCTTGTCTGGGTTGTCGGGAACCGCCTCAGCTGCAGGTGGAGGAAAAGGGTGTAGGAGGAAGGGGGAATAGAGGAGAGTTCACGAGAAGGGATTGTTGGCACACTGATAGTCCAGGAGTAGCACATGGACTTTACATGCCCCTGTATTGTAAATAGACTGAAGGCTATGCCATAAAGGGAAAGTAAGAGGATGCAAGCAGCATGGGGGGGGGTCATAACATATCCCCGCAAGGAAACACATTATATTAGAAAACCCATACCACCTCACTGAGTAATAGCCTGATAGCTGTGCATGACAAATACATATATATATATCCATAAATGCATGCTTCCTCTGCTGCACCAGATCATGCAGCAGCCTATGAGCGACTGATGCAACCCTGCACCATGTGGTGTCTAGGCTAGGCTACAGTGTGTGTGTGTGTGTGTGTGTGTGTGTGTGTGTGTGTGTGTGTGTGTGTGTGTGTGTGTGTGTGTGTGTGTGTGTGTGTGTGTGTGTGTGTGTGTGTGTGTGTGTGTGTGTGTGTGTGTGTGTGTGTGTGTGTGTGTGTGTGTGTGTGTGTGTGTGTGAGTGTGTGTGTTATTCTGTAGCGGTGTACCTACCCTCCATCTTCTCCTGGCCCTCGGCTGCCTTCTTCAAGCTCTCCAGGCTGCTCTGTGATTTCAGCTCTGGCTCTGCCATCCTGTCTTCCTTTAGCCCCCTTCTCTCTCCTTTTCCTTCCTTCCTTTCTTTTTTCTCTCTTCCTCCTCCCTACACTTCCCCTCAACTGTCTCTCACTCTCTCTGTCTTTCTCACACCTCTCTCTTTCTCTACTCCGATGTCTACCTCCTTCTTTTACCCTCACACGCTCTCTCTCTCGTACACTCGGTCTCTCTCTCGCTCTCTCCCTCTATCTCTATCTCTCATCCCCTTTCTCTCCCTCTCGCCAGTGTGATACTGTAGTGCAGGAGAGGAGGCAGCAGACCTAGTGTGGTGCTTGATGTGGTGATAGTGATGCTGCTACCTAGCCTACGCCCACTTATGATGAATGATGGGAGAGATAGAGAGCTCAGCTCAGAGAGGGTGGAACTAGGTCATTGTCAGCTTTTGGGCTGTGTGTGTGTGCGTGCATGCGTGTGGCTATGTACTTTGATGCGAGCGTGACACATGGACAAAGGATGCAAAAGCTACGGCACTCCATCTAGTGGCCATGATGGGAAAAGCCAATGTCTTTGTTCTCTCTCCCTTGCTGAAAGATTATTGGGGGAAATAGAATTGGTGCAAATAGAGTGGATGAACATTTATTTGATGGAGTATAAAGCTTAAGAAAGCACTGTCCAAATACATACAGGGAGCTACTGTATTTCCCTTGGGGTACAATCCTTGCTTCTTACTCTTTGACCCACCTACCAATGACTACAAGGGATATGGAGGTAACCAAACATTTTAACCCCTAATAATATATGGATACGTGTGATGATTGAATGTGACATTGAAACCTTGGCTGTGATATTCTGAGTCATCAAGCTGCGTGTGTTTTACTTATCTCCACTAGATGGCAGTCTAACATATGCATTCACCTAGATAACCTGATTATGCATTTCTGTTTTGCTGGGCCGCATAAGTATGTTTTCACCAATGGTACATTTTCATAAAAGTGCATTCTGAGAATGAGCCCCGTTCTGTTCATGCGCTAGTATTACTTGCATTTCTATCGCACTGACAAAGGAGACTCGTGAGAACCAAGCTCCGTCCCATGGAACATCTTAGCCACAAATGGTAACGCACAAGCCGGGTAACTGCGAACCAACGCAGGGCACTTTCTGCCATGTGTCCGGGGACTTTCCCCTAGGCATGAATGGAGAAACTTCGTTCTCAGCGAGTAGCCTAGTCAACAAGCCTTCTGAATGCCCGTATGTTGACTAGCGACTAAAATATTTATAAAGGTTGAAGTAGTCATACAGGTTTAACTAACGGTGTATAAGTATCGAAGTAGAATTTTTAGGGGAATAGGATCCGCTTTTGCAACATTGATCATTCATTGCAAAGACTTACTCACAAATAATATTGTAAGAGTTGTAATACTAATATTACTTCCTAAATCCAGACAAACATTCTAAAAGGATCATGGGTAAATTTAAAGAGACAGCGCCTATAGGAAAAATAACAGTCGTCTTTAAACTAACATATTAAGTCAATTTCTCAACACATTTTTGATGATTGTTACTCAAGCAACAATCACCTAATTTGTTTTGATTCAAGTTAATTAATTATTCTGAGTATTATGATTAATTGATTATAATTAGAGTTTGTTCAAACCCCAATTGCAATGCTCCCATGCCTTGATCTTGTTTTCCATATGGAATTACACACTGCCCCTCATCCTCCCTCCCTTCTCCACATCTACTCTCTCCTATATCTGATCTTCCATCCTCCTCCTCTTGGGGGGTTATTGTAATAAAGCACGGGGTAACTTGATCCATGTTTCCCATCTGACGATCATAACAACTGTATTTTCTCCTGCCATTAACTCGGTCAGTAAAATTAATTAAAAGAGAAACTGGCCACTCCATTATACAGAGGATATTTAATATTTTCATAAATCTCTCTCTCTCTCACGCACACACACGCACACACGCACACACGCACACACGCACACACGCACACACGCACACACCACCACCACCACCACCACCACCACCAGTGGATGCTCCTCAGAGGAGGAAGAGGAGGATCATCATCCTCAGTGAATTTCAAACAGTGAATCTTTTAAAAAGTTATAATGGTTCTCACCCCCTTCCATAGACTTACACAGTAATTTTTACAACTTCTGGAGGATGTCCTCCAACCTATCAGAGATCTTGCAGCATGAACTGACATGTTGTCCACCCAATCAAAAGATCAGAGAATTAATCTAGAACTGAAAGCACACACTACAGCTAGTTAGCACTGCAGTGTATACAATGTGTTGAGTAGTTGACTCAGAGAAAGACAATAGTTGAACAGTTTTGAACAAGTGTATTTATTTAAAAATGAAGGAGAAGCAAGAGAGGGAGAGAAAGAGAGAGATATTTAGTTGTATTTTTTAAAACTTTCACTTAGCTAGCGAATGCTGCTAGCTAGTTTAGCCTACTCAAACACCCAGCTCAAACATAGAGGGATGCTATGTTAGCTAGCTGGCTATGGCTATCCAACACTGGATTTTTTCCAAGTCAAGGAAAGCTTTTGGTTTTATTAATTTATTGCCACCGGGGCCTGCTGGTGTAACTGCTAAACTGCTTGCTAACTGTACACTGTACTGCATGATTGTAGCAGGTTTACTAACGCATTAACTCTAGTAGCTATGTTGACTGATGTTAGCTAATATGGTGACAACTATGTAGACTGTGTGTAGTGGTTATGATATGAAGGTTTGACTTGGAAAGGTTTTTTCGCCTGGTCACAGATAGCTGAAGTGTTGTGCACTGAAGCAAAGGGAAAAGGTGAGTGGAGGAGTGCGTAGATGCGAGAAGGAATTAACTAGAGAAGTGATCATGCTGTTTGTATGTGGCTGCTATGAAAGTGAACTGTGTTTGTGTGTGATCAGGGGTGTATTCAGACAGGCCAAGGCAAACTTTTTTATTGACATAGTTGGTGAAGGAAAGGGAAATTCTATATTCTATATTGATCTGGGAGAATCTAAAAAAGAGGGAAAGACCATAGTAACACCGCAAAAAGACTAGAAATCATGGTGAATGACAATTGTACACAGGATGCAGTCGAAATAGCAATAGCCTTCAATTACTACTTTATTGACTCTGTCAGGGTACTGACACAGAACCCCTCCACTGGTTTCTTGGGCTCAGTGCTAGTGAATGACACTCAACCTGTCCTCATCATAAGGGAGGTTTCTGAGTAAGAGGTGAACAAGATGATTAGCCCACTAAAGAACATTAAAGCCAAAGATGTGTTTGGGCTGGACTCTACTTTTCCTAAAAACTAGGGGGTGTTTCCAAGGGTATGGGGGGTGTTTCCAAGGGTATGGGGGTGTTTCCAAGGGTATGGGGGGTGCTTCCAAGGGTATGGGGGTGTTTCCAAGGGTATGGGGGGTGTTTCCAAGGGTATGGGGGGTGTTTCCAAGGGTATGCATGTCGGCCATAATAACAAGGGGAGGGGGGGTTACTGTTAACCATGAGGTTCTTATCACAAAATTGTCCAAGTTAAACTTTTCCCCCGATGCCTTGAGATGGATGAAATCATACCTTGAAGGCAGAACTCAGTGTCTCAGAGTGAGCAATGAGCTGTCGCCCACTCTTAGCTATGATGTGGGTGTGCCCCAAGGGTCAATACGGGGGACCCTCCTGTTCAGCATGTACATTAATGATCTGCCTTCTGTCTGTACTGGGTCTGAAGTTCAAATGTATGCAGATGATACAGTGATATATGTGCACGCAAAGAGCAAACAACAAGCTGCACAAGAACTCACTTCTGTAATAGTCCAGGTTACAAAGTGGCTCAGTGACTCATGTTTGCATCTCAATGTGAAAAAAACTGTCTGCATGTTCTTCACAAAGAGAGCAACTGATGCTACTGAGCAAGATGTATGTGTCAGGGGAGAAGCTCCAGGTGGTATCTGATTTTAAGTACCTTGGCATCGTACTTGATTCCAACCTCTCTTTTAAAAAGCAGGTGAAAAAGGTCAGTCAAATAACCAAATTCAACCTAGCTAATTTCCAATTTATACGAAATTGTTTGACTACAGAGGTAGCAAAACTGTACTTCAAATCTATGATACTCCCTCGCTTAACATACTGCTTGACTAGTTGGGCCTAAGCTTGCTGTACAGCATTAAAACCCATTCAGTCTGTCTACAAACATACTATCAAAGTGCTTGATAGGAAGCCCAATATCCATCATCACTGTTACATCCTCAGGAAGTATGAGCTCTTAAGTAGGAAAATGATTGTGCAATACACCGACACATGTTTTGTATTCAAGATCCTAAATGGCCTGGCTCCCCCTCCACTCAGTACTTTTGTTAAACAGAAAACCCAAACATATGGCAGCAGATCCACAAGGTCTGCCTTAATGAAAATCACCTTTAGTCAATCTGCTTTCTCTGTGAGAGCTTCACATGTTTGGAATACACTGCCATCAGACACACATACTGTAACTGCACCACCTATCACACTCTCACAAAAAAACATGAAGACATGGCTAAAGGCCAATCAGATTTGTGAACATAATCCCTAGTTGTGTATTGCCGCTTTCCATGTTGTCTGTAACTTGTGAGGTTTGGAAACATTTTGTTGCTTTTATATATTTTGTCTTGTTGCTTTTTGTGCTATGTTACTCTGTCTGCATGCTACGTCTTGCTTGTTCTATGTTGCTCTGCGTGTGCTCACTGCTCAATGATTGGCTGTATTGTTATTGTAATTGTTTTTAATAACCTGCCCAGGGACTGCGCTTGAAAATTAGCTGGCTGGCTAAAACCAGCACTTTTACTGAAACGTTAATTAATGTGCCATGTCCCTGTAAAAAAAATAAAAAATAAACTCAAACACAAACTCAAGTAAACGGAACGAAACGGGGATAAACATACCTGAATTCGTCCAATAGAATCCTCTCATTTGAAATTTTGGACTAATAATTACATCCTAGATCAGCTAGATCACGTGTCAAACTCATTCCACAGGGGGACGAGTGTCACAGATTTACGCTCCACCCTTGTACTTGATTGATGAATTAAGGTCACTAATTAGTCACTTAATTTGCAAATAAATTCATTAAAAATCCTACAATGTGATTTTCTGGATTTTTCTTTCTCATTTTGTCTGTCATAGTTGAAGTGTACCTATGATGACATAGCCAAATCTAAAATTCAAAATCAAATGGCAATGACCTCCAAATAAGGGGTGAAGTACTTTCCCTGACAAATCCTTCCTCTGTAGTTTTCCAGATTTCAGCTGTTTTGTGGCTTATCCAGTAGGGAACCAGGAGGATTGTTCCCCTTCTGTTTATGTTGATGCATCTCATCTTCCTAGATCTCTATCTCTCTTTCTCTCTCTCACACACACAATAATCACCTTATTATAGTTATGGGCATACTGTGAATAGCCTATGAAGCTAGCAGCTTGTGTGTTCCTTACATTGGCTGATATAGAAAACTTGTCAAATAAGATAGTAGAGGGATGGGATTAGGGACAGAGGAAGGATTTACTGTATTTCAGTGGACGACTGCTGCTGCTGCTGTATCAGACTGTTGTTCTGCCTCTGCCCGCCTCTGCTATCTTGAATTTCCACTGGTACTGTCATAGTGGAATGATTCATTTTTATCTTTGATACGAAACATAAGAGAACCCATCATTCCTACAAGTATTGGATAACTTGAGTCTTTTCTAATGTTTTGGACAAACAGATGAACTTATTGTAAATTATTATTGTCTGTGGTGGAAAATTGCTGTTATATTGTTTATCCAGTGTATCTAGCCATTTAACTAAAGCGTCATATAATGTACTAATGAGACTTGCTCCCTCTGCCAGAAAACGTCCCCTTTGTCTACGTGACTGACTCATGGTTCTGGATTTATAGCCAAATGCTGAACTAAGATGTGAGAGACGAGCAAGACAAATGGTTTCATTTGTCACTAACTGGTCTTTTGACCAATCAGATCTGATCTTTTGCCAATAATTGGTCAAAATATTGGGCTCCCTAACAGGCTTAAACATCAGTAGAAATCCAGAAGCACGGAACCAAGTCCACTAACTGCTCCATATTCAACTCGGAGCTCTTAAAAATCAAAGTCTGCAGCTGCTTATACTATAGACCTATTATTAGGTTTATAGTATGTACATTTTTATTTTCAAAAAGCTATTCTAAATAGGATTCTGAGACAGCTGGAGGTAAAGCACCATTTTTGAAACCTCTCGGATTAGTTACTGAGGAATTGATCTGTTGTTGGTGGAATAATGGTATGTACAGGGTTTAATGCATCTCTTGTTGTCATACTTCAGTCCTCCAGACAGGGATATAGGGCTCAGTACTGCGGAAGTTCAGTGTTATAGCTCAATTTAAATGTAAAGATAATTTTGAATTGAGCCCACATATGCAGCATTTACTGCATATGAAGGCATCTCTGCGAACACGGGAGCATTATCTTTACATTTCAATCACACTATAGCACTAAACATCCACAATATGGATTGAGTCGAGCCCATAATGTAAACCATCACTGTATGCTAAACAAATCAATGAGGTCAAATACTGGTTTTCACCTCATGACATATTTGATATCATGTCATAATATGACACATTATTATAAATTCTAGTTAGAGTTGTCTGTGAATTGCATCATATACCCATAGCACTGTACATGCACTTAGCTGTATTGGTGTGAATCAATAATGATGTGAAATGGTCAAGTCATTAGCTTTAATTCATGCCAACAAAAAAAAAACATAGCATCCACATAATTATTGTAACATTGATTTCAAATGTTGGATGACTGAAGAACAACGACAGTACAGAATAGCAGGGACATATTCGTTCATCCTCAATTGGACATGGCTAATTCATCCCCATTTGACATGATCAACACTCAAATCACAAAATATCTACTAATAATCATTAACAATATGTGAATTACCTTCAGTTTCATTAAGATTCTCAGACTTGTATTCTATCCCATAAGTGATTACTCTCATACTAACAGGGATAAACTATTCAAAAAATACAATCTGGTTTTTCTTTTTGTTCTGCACACATAATTTTGGCTGCATATTTTTTTTTCACCACAGAAAACAAATACTCCCATAAACAAATAATCCCATAAATAATGCTGGATAATTAATGTTGATGGCATTGATTTGTTTAAGCTGAGGGATAGCAGTGCAGGTTCAGCCCTTGGAATTGATATTTCAATAATATTAACGATTTAATATAGCATATTAAAGATCCACTCCAAGTGTTTTAACATTTCCTGTTGAAAACAATATCCCACATATGAACACAGTAATGTAGACACACGTAAGAGCCGAAAAATAGTGTTTTTCAGATACATGTGCAAACCTCATTAATAAGTAGGCCATTCAAGGAGTTGGTCTTATGGCGCCTTCTGATGTCATCGGCCTCCCCCCTTGCTTACGGAAACAATAGAGGAGCAATAGAGAACAAAAGAAGAAAGCCCCCCCCCCACTTGTACCATGTAATGAGGATATCTGGACCACCTATTGAGATGTGCCTTTGTTGAGTAAATCAGGTGATAAACGAAATGAATCGGAAACTGGAGTGCGACATTAAATATGATTACATTATTAATATTACAAATGTAGTAAAGTGACTGAAAACCTACCATGTTATCCGTCCACATACTTATCCATCCATATCCATAGCATCGGCAAAAAATATAGCTCCATTCACAACTAAAGTGCATGAGTGACATACAGTAAGTATTAATACAATATCCAATTCAGGGTTGGGTGTGAACCAACCGATCTGTGACAACATTATATCTAAGAAGCACATTGGAAATCACTGTAGTGGTACTTTGATATTTTACCTTTTTTTATGAGCTAGGGTTCAACATTGCACAATACAACAGGTAGAACAATTGGACACTGGTAAACTCTACCTCTGTAGTTAGTAATCTGCTGTTATTTTAGTAGGAATGTGAGTACTGAATGACCATTATTGAATGATCAATATGTATACACATTTGAGGTAACTAACAAAGTACATCATGGAATGCTAAAGCAACGTGGTATCAATTAGCTTACTAGTAAACAATGTCTATTTCGAGGCTAGTAACAAAGTAGCATTGGGAAATCATTCAAATTCATGCAAATGTTTTTGTTCTTGTACATCTATTTCTACATCTAAACTCATACAAGACATGTCAATGTATCGAAAGATGCACAGCAAAAGAAATACTTATGATAATGATATGGATTTCAATAACACAATAGTTATTGCAATATTTCAAAACACTTTCTCTCTAACGCATTATGTTTTTGGACTGATTTAATTGAACAGGCATAGTTAAGTCGTGCATAAGTTCATCTCAAATTATGACAATAACAGCAAACACACAGCATATTGTCTAGAAATAGTCATTAGTATGCTGCGGTAAACAAAGGAAGCAAAGCATATCAGTAGAAACAGTCAAATGTAAGAATAAAACACTTTCTCCTCCTCTTATTGTTTTGAATATCATGGTTTCAATGGGAACTTTACTTCACGTCAGTTGTTATTCATAATCCACCAAGACGCTGAAAAAAACAAATGAACAAAATAAATAGACTGGTCGTTTACATATGAGCATCATATTTCTAATCTATTGACAACAATATACTGTATGAACATCAAAAAACGGTATGCATTACCACATCCTCTCCAGTGGGTTTGAGTCTTTGTCCCTCTGAGCTCCCAGAGGCATTCCTTATCTCTCCTTTCACCCATCCCTACCTCATCCACTCCCAAAAATCCATCCCCCACATGACACTTACCTGGGAGGAGCATGGTGGCAACCATTTCAGGGTCCTCCAGTACGTCAATGATACAGCGCTGGAATGTCTTGCTGATGGGGGACTGCAGGTAACTGTAGGAGGAAGGGATGGAGCGCGGCTCAGAGGAGTCAATAGGTGGCCCTGGACTGTCAGTGCTTTGTCATACCATCAATAAGGCTTTGTAGAATGTATTTAAGTCCAACAGCATTGCAACATCCCATCTTAATCAAGGCATTTTGTAGGAAAACTGAATTTGGAAGAATTCTGAATGGCTATATCTGGGTGTAAATCCATTTTCATTCAGTCAATTAATTTGAAACTGTTGGGACTACACTCTTGGAAAAAAGGGTTTCTTCGGCTGTCCCCATAGTAGAACCCTTTTTGGTTCCAGGTAAAACCCTCTGTGGAAAGGGTTCTACATTGAACCCAGAACCAAAATGGTTCTTCCTAGAACCAAAAAGGGTTATTCAAAGGGTTCTTCTATGGGGACAGCCAAAATAAACCTTTTTTTCTATTTATGTACCTCATCCAGGAGAGACGGTCTTGCCAGAACTCGTACATGATGAAGCAGGATCTCTCTGGAAGAGTCTGGACAGACACACTGTGGGATAAGGAAGTCACAAGTATATTGCAAATGAAGTTGGCATTTTGATGACAAACATTTGTAGTTCCCTGTAGTAGTGCCATAGTTCCTTGTAGTAGGGTCTGTACTCTTCATCACAAAAGTCTGAACTATTGTCACCTATTTGACAGTATTGCAAAACAATAGTTATGATGGAAAAAAGTCCCTTTTTAGTATTGATATACAGCCAAAGTGTGTTCACAAAATCCAGAGTAGCTACAGGATTAGGGTGATTAGCCAGGAAAAGCGGCTACATTCACAATAGGTAAAATCCTAATTGACAACAATGGGCAATGTATTCAATGTAGAAGAGAGACCTACTGCAGATTGTTAGTCTGGCAGGCTGTGGCTTCTGTGTAGATCTTCAGAGCCTGCTGGAACTCCTCTGCGTCTTTGTCCTTCACAGACATCTGTCTCTGCACCAGCAGGATGTTCTGTTGAGAAGGAAAGAGGGGGAAATGGTTCAGGCCAGTGGCATCTGGGTTATGTTCATTGGGCACCAGACAGAAGAAAACCTGGTCTGGTCCAATAAGACACTCGTTCTCTGTTGCATGCTCTAATAAACACGATCCTCTACTACTGTAAGTATTAGAGGGACATGGGTAAGAGAAAAGCAGCCAACACCGGGGATCTGGAGGACCACAGTAGTGCATTGGTTTTGTCATTCTCATATTTTTTAAAGACAAATTAACAATGCTGTAGCAGAGAATTATATAGTTTGACAGATACAGTAGATGTATCACACCATGTTAAGTCATTGAAATCTAGGGTACACCTTTTGATAGACATTGAAACCTTACTTTTCCAAATCTAAAAGGAAGTGGTCATCCGAGTTGGACTCACCGAGTTATATGTTCCGGCTAAAGTGTCCTCTTTGAGTGGTTCCAGATGTGGACTCTGCAAATGGAGGCATAAATATTTCAGTCAGTCATGAAAAGAAATGCTGTAACAGAACGAGCCTGACCAAATCAAGCTCAAGTATGAACTTCTAGTAACAGTACGTCACAGAGCATTGCCTTTGATATGAAATGGATTGATATACTGTATGTATATTATATTTCCCTAAAGCGAGAAACAGACCCTAAGCAAACTGACAATGTGGAGCATAGCACAGTGTTGCAATGTCGTTTTTCGTCACAAAATGGGCGGCTCCTTTTAGTACAATGGGCAGCTCCTATGGCGCTTGCTACGCAGAATTTCTCTGCTCAAATATTGAAACGTAACATATCATTCATTACGCTACCGTGGGTACAGTGTTGTGTAGGCAATGAAGCTGAGCCAAACCTGCCTGGTTCCTTGATCTGAACTGTAGGCTATGTGTCAAATAAGCAGTCTCTTCTGCCTTGATAACCAAATATAATCTTGGAGTGTTTAAACAATAAACCAATCAATATTGTAGCCTTATTATAATCATCCCAAAAGGTATTTTGTTTCGAAGTAATAACTATGTGATTCTAGGCTATTTTTAAACGGTAAAAACAGCTGCTAGCCATGAGCAAAATTATGACATTCTATTTTTAACTGATATGGGAGCGAATACATAGAAGCAGCATGTCAAACTGGGATAATTATAGTATGTTACACCGGTAAGTATAAGAATACTTGCCAGGGCATATTATTTCATTATAAATCTGATTATTTCACATGGGGAAGATGTGGGAAGCTAAAAGGCTAGCATGCTTGATGTTTTTAGGCAGCTAGCTAGCAAGCTGCTAGTCGAGTTGCCTACAGCCAACTGGCAGGCATAAAACAAGGTAATGTCAAATAAACCTAAAATGTCATACATGCAGCATTTACTCAAATATGCAATTGATTATTTTAAATTAGGTAACAGTGGTGATGATGTTTTCAACATGATTCTTCGCTTTTACCACAAATGGAAAGATAACAAGAAAATCGCTGCTATATAGCCTTGTGATTGTTGCTATTCGGGGGTCTAGAAATGCATGGACCGCACAAGCGCAAAGACGCTTACTTGTACGGAGTGAAGCTTGTATCAGCCTTTAGCAGGTTGAATTGAGCTTTGAGAGCTTGGGAAATAAGATGAGAATTTGGCAGTTAGCACTTTAGCTGGTTGTCATTGTCTATCAAATATTAGTATTTCCCGATGTTGTGACTTAAGCTAATTGTCGACTAAGCATAAATGAGTCAGTGGGCACTGATCAGAGACGGTAGTGTTTGACTAGAGACTCACAACACATCATTAAGACTAAATGGAATGATCTATGTATAACAACTTAACCTCCGACTCATACTCCAGCTAACGACCGCTGAACCTTGCTAAAAATGTTTTCAGAATACTCAGAAATCTCAAGAGGAAAATTTCAAATAAAGAATGATTCAATGGTTTTTCTTTATTTTTACTATTTTCTACATTCTACAGTCTTGAAGGAGTTCCCACATATGCTGAGCACTTGTTGGCTGCTTTTCCTTCACTCTGCGGTCCAACTGTGGAGGCCAGATCAACTGATGCAGCACTCCATCACTCTCCTTCTATGTCAAATAGCCCTTACACGGCGTCCTGAATATTGTTCCTCATACTCCAGCTAACAAATAGTGAACTTCGTACCCCATACTCCAGCTAACAAATAGTGAGCTTAGTTCCCCATACCCAAGCTAAAAAATAGTGAACTTCCTTCCCCATACTCCAGCTCAGAAATAGTGAACTCCCTTCCCCATAATCCAGCTAACAAATAGTGAACTTTGTATCACATACTCCAGCTAACCACTGAACCTCATACCTCATTCTCCAGCTTGTCTATCAGCTGCTGCAGGCGGTTGACCTGGGAGCTCCAGTGGTGGTTGTCTGGCTCCACACTGACACCTTAACCAAGGAAACAGAATGTCAGATCACCACTACACACATGGCTTGTGTCATGAAGTGAAAAATAACTGATCCGGGGTGAATTTCCCCCAAAAATGAAGATAATCTTAACCAATAAGATCATTGTTTGTTCAATGCCTACCAATGCACTTAAGATGCTCTAAGTGCTGAAGGTGATCTTTATGTTTTCGGGGAACCTAACCTTTGGTCAATGTGGCAAACAATATAATCGTATAATTTCATATTTCAAAACGGCACTAAATATATTTTCCTAAATTGCCATAGGCCTATAGGTCATATGCGTAATTGCAATCAAAGACATGTTGCTACCTTTAAATTGAAACAGACCCTTAGAATGAGGCAAAACAAAGGTGTCAATGTGTACCTGTAGTGAGCATGCCAGAGTAAGGGTCTGTGGGGGAGAGACACAGGTTCTTTTGGATGCGACGGCCTGGGCGTTTGGCGATTTTCTGGAGGGAAAGATCCTCTGGCTTCTTTATCATCTTCCTGCAGTGGACACAATCATCATCAACGTCATCCTGATCAACAACAACATTATTATCATCATCAACAGCAGTATCATCCTTATCATTGTTACTAGCTAGGTTACTATCCAATTGGCAACAGATTTTCATGCGAATATTAACAAATCTACATAAAAACAATATGCACATTTTCCCGCCAGATATGTATTTCCATCATATTGACTTGGGTCGGATAAAAGGCTGTGTGTGATGACGTAGTGCACATAATAACTTTTGCAGTTAAATTCCCATGTACCAAATAAAAGATACAAGCTAAATGGGTTTCCAATGCATTTTCAACACTAATGATGGTTTTGTCACAACAACAGTTGCATTATATAGCGAATGTGCCCACTCTGGTCTTGGCACGTGCCAACCGCTCGCCGATACAGTGCGGGTATAGCCTACATGATGAGAATATTATGGACAAAAGAGAAAGATTATTTTTATTTGTCAAACAGCAGCCAAACGTTGATCATCACGTCACCAGAATAAGACCCTCAATATCTTATTGGAAAGGAGCATCAAGCTCCCTTTGAAGTTCATAATTGATTTAATCTGTAGCCTAAACTGCATGCTTTGTGTGGGAGGACCACACAACATATCAAATTGACTTTGAAATGATGGTTATTATATCAATATTTGCACATAAAAGCATTTACATTTTCATTTCTCACATAATTAGCTTTACAAACAAAATAAATCCTGGAGTTGCAAACTGCTTTACCAACTGAAATACAGTAGCAGTGCACAGTGAGAGAGTGATTAAGGGAGAACGCAGAGTATCATAGATAGTCGTTGCGGTGCTACTCTACCTGCCAGTGCAGCTCTGCTCATCCACGGCCTCCATAGCGCAGTCTAATGACGACTGCAGGGACTGCAGCTGGGTGTTGGTCTCTCGCAGAAGGAAACGTGTCACAAACTGTCCTAACACCGATGAGCCCTGGTACTCCTGTACAGGGAGGGGGTGAGGGGTGGAGGTAGAGTGGGAAGAAAGCTTCAATGAAACAAATCCTATTCAATGGTCATTTCAATGATTATTATTAATAATAATAAATATATACACATTCTTCCTTGCAGATTTTCTCAAGCTCTGTTGGATGTGTAGCATCACTGCACAGCTTTTTTCAGTTCTCTCAAGAAATGTTAGTTCAGGTTCAAGTCCGGGCTCTGGCTGGACCACTCAAGGATATTCAAAGATTTGTCCCGAAGCCACTTCTGCGTTGCTTAGGGTCGTTGTCCTGTTGGGAGGTTAACCTTCGCCCCAGTCTTAGGTCCTGAGTGCTCTGGAGCAGGTTTTCATCAAGGATCTCTTTGTACTTTACTCCATTCATCTTTCCCTCAATCCTGACTAGCCTCCCAGTCACTGTTGCTGAAAAACATCCCCACTGTATGATCCTGCTACCACCATGCTTCACCTTAGGGATGATGCCAGGTTTCCTCCAGATGTGACGCTTGCCATTCAGGCCAGAGTTCAATCTTGGTTTCATCAGACCAGAGAATCTTGTTTCTCATGGTGTGAGAGTCGTTTAGGTGGCTTTTAGCAAACTCCAAGTGGGTTGTCATGTGCCTTTTGCTAAGGAGTAGCTTCTGTCTGGCCACTCTACCATAAAGGCCTGATTGGTGGAGTGCTGCAGATATGGGTGTCCTTCTGGAAGGTTCTCCCATCAGTACAGAGGAACTCTGGAGCTCTTTCGGAGTGACCATCGGTTCTTGGTCACCTCCCTGACGAAGGCCCTTCTACCCCGATTGCTCAGTGGCCAGCTCTAGGAAAATCTTGAGAAGCAACCCCACACATGAATGGTCTCAGGATGCTTTACTGTTGGCATGACACAGGACTGATGGTAGCGCTCACCTTGTCTTCTCCGGACACGCTTTTTTCCAGATGCCTCAAACAATTGGAAAGGGGATTCATTAGAGAAAATGACTTTACTCCAGTCCTCAGCAGTCCAATCCCTGTACCTTTTGCAGAATATCAGTCTGTCCCTGATGTTTTTCCTGGAGAGAAGTAGCTTCTTTGCTGCCCTTCTTGACACTAGACCACCCTCCAAAAGTCTTCGCCTAACTGTGTTTGAAAATGCAGTCACAACTGCCTGCTGCCATTCCTGAGCAAGCTCTGTACTGGTGCTGCCCCGATCCCGCAGCTGAATCAACTTTAGGAGACGGTCCTGGCGCTTGCTGGACTTTCTTGGGTGCCCTGAAGCCTTCTTCACAACAATTGAACCGCTCTCCTTGAAGTTCTTGATGATCCGATAAATGGTTGTTTTAGGTGCAATCTTACTGGCAGCAATATCCTTGCCCGTGAAGCCCTTTTTGTGCAAAACAATGATGATGGAACGTGTTTCCTTGCAAGTAACCATGATTGACAGAGGAAGAACAATGATTCCAAGCACCACCCTCCTTTTGAAGCTGTTAGTCTGTTATTCGAACTCAATCAGCATGACAGAGTGATCTCCAGCTTTGTCCTCGTCAACACTCACACCTGTGTTAACGAGAGAATCACTGACATGATGTCAGATTGGCCTTTTGTGGCAGGGCTGAAATGCAGTGGAAATGTTTTTTGGGGGGATTCAGAACATTTTCATGGCAAAAAGGAACTTTGCAATTAATTGCAATTCATCTGATCACTCTTCATAACATTCTGAAGTATATGCAAAAGTCCATCATACAAACTGAGGCAGCAGACTTAATTAATATTTGTGTCATTGACTGTACAGTTGGCCTTGACTGTACAGTTGAGGTCGGAAGTTTACATACACTTAGTTTGGAGTCATTAAAACTCTTTTTTTCAACCACTCCACAAATTTCTTGTTAGTTGGCAAGTCGGTTAGGACATCTACTTTGTGCAATGACACAAGTACTTTTTCCAATAATTGTTTACAGACAGATTATTTCACTTATAATTCACTGTATCACAATTCCAGTAGGTCAGAAGTTTACACTAAGTTGACTGTGTCTTTAAACAGCTTGGAAAATTCCAGGAAATGATGTCATGGCTTCAGAAGCTTCTGTTAGGCTAATTGACATCATTCGAGTCATTTGGAGGTGTACCTGTGGATGTATTTCAAGGTCTACCTTCAAACTTAATGCTTCTTTGCTTGACATTCTTGGAAAATCAAAATAAATCAGCCAAGACGTCAGAATAAAAATTGTAGACCTCCACAAGTCTGGTACACCCTTAGGAGCAATTTCCAAATGCCTGAAGGTACCACGTTCATCTGTACAAACAATAGTACGCAAATATAAACACCATGGGACCATGCAACCGTGCAAATCAATCCCAGAACAACAGCAAAGGACCCTGTGAAGATGCTGGAGGAAACAGGTACAAAAGTATCTATATCCACAGTAAAACGAGTACTATATTGACATAACCTGAAAGGTCGCTCAGCAAGGAAGAAGCCACTGCTCCAAAACCGCCATAAAACAAAGCCAGACTACAGGTTGCAACTGCACATGGGGACAAAGATCATACTTTTTGGAGAAATGTCCTCTGGTTTGATGAAACAAAAATATAATTGTTTGGCCATAATGACCATCGTTATGTTTGGATGAAAAAGGGGAGGCTTGCAAGCCAAAGAACGCCATCCCCACAGTGAATCCCAACCGCTCCAGCAGGAAAAAATCAAGTCTGACAAAGTGGAAATTGCAAACTTTGCAAGCCTTTTTAAACCTTGTTTGCATTCACTTCTGACAGCACTATCTGACAGCACTATCTGGAAATCTACTATCGGCACTTAATCGAATCCCGGGCCTGTGTCGTTTTTGAGGAATTTCACACACCAAAAATGAGCTAAATTGATCTTAAATGTGCTTAATGTGAAAATGTTACAGGGTGCCAGGTGTCATGTGTAACGGTGTGTGACAAGTAACATCGTAAAACTATTTTTCATTATACTTTTATGTTTTTTATCACTTCACTAGCTGAGAAAGCCTGCTGTGTTCTCACCGATCTCTGTATGATTCTATTGGTTTTATTTTTGTAGGTACTGAAAATGCCCCATGGCGCTATGAAATGGAGTTATCGAAATTGAGTGTGCAGTGCCTTGAAGGTGTGCTAAAATTGCAACCTATGGAAACATTGTTTTGTATCTCTTCCTTCCCTATTATGAAACCATTCAGTTGTACAATTGACTAGGTATCCCCCTTTCCCATTCCTTTCCAATGTTTTCTTTCTCCCTCCCAGCATCCTGTATAATTCAGGAGTAAGGAAGAATTTGAAATGTTTTACTAAATCTCTCTTTCTCTCGGAGTTGCAGATTTTCTGTTGAAAATGGGTGATTTATTATTTTTTATATTTTTATGTCAGCTGTCACGCCTTGGTCATTGTATCTTGTGTTTTTGTTATATGTTTGGGTAGGCCAGGGTGTGACATGGGTTTATATGTTGTATTTCGTATTGGGGTTTGTATTAATTAGGAGTGTGTATTAGTAGGGGTGTGTCTAGTTAGGCTTGGCTGCCTGAGGCGATTCCTAATTGGAGTCAGCTGATTCTAGTTGTCTCGGATTGGGAACCGTATTTAGGTAGCTTGAGTGCGCATTGTATTTCGTGGGCGATTATACCTGTCTTTGTGTTAGTCACCAGATAGGCTGTATTAGTTTCATTCGTTTGTTGTTTTCTTCTTCCGTTATTTCATGTACCGTATTAGCTTCATTAAAAGTCATGAGTAACCTACACGCTGCATTTCGGTCTGACTTTCTACAAACAACAGACAATCAGCACTGCACTGAAAGAAAGAAAATAATTCTACAGTATTCAGTTGTAACTCCTCATGGATAAAATACATGCTGCTCTTTCTATAAAATCAATAAAATGCATTCTGTGTCTCCTAATAGGATGGCTGATATACTGTAAGACCAGTTTTGCCTTTTAGATCATACTGAATACGATTGTATGGATTTGTATTAATTAGGAGTGTGTATTAGTAGGGGTG
The DNA here is from genome assembly GCF_021184085.1 of Oncorhynchus gorbuscha. Classification (NCBI taxonomy): domain Eukaryota; kingdom Metazoa; phylum Chordata; class Actinopteri; order Salmoniformes; family Salmonidae; genus Oncorhynchus; species Oncorhynchus gorbuscha. The sequence continues at coordinate 73,937,629 of NC_060175.1, read as the reverse complement.
TGTCTAGTTAGGCTTGGCTGCCTGAGGCGATTCCTAATTGGAGTCAGCTGATTCTAGTTGTCTCGGATTGGGAACCGTATTTAGGTAGCTTGAGTGCGCATTGTATTTCGTGGGCGATTGTACCTGTCTTTGTGTTAGTCACCAGATAGGCTGTATTAGTTTCATTCGTTTGTTGTTTTCTTCTTCCGTTATTTCATGTACCGTATTAGCTTCATTAAAAGTCATGAGTAACCTACACGCTGCATTTCGGTCTGACTTTCTACAAACAACAGACAATCAGCACTGCACTGAAAGAAAGAAAATAATTCTACAGTATTCAGTTGTAACTCCTCATGGATAAAATACATGCTGCTCTTTCTATAAAATCAATAAAATGCATTCTGTGTCTCCTAATAGGATGGCTGATATACTGTAAGACCAGTTTTGCCTTTTAGATCATACTGAATATGATTGTATGGATCGGCGGGACCTGATAAATCAGCATTTCTACTCTGAGAATATGGGACCAGCGCTGTGGAAAGCATTTGATTGAATTTTATCAACACCATGGCTGTAGAGACACACTTTAGTGTTCACCCCCACTTTAGTGTTCCAAGAAGAAACATATTAACTAGTACTGATGTATAAAGAGGAGTGTTGATAGGGTTTGTCCTGAAGTCAGTCAAGCTAGGACTGGGGGAGGGCAAGGTTGATCCCAGTATAGCCCTCAAGGCAATAACTTCTCCTTGCAGTGAATCAAAACAGACATTGGGCAGAATAATGACGGAATGGAAAAGGCAAAGGAGGACTGTGTGAGAGAGGGGGGGATAGGGAGGGGGGAGAAAGAAATAGCTACATAGAGAGAAAGAGGGATAGATGGGGAAAGGTAGGGGTAGGGAGGGTGAAAGAGGGGAGAGAGAGATAGTGAGGGGTGGAGGGAGAAAGAGGTAGATAGGGAGAGAAAGAAAGACGATAACCAGCTATGTAGCTCTGGTGCTGCTCTATCTCTAGAGTATGTTTGACGTCAGACAGTAGGAGTGCTGGGGGGGTTCATGTCAGCATTGGTTATTGTCACGTCATTCTCCGTTCACAGATGAGATCACAATCTTTATCTGGTGTGTGTGTGTGTGTGTGTGTGTGTGTGTGTGTGTGTGTGTGTGTGTGTGTGTGTGTGTGTGTGTGTGTGTGTGTGTGTGTGTGTGTGTGTGTGTGTGTGTGTGTGTGTGTGTGTGTGTGTGTGTGTGTGTGCGCACATGCGTGCATGTTGTTACCATGGTCACATCCCTCAAACCCATTACATAGCCCAAATACAGTGCATTCAGAAAGTATTCAGACTTCTTCCCTTTTTCCAGATTTTGTTACTTTACAGCCTTATTCTAAAATGGATTAAATCAAACATTTCCCTCATCAATCTACACACAATATCCCATAATGACAAAGCAAAAACAGGTTTTTAGAAATGTTTGCAAATGTATTATGAATAAAAATATATAAATATTACATTAACATAAATATTCAGACCCTTTAATCAGCTTCGTTGAAGCACCTTTGGAAAAAAATGTAAATCAGTATTTTACTCAGTACTTTGTGGAAGCACTTTTGGAAAAAATAAAAACAGAAATATCACATTTCCCTAAGTTTTCAGACCCTTTACTCAGTACTTTGTTGAAGCACTTTTCTACAATTGTATTGTAGTCGACGTGTGGTAAATTCAATTGATTGGACTTGGTTTGGAAAGGCACACACCTATATATACTGGTCAGTTGATAGTGCATGTCAAAGCCAAAACCAAGTGGTGAGGTCGAATGAATTGTCCCTAGAGCTCCGAGACAGTGTGCCAAAAAATGTCTGCATCATTGAAGGTTTCCAAGACAGTTCCTAGAGCTGTCCGCCAGGCCAAACTGAGCAATCGGGGGAGAGTTCCTTTATGGAGATGGGAGAACATTCTAGAAGGACAACCATCTCTGCAGCACTCCACCAATCAGGCCTTTATGGTAGAGTGGCCAGATGGAAGCCACCCCTCAGTAAAAGGTACATGACAGCCCGATTGGAGTTTGCCAGAAGGCACCTCAAGATTCTCTAGTCTGATGAAACCAAGATTGAACTCTTTGACCTGAATTCCAAGCGTCACATCTGGAGGAAACCTGCCACCATCCCTATGGTGAAGCATGGTGGTGGCAGCATCATGCTGTGAGGATGTTTTTCAGTGGCAGAGACTGGGAGACTAGTCAGGATCGATGGAAAGATGAACGGAGCAAAGTACTGAGAGATCCTTGATTTAAACCTGCTTGATACTTGATTAAAACTTACCCCAGAGTGAAGGTTCACCTTCCAACAGGACAATGACCCTAAGCACACAGCCAAGGCAACGCAGGAGTGGCTTCCAGACAAGTCTCTGAATGTCCTTGAGTGGCCCAGCCAGAGCCCGGACTTGAACCTGATCTAATATCTCTGGATAGACCTGAAAATAGCTGTACACGATGCTCCACATCCAACCTGACAGAGCTTGAGAGGATCTGAATGGGAGAAATCCCCCAAATATATGTGTGCCAAGCTTGTAATGTCATACCCAAGAAGAATTGAGGCTTTGCTTTGTCATTATGGGGTATTGTGTGTAGATTGATGAGGGGGGGGGGAATAATATACTGTAATACTTTTTAAAAAACAATTTTTTTAAAGTCTGTAACATAACAAAATGTGGAAAATGTCAAGGGGACTGAATACTTTCCGAATGCACTGTATATACTGCTGTCCCTTAACCCAGGGTTTCCCAAACTCTGTCCTGGGGTCCCCCCTGGGTGAACGTTTTGTTTTTTGCCCTTGAACTACACAGCTGATTCGAATAACCAACTCATCATCAAGCTTTGATTATTTGAATCAGCTGTGTAGTGTTAGGGGGAAAAAAACTAACTGTGCACCCATGGGGGGACTGAGTTTGGGAAATAATGCCTTAACCCACCCATACACACTGCTGTGTCACTATAGCAATACTGACACAAATGGCACAAAGTGTGGATGGGGAGACACAGCATATTGTACCATGGACCAATCAATAATGTACATCTGCATCCGTTCACACAAGTTGCCTTAATCTTTTCACAGCACAATCCGCTTATCATTTTTGAAATTGAAGAACGATAAAGCTTAGCCTGATCCCGATGTCAAGAATTAGATGAGACTGATGAAGTGTACGCAGTGGTATCGATTAAGTCTTCTCGGGGGTTCTTTGATGTTGATCTGAACGCAGTGCTTATTAGAGCAATCATTTCACTAAGCTCACCCAGGGCTCCAGGCTGCCTCCGTATGAGCTCTGAGCAGAAATCCTATATAGATCGCACCAAATTAACACCGTTCTGCTTCATGTCTTCAAAAATATGATTACAAATTCTCTTTTTAGTTTGTTTCTTGATAACCAAGCATGATTCTTTGTAGTGATGTCTAGTTTTGGGAAGCAATGCCCAGTTAACCCGGGAGGCTGGTGAGGGGAGGACGGCTCATAATAATGGCTGGAATGGAGTGGAATGGAAATGGAAACCATGTGTTTGATGTGTTTGATACCATTCCATTTGTTCTGTTCCAGTTATTACTCTGAGCCCATCCTCCCCAATTAAGTTGTCACCAGCCACCTTTGCCCGGACAGAGAAGGCAGCCATGGTTTTATATGCTTTACTTCATGCTTGGACCCTGATAGTAGTTTAAACTCTTGAAATACTAACTAAAGGGTGTGACCCAAGATAGGCCAGAAATTACCAACCAGAAGTTCTTTGCTGGGTTTGGAGGAGTTCTTTAAGAACTTCCGAATTTACAGCACCTGTCCAACTAGAGATATGTTGGTCCTCATACAGACACCACAGTTCACAACAAAAATATCTACACCACCATGGTTGAAGCTCAAGTGTTATGGAAGGGTCCCTGCAGGTTACAGCCCGTTGTTTTCAAATGCAGCATCAGTGTGAAAGAGGAAGAGGCCTCAGTTGTGCAGATCCACTTTCCATACTGTCATACCACTGTCACAGCTGAGAAATCTGAGACGCTTCAAAAGGTAACAAAAGCCTATGCAAACTCCTACTGGGGAAAGGGGTGGTTAGATCTTTTCTAAATGTCATAAGCGGATAAAGGCGGATCAACTGGCTATTATCTTGCTGCTCACTTAATATTCTCAGTCGACATCAACAATATGTTGCTTGACACATATGTAATGGCGAACAGTAACAACAGCGAAATGTAATGGAAAGAGATGGTCAAGTAAGTTTCTTTTACCAAATGAGTTCTGCAGTTAAGAATCCCAGACAGTTGATTGTAATGTTAAAGAGATAATTCAGCAATATTAGCGTTTATTGGCAGTGGCTAGTTTTAACAAAAGCAAAGTGTGGATCTCAGTCACACTTTGTGCAGAGACTATTTTCGAGGTAAGGAAACACATATCTAAATATGTCATTTCACTGACATGCTGTACTGTATTGGCCACAAACCTCTTTAGTTTTGTCCATGGCCTTCAGGATGGCGACGTTCAGCTTCTCCAGAGCAGAAAGGACGTTCAGATATTCCCCCAGGTGTGGAGAGAAGTATTCTGGGGGTGGATATACAAAGAGCTGTCAGGTACAATATTGAATATACATAGCCTTGGTAATTTAAAATCCTGTAAAAGACGGGATTAGATTATGGTAAAGGCCCTGAGAGAGCATTTTGACAGCAAACAGTCAATAAAAACAGAGAAGAGTCAGAGAGAAATACCTGAGAGTTTGTCTGTGTCGAGGTTGCTGAGAGGTATGAAAATTGGCAGAGGAAGAAGACGACAAAAACATTAATGGAATCAGGGAAGACCAGAAATCTCATCAAACCACTTGAACCTTTTACTGTAGTGGGCTAAATCAGGATCACACAAGGTATTTCTTGGTAGTCTAAAACAAATATACTTTGAAACAAAAGTATACCCTTCACACACATGGTTATGGGCGTAAACAAAGAAGACACCTTATACCATGCCAGATATAGAGTTGACATGAATTCCATTTTGAGATTGGATCCCAATATTACATCTTGTATAGATCACAGAAGAATGAGATATAACAAAACCGTTTGACATAGAAACACCGGATTTTCTGCGTGTTTTTTAAAATGTATGTTTATCACTTACTACAAATACACACTGGGTAAAAACGGGCTCAATCAACATTGTTTCCACGTCATTTTAACAAAATAATTAAATGTGGCGACATTGAGTCAACGTGGAAAACTGATTGGATTTGCAAAAAGTCCTCAACTTTGAACCTAAATCCAATGACAGGTCGACATTTTTCTGTGCCCAGTGGGTACAGATTCTAAGCTCCCTTGATGAAATATTGACACATCCTCATTGAAGTGTAAACGTCCCACCTGTGTGGCAGTTACGTCCAGCCTGTGTGGTAGTTACGTCCAGCCTGTGTGGTAGTTACGTCCCGCCTGTGTGGCAGTTACGTCCAGCCTGTGTGGCAGTTACGTCCCGCCTGTGTGGTAGTTACGTCCCGCCTGTGTGGCAGTTACGTCCAGCCTGTGTGGTAGTTACGTCCCGCCTGTGTGGCAGTTACGTCCAGCCTGTGTGGCAGTTACGTCCCGCCTGTGTGGTAGTTACGTCCCGCCTGTGTGGTAGTTACGTCCCGCCTGTGTGGTAGTTACGTCCCGCCTGTGTGGTAGTTACGTCCCGACGCCTGTGTTGCAGTGACTGAATAGGATTCCCAGAGGCAAATAAGACGCACTCACTCAGTCTGCTGCCTGTCAATTGAGTTGAACAGCTCCTGCATCTGCTCTGAGGTGAGGATACCGTCGGCAAAGTACGACTGGAACTCCTCCAGGGATAGCTTGCCATCGTCTGAGAGAGGGAAACCAGGGACATGTTAACTACCTACTGAAACAGAGAAGACGATAAAGGAGTATTCATGACTCAGTTTGTTCAAGACTCAAGTTACAGGAACTAAATAACTGTGTTGGGTTCTGAGAATAGGAAATACACTTATTCATGTCACTGAGGGAGAGAGGGTAACGTATAACGTTTACATTATGTCAGGATATGTTATTGTTAGCCATCAGGGATCCTATGGGAGGGATCCTCTGGGAGGAGAAGAGACACAGCCTTGTGTTGAGTGCAGGGAAGCGATCACATGTGGCAGGCAATGATAAGGGGAGAGAGCCATGGATTAGTGATGGAGGGGGGTCGAGATCAGGTCAGGTCATGTTAAGGAAGAAATAAACGTTTATGGCCCGTATCATTTAGTGTCCTGCCTAGCCGTGAAGAACAATGTTTGTACAGATGTGTAGGAGGAAGGGTTAAATATCAGTGCTTGTGTGAAATGTTGTCTAATGCAGCTGTATTGATCCTCTGGGAAAATAAACTTGGTGAAGCTTTCATAGTGTCCGTAGAGTTTATTTTCTCTGAGAATTAGTACCTAACACTGTCTCAGTGAGTCGAGTGCACTATATAAATTAAGTACAGGAATATCTTTCTTCACGCCTGGCTTTCTCAATTAAGTGATAATGCCCAAGAAGCTGGTGTTTGGAGGATATATTTGCATGGGTATTTGTCTCGGGCCAACAAACTGTACCAATATATCCGACAAACACCAGCTTTGAGGGGATTATCACTTAATTGAGATAATGCCAGGCGTGAATAAAGAGCATTATCACTTTTATACAATGGGTTATGAACATATTCAAATAATGATTGACATATTTTCTTTAAAAACTTTATTTTGATGAAATTATTCATGCTATTTCAACCTTGCTCGAAATATAGTCCCGACACAAATCTAGGGTTGCTACCCAAGCCAGCTGGTCGTTACGTATTTTTATTCTAAATCTATGGACACGACCCAGTCGTACATTCTAAGTGTTCCGTTGCCATGATGGCTGGCAACGTTATTATCCCTTGCTTGCTAGCTAGCCAACTTTGACTAATACAGTCATGTCAAACAGTGAAGCCAGAATAACAGCAAAGTAGCTGCATTTGCATTTGTTTAAGCTGTTTTCTTGTGATTTCTTTTTAGGATACATCCATAAAAATGAGCTCATGAGCGAATTTCGCCTGGCATAGAACATTTGTTCTCTCGCCAAGCAACTGTTCAGAGAGCCAACAACACAGCTAACACAATCACTTCAAACTGAAGCTGGAATGACAGCAAACTTGCTGCATTTCGTTTTTTTATATTGACATTTCTTTGTAAATCAATACAAATGATGCTGATTCATGAGTTCATTACCATAAGACAGCTGGAGTTCAAATTTGAATATTGAAACAATGTTGCAAATGTCAGTGTCATGTTTGTCATTTATTATCATGTCTTGTCCCTGTGCTCCCCATTCTATTCGTTTCCCTCTGCTGGTCTTATTTGGTTCTTTCCCTCTTTCTATCCCTCTCTCTCCCCCTCCCTCTCTCACTCTCTCGCTCTCTCTTCTCTCTATCGTTCCGTTCCTGCTCCCAGCTGTTCCTATTCCCCTAATCATCATTTAGTCTTCCCACACATCCTTTCCCCTGATTAGAGTCCCTTTTATTCCTTTGTGTTCAGATGTCCCGTCGGTTCCTTGTTTAGTATTCACCATGCTGTGATTGCGTTTCGCCCTGTCCTGTCGTGTTTTTGCTGTGATTGTGTATCGCCCTGTCCTGTCGTGTTTTTGCCTTCATCAGATGCTGCGTGTGAGCAGGTGTCTCTGTCAACTACGGCCTGCGCCTACCCGGCGACCTGCAGTCTGTGGCCGCTTCTCCTGTTATTCCCTCTACAGACTAGAGGATTTCTGTTATTCCCTGTTTGGACTTGAATAAACTCTGTTTCTGTTAAGTCGCTTTATCCTCTTTCACCTGCATGACAGAAGGAACCGACCAAGGAATGGACCCAGCGACTTCAGACGCTCGTTACACTGTCGTCAGATCCAAGGAGCCATGCTCGAGACACGAGCAGGAATTCTGCTGCTCGCCATGCCGTGGAGAACCTGGCCGCTCAGGTTTCCGACCTTCTGGACAGTTCCAGAGTCTTCTCGTGCCACCTGTTACTTCCTGGCCTGCCGAGCCTCCAGAACCTAAATAACCCACCTTGCTACTCCGGGCAGCCCACTGAGTGTCCTTTCTCACGCAGTGTGAGATTGTGTTCTCTCTCCAACCCAACACATACTCTAGAGAGAGAGCTCGGGTTGCTTACGTCATTTCACTCCTTACTGGCCGGGCTCGAGAATGGGGCACAGCTATCTGGGAGGCAAGGGCTGATTGCTCTAACAAGTTCCAGAACTTTAAAGAGGAGATGATTCGGGTTTTTGACCGTTCAGTTTTTGGTAGGGAGGCTTCTAGGGTCCTGGCTTCCTTATGCCAAGGTGAACGGTCCATAACGGATTATTCTATTGAGTTTCGATCTTGCTGCCTCTAGTGAGTGGAACATGCTCGCTCGTTTTCTGGAGGGACTCCACGCAGTGGTTAAATGAGATTCTCTCCCGGGAGGTTCCTTCAGATGTGGACTCTTTGATTGCTCTCGCCATCCGCTAGAACAATCTTCGTCACCGGGCTCGTGGAAGAGAGCTATCAACGGTGTTTCCCTGCTCCGCAAACCATCTCCCTCCTCTGGCTTTGAGACTGAGCCCATGCAGCTGGGAGGGATTCGCATCTCGACTAAGGAGAGGGAACGGAGGATCACCAACCGCCTGTGCCTCTATTGCGGAGTTGCTGGACATTTTGTTAATTCATGTCCAGTAAGAGGCCAGAGCCCATCAGTAAGCGGAGGGCTACTGGTGAGCGCTACTACTCAGGTCTCTTCATCTAGATCTTGTACTACTATGTCGGTCCATCTACGCTGGACCGGTTCGGGTTACATGCAGTGCCTTGATTGACTCTGGGGCTGAGGGTTGTTTCATGGACGAAGCATGGGTTCGAAACATAACATTCCTTTCAGACCGTTAGACAAGCCTACGCCCATGTTTGCCTTAGATGGTAGTCATCTTCCCAGTATCAAATTTGAGACACTACCTTTAACTCTCACAGTATCTGGTAACCACAGTGAGACTATTTCTTTTTTGATTTTCCGTTCACCGTTTACACCTGTTGTTTTGGGTCATCCCTGGCTAGTATGTCATAATCCTTCTATTAATTGGTCTAGTAATTCTATCCTATCCTGGAACGTTTCTTGTCATGTGAAGTGTTTAATGTCTGCCATCCCTCCCGTTTCTTCTGTCCCTACTTCTCAGGAGGAACCTGGCGATTTGACAGGAGTGCCGGAGGAATATCATGATCTGCGCACGGTCTTCAGTCAGTCCCGAGCCAACTCCCTTCCTCCTCACCGGTCGTATGATTTCCTCCGTTGCCGCCCAGGATTCCTCCTCGAGTGCGCCAGGAGGCGCTCGGTGAGTGGGGGGGTACTGTCATGTTTGTCATTTATTATCATGTCTTGTCCCTGTGCTCCCCATTCTATTCGTTTCCCTCTGCTGGTCTTATTTGGTTCTTTCCCTCTTTCTATCCCTCTCTCTCCCCCTCCCTCTCTCACTCTCTCGCTCTCTCTTCTCTCTATCGTTCCGTTCCTGCTCCCAGCTGTTCCTATTCCCCTAATCATCATTTAGTCTTCCCACACCTGTTCCCGATCCTTTCCCCTGATTAGAGTCCCTATTTATTCCTTTGTGTTCCGTTCCTGTCCCGTCGGTTCCTTGTTTAGTATTCACCATGCTGTGATTGCGTTTCGCCCTGTCCTGTCGTGTTTTTGCTGTGATTGTGTATCGCCCTGTCCTGTCGTGTTTTTTGCCTTCATCAGATGCTGCGTGTGAGCAGGTGTCTCTGTCAACTACGGCCTGCGCCTACCCGAAGCGACCTGCAGTCTGTGGCCGCTTCTCCTGTTATTCCCCTCTACAGACTAGAGGATTTCTGTTATTCCCTGTTTGGACTTGAATAAACTCTGTTTCTGTTAAGTCGCTTTTGGGTCCTCTTTCACCTGCATGACAGTCAGAGAGACAGACAGCAAGGTTTGTACAAATCTCCACTGTTGAAAACTAAATGTTAGTCTAAAAGAAATGGGAGATAATGTCTAGATGCTTTTTACAGTGTAGATCTATATAGTATATCAATTGCCTGTCTGAGCTGATGAGACAGCGGGATGGAACAGAGTAAATGGGCATTTCAACATCATAGATTTAGCCGGGGATAACGTGTGGAATAGACATCGTCTGAAATGCGGTTTTAACCAATCAGCATCCAGGATTAGACCCACCCGTTGTATAAATTCCAATTATTTCACATAACTCCCTATGTTGAAACAAAATATTCAGAAGACAAAACCACTGTTGTCAATGGCAACCCTTTCTCAAGGCAATATTTGATTCGAAGAGTTTTCCCTCTTGAAACTGAAGTATGCAGAATTCAGATTATTTGTCTTCCCCCTTTCCTACTTTACAGTACATCAGTGTCTCTCATCTTCTCCAATGATATGGAAGGAATAACTTGATCATGAATTTAATTATGATTTACATTTGACAATCCCATTGATTCTCTTCATCTTCTAATATTTCAACATTCTCTTACAGTGTAAAGACCGACGCTGGGTCGAGAAGCAGGTACGGGGAGTTGACATTTAATGAGGAACAGACAAAGAGCAAGACAGGAGCAGCGTCAGCACACAACGACAAACGACAATCAATGCAGCAACGGGGAACAGAGATGAAGAACTAACAAATATAGGGGAGGTAATAAACAGGTGAGTCCAATAATACGCTGATACGTGTGACGGGGGAAGACAGGTGTGCGTAATGTTGGGGAGCCTGGCACTTTCGAGTGCCAAGGAGGGGAAGCGGGAACAGGCGTGACAGTTAGTCTTAAAGAGGTTGTTCACATTTATTGCCTGTCAAAATCAAATAAATGTAAAAAAGTGAGCTATCCCTTTAAGGTAATGAATATTCAGCCATGTAACCATGTCACAAACATTTGTCTGTAAAACAAAGTTAAGTACAGTGTATTCCTATGGTAAGTCATGCTGGTGGCTCTGCAGAGAGCCTGTGGAGGCCCTGGGGGACAGGCAGGCAGAGTGTGGGGTGATTAGAGTGGTCTGGGCTCACTGACAGGCTGACTGTGGATTAATGAGATCTATCCCAGCTCTGCTCCACAAACCCCGACTACCACTAGAGACTGAGCTATGAGAGCTAGAGATGCACCAGTCAACATACATCAGACAGCTAGGCCTACAGTAAATAATTACATATGTGAGGGAATTTGCCATCATTCTGGCCTAATGCCATGTCATGAAATTAATTCATGAGGGCAAGTCATTTTAACCAACCATAATGTCATCCAAGTGGGCTTCATTTATGAAATTATAATGTTAATCTTAATTTCTTATGCACGACAACATTTGAAAATGCTGCTTTTAGAGCATATGAGGATGAAAGATATTTTAGCTCTGGGAGAAGAAAAAGGTTTGACACAACTCCTACTAGAATTTTTAATCTGGCTTGACCTCAAATTGTAAGAATAAAGTTTAACGGACAAATAAAGGACCAAAGCAATTTCTTCAAACTTCCTTAGTATTCCAAATGCAAAGCCTACTCTATTTCATTCATAGATGTATAGTAACTGCTTAGGGAGAATGCTAAAGTAGTTTCACTACTATATGCTTCAATCTCTTTGTTATAGTTTCACACCCAATTGCATACCTAAATGTGTAATCAGACAACATAATCCAGATTGCACAATATCCAAGCATGTTCCCAATAGTGACGGGCTATACTGCTAGCATGATTAGGCGACGACTACAGTTATTTCTCCCTCAAATCAAGTCGGCCAAGCTACACTGCACATTTTAGGTTTACTGTCCCATCACCAAGGGTAGTCAAGAAGAAAAAAACTATTCAGTGCTTGGAAGTGGAAGTAAAATGTGTTTGTACTCACTTTAAATTTACTGTACATTACCAGTATTCATATTTTAAAACGAATATTCTAAAAGAGGCACCAGTACTGTTACAGAAGCAGAAGAACATTAGTGGTGCCCATACTATGTACCGGTGTGGACCGGGCCTAGTTAGGCAGGTGCCCATACTCTGTACCGGTGTGGACCGGGCCAAGTTAGGCAGGTGCCCATACTCTGTACCGGTGTGGACCGGGCCTAGTTAGGCAGGTGCCCATACTCTGTACCGGTGTGGACCGGGCCAAGTTAGGCAGGTGCCCATACTCTGTACCGGTGTGGACCGGGCCAAGTTAGGCAGGTGCCCATACTCTGTACCGGTGTGGACCGGGCCTAGTTAGGCAGGTGCCCATACTCTGTACCGGTGTGGACCGGGCCAAGTTAGGCAGGTGCCCATACTCTGTACCGGTGTGGACCGGGCCAAGTTAGGCAGGTGCCCATACTCTGTACCGGTGTGGACCGGGCCTAGTTAGGCAGGTGCCCATACTCTGTACCGGTGTGGACCGGGCCAAGTTAGGCAGGTGCCCATACTCTGTACCGGCGTGGACCGGGCCAAGTTAGGCACTGCCCATATTTCAATCGGCCAGGTTTCTGCTAACTGACCAAACAAGCTCTTTGAGAACAACAGCCATCACTCATCTGTCAGAAAGTGAATTGTGATTATTATTGATAATAATAATAATAATAATATTATTATCCTCTTCATTATACAGATAATTTCAAAGATTAAAAAATAAATGTTTTTAAAAAAGCACATGTCGTTCTTGGGCTGTCCAGGTTACATCCAACTCTGGTGGGCTGCACAAAGGTCTAGCCTGGCTACAACAGTCTCCTGAAAGTCAATCAAAAAGAGCCTTCACGTTCCATCCTAAGCCCCCTCCCCGCCACACCATTCTCAGCTCCTCTGATGCCCTGAAGCAGGCTTGAGTAGGGGGGAATCAGTGGTTGCATCCAGCAGTAAAATCATCAGGCCACATTCCCAGCTTCTCTGCTGACTTCATGGGTATATACACCTCAAACAACATGTAGCACCCAACTGGTTGAAGCCTGTGCCCATTTGATTTTGCTAGGGGGTACACATCAATAGTTGGGATAGTACTTCCTGGAGTGAACGATGCACTCAAAATGACAACAATCCTCTGTGTTCTCCAAGCATGTGCCATCTCCAGTTTCAAATAAAAACAAACGCTAGCTAGAATTGTCAATATTGTACTGTATTCAATATACCGTTGAATCAATATATAAATAATCAATCATTACTAAGCTAACAAAATAAAAAGTATATTCAATATTTTTTTATTCAAAAAAACACAGTAAAACAGTCAAATATTTACACATTTACAGGAGCTCTCTCCCTAGCTGGCCTCATGGCACCATGGCAACCTATAATAGTAAGGAATAAATTAATTACATTTACTTTCCTTCAAAACATTTTGTGGCTGAAAAGTTTATATTAAACCACTGCTGGTAAGAGTTCCTGGAGAGCTATCCTCCTGAAGGTTTTCACTCCAACCCCAATTGCAATTTACCTGAATCAGCTTATTAAGCAGCTAACTATTAGAATCAGGTGTGCTAGATTAGGGTTGGAGTGAAAACCTACAGGAAGGTAGCTCTACAGGAACAGGGTTGGAAAGCCCTGGCATAAATCAAAGCAATCCTCACTACAACACTGTGTCTCTAACCAAATCCTACTAGAAACATATTTCTTTGAGGGTCTGCTAAAGTAAGGCAGACAAAAACGGATTCTCAGAGTCTGGACCAAAGCAGCACATTCAATAATTCATAATTCATAAGCCCCATCACCAGCCTAGTTTTAAGGGGACACTGGATATATGAGTATCATAGCCAGACAGCTTAAAGCATCTCATGTCCCAGTATACTCAAACTGTCAACTGGAATTGGTGGCATTGGCAACTCAATTGTCCTTCCTTCACCAATTGATCAGTGACTATCATGAAAAAGCTGCACTAATCCATCCTTATTAGTTAATTAACAATGTCTCCAATAAGAAGCCATTGTAAAGATGAGTCATATTTACATGAAGAGGTCCTATAGGCTAGTTATTTTCCCTAGTTTCAATGTACAGTATAAATGTTGGTTCCATAAAATACTCACAACCCTTTAAAATGATGCATGTATTGTAATCTATGAAGAAAGACAAGCATGTGTAGTTAATTTTGAACCTTTATTGGAAAATAGAAATCGGAGGGGTAATCTACAGAGTAATAACTACTAACATGCCATTATAGTTTTTTTTTAATACAGTGAATGCATTTGTGATAAACAATACAACCAAAATCACTGATCACTTGCCTAAAGTTTGAACTTTCAACTTTGGTCACAAGCTATCTAGTCACCAACGGTTAAACTGCTGAATGACTCATTGAGTCTCCTCCAATAGAAAATTCTACATTTTAGGTAGCTTGGCCACTGTGAGTTGTGTGAGCAACCCATACTAGATTGTCACCACTTTCTCAGAGACCACTGATACAGGGAAGTTTCCCAACTCTGTGGAGGTAGAGGAGGGGCTGCACAATCCCAAAAATCATAGTGATGGAGTCAGAAATAGCGAATGAAAAACATCGCACAGCCTCATCGAGGACATTGTACAAAGACATAATTACCATCTCAGGGAGGTAATTCACCATCATAGCCACCAGGATAATCCAAATGATCTTAAACGCCCTCATCTTCATGCTGTTTGTCCTCTCCCTCTCTCTATCCCTGTCTCCCAGCCCAGGCTGTTTCAGAGCCCTGACAACTGACAAGCAGCAGAATGATACCACAAACAGCAGAATGAGGTCCTGAACCAAGATAGCATAGTTGAATAGGCTTATGAGTAAAGACAATTTAAGCAGAACCATACAGAACAAAGAGGACCCAAGAACAATCATCCAGGCAACACCACATCACCCCACCCTGTATCTGAGGAGTTTGTATTTCAGGAAGAAAACAGGTCGGACCACAGCCAGGTAGCGCTCCACACAGATGCAGCATTGAAACAGAGGTCGGCCAGTGTGCAATAAACCAATTGAAAATGGCTCAATATATGTAACTGCAGTTGTTTGGATGAGCTTGCAGAGAAATCTGACAAGAGCAAACAGGCAGTAGAGGATTTCAGACACGGTCAGGTTGAGAGTGAAGAACTGTGAGGCCATCGTTCCTCCCGCTCCGGTCACTATTAGCCACAGGACACACACATTGGTGGGGAGACCCAGGATGATGTTGATTGCACAGGATGCATTGTAGATGTTTACATTTACATTTAAGTCATTTAGCAGACGCTCTTATCCAGAGCGACTTACAAATTGGTGCATTCACCTTATGACATCCAGTGGAACAGTCACATTACAATAGTGCATCTAAATCTTAAAGGGGGGGGGGGGGGGGTGAGAGGGAATACTTATCCTATCCTAGGTATTCCTTAAAGAGGTGGGGTTTCAGGTGTCTCCGGAAGGTGGTGATTGACTCCGCTGTCCTGGCGTCGTGAGGGAGTTTGTTCCACCATTGGGGGGGCCAGAGCAGCGAACAGTTTTGACTGGGCTGAGCGGGAGCTGTACTCAGTGGTAGGGAGGCGAGCAGGCCAGAGGTGGATGAACGCAGTGCCCTTGTTTGGGTGTAGGGCCTGATCAGAGCCTGGAGGTACTGAGGTGCCGTTCCCCTCACAGATCCGTAGGCAAGCACCATGGTCTTTAGATGTTTAGATGTGTTCTAAACAATCAGCTACTGAAGAGCTGTTTGTTTTTGAGATATTCATGTCTTCCCCTTCTGTACTGGTGTGTGAGCGTCGATATTCTTCAACGATAAAGAGTTGTCATTCTGATTATTCCCTGTTGCAACAGCACAGTAAATCAGACAATCCAATTAACCAGGGTTCACTTCCATTTTAAGTCAGTCAATTCAAGACATGCATCAATATTGGCACAACATGATATGTGTTACTGTCACTCAATAACTACATTTACATGCACACAACTATTGTGAATACTCAAATGAATGTAACAGTTTGATTCAAATGTTTACATGCTTTTGCAAGAAGAACGATCTCCTTAATAATCCTGTTTGCATGAACACATCTGATAATCAGGCTACCTGATGGGACTGAAAAATACAGAAAATCATCAAAATAAACGTTCTATCACAGCGACCGTTTCCAATTTGTTGTTGCTAACTATAGCTAGTGGCTAGGTGACTAACACTAATGTTAGCTAGGTGGCAAATGTTAGCGAGGCTAGGGGTTAAGGTTAGAAGTTAGGTTAAAGGGTTAAGGTTAGGGTTAACTAACATGTTAAGTACTTGTAAAGTAGCTAAAAAGTTGTAATTAGTTGCAAGGTTGACTAATTAGCTAAAATTGTCCATGATGACATTCAAACACACAACCTTTGGGTTGCTTGCTAGACATTCCTATACCCACCCATCCATCCTGACCAGCCACTCACCTTTTGTTTTTGCCTTAAATAACCTTCTGCCTTCGTATCCAAACGTAACATATCATACTAATTTGAGTGTCCTTAAATGTACATTTACTATGTTACGTCCTAGTCTATGAGACCAGGTTGAATGCACAGCAGGAACTCTGATTAAGGTGTTTACATGTCCTATTATTCGAATGATTGATGAACAAATCTAGGTGTTGTAATCGCTGTATGCTTACTTTGATTATGACCTCACGCCGATTAAGATAATCAGAATAAGGCAGTTACATGACTAATGCCATACTCAGCCTATTCTTGCCATAATCAGTTTAATATCAAATTATTAGTGCACATCTATTGAAATGAATCAATTCAGCAAATATTGTTTCTTACATAAATATCTAAGTCAGAGCCAAAATGAACAAACCTGAGTGGATGAAGTTCTCTTCTTGTCTGGAAAGAGGCTTGAGTGCAGACAACACACCCTCACCCACACACTGACTTATACCCACAACCATGCCCTCACCCACACATCTGTAAATTGATACTGCCCATCAACTCATGTGATGGACAACATACACCTGGTATGCAAATGCATCCATTGGCTATGACAACACTTAGTGATATTAAGTATGATTCAAGAGAATATGCCGTGCCGTGTGGAATGTGTTATGAATACTGGGCCCCGACCAGAGTTTCTTCCTGTCCAGGTCATATGAAGTTAATCCTTTAAAACATTTTATACAGCAACTTATAATTTGAAAGATATCTTCCAACCAAAATACAACCTTAGTTTATTTCTCCACTTACCATGGCTGTAGTCGAATCCCCAATACTTTTTTTGAATACATTTGAATACATTGAATACATATTTCAAACATAAATAATATTTGATAGTCATTTTGTGAGTTGTCAGCATCACCATAGAGTCCCATTCATCCTGAAAACACCATTGAAAAAACACAGCAATACAACTAATCACTCTCAGATTTGAAGGTTTTTAAGTGTTTTTCTATGTACTGAGATAGAAAGTCATGAGTGAGAGGGGTAGACATAGATATGAAGTCGCAGGCAGTGGTTGAACCCATACCATAGGGGGCAATGTGTTGTCCAGAGGCAGCAGCACTACACTAGACCGCTAGACCAGACTCCGACAGAGAATTTAATGTTTTGATGTATCATAAAACCATTCAAAAGTGGATTAAACAGCAATAAAGTCAAATACCTAAGTAAGCAAAAATACATATCCATACACTGTCTTAGGGATTTGACCACAGCCAAGTACAATAAGTGAACAAATGTATGTAAGTTTGTATTTAAGGGTATTGTCATTTCATTAGACATCTATTTTTATGCTCATAAGTTGATTTTTCATGGAAATATGCACAAGTATTTCAAGTTAGGATTTGTCCATAGCTAAGTCTCTCTTTGTCTTCAGACTCGATAATGTGTGTCTCAAATGGCAAGTCCCTACATAGTGCACTAGTTTTGACCAAAATAACTGCACTATATATAGGGACTAAGGTGCCATTTGGGTCAGAACCTAGGAAACATGCCAGAGTTATGGCGTCCATTGGCCCTCAGTTGGCCCTCAGAAAATCATGTCTAAGGCACTTAAGGCATTTCGTTAAAGCCCTTCATTTGATGAGCAGATCACTTTAACTGTTCACTTTTTCAAAGCCCAATTGAACTATCCTGAAAAAGTGGACCTCATCCTGTATAAACACATTATGATATTGCATTGGATCAAACCGAGAAAATGGCGGATCGTTGAGCTCCTTAAGAAAGTCCATTATTCATTACAATAGCATAGGGAGAAGGACTTGCTTTGGCAAGTAGCCAGCTCTCATAATGTGGTAAATCTGCAGTGCTCACGGCGTATCATGGCGGCCCACTTAGTGTTGCTCAGAAGCATACATTTTCCTCCAGGGTGCGCGGCTCAGCGAGTTAGTTGAAAACCATGGAAGGCTTTTTTTTTTTACTGCAAATTGAAGATAACTAGCGCAAAACACACACACACACTCAAGTTCTGTTTTCACAGCAAAGTGAAAAAAAGCAACTCATTTATGTTTTTTCGGGAGGATAAAAATCCTGGTTGTTAAGGAGCTAGACAGCATCCGACGTGTTAATGTTAAATGCTAGGCTCATTATTGCAATGTATTCCATACCAATGTCCAACCCAAGTCACAGGTTTAGTTCACTACTTGCTACAAGATGCTGCTCTTCTGTCATCCTACAGAGCCAAAGAGTCACTCTCTGGCAGAGACGGGTCAAATCTATAATAAGGAAAGAGTCCGTCTTTTCTCCTGCACGTCAGTATTGTACATTCTCTGCATCTCCTATTCACAACAGCCCATTTCACTGACCAGCAAAAGGGCATATTTTAGGGCTGCATGTCTTGAATGACATGATTGACCAATGGGTTTGTTTCTGTGATTCCTCGCATCCTATTTGCCTCCTTCTGTCCATATTGGAGGAGAAGATCCAAGGTCCCTCGGCCCCAAATGCTTTAATGCGTTTTGAGAAGGAGGCGAGGAGAGCCGTTGCGAGGAATCCAGTGAGTGTCCTTGGATGACCTTTGCTCAAGGGAGTATGTATTGCATCATTAACACTCTGTTATATAACAACACTCTCCAGCTAAAGCTGTCCTGCGTTCATACATGCATTAATCACCATCCTTATTACATTTCACATCCCATTACACTCTAATGCAAGGCATGAATAAAACATGAGAAGGAAACACAAATGCCTATTTGTCACTGTAATTTCCCAATGCCAAACGTTTCAATGTGTTTTCCCCCGTGGAGTTTAGGGACGGCACTCACTTAAAGACGTTATGTTTGAATCACAAATAAATCAAGTTAAAACAAATCTAAAACCAGAGAAACCATTTTGTTTAAAGGTGCTGGAACATGGATGCTATAGTCTAGTATGCTATTGGGTTGTGCTGCATTTCACTCAATAACATTTTCAGGTCTATTTCTGGTGTTTTTCCAACCATGTTTCTTTCTTCCATGTTTGCACAAGATATGACAAAGCCAGAGCAAATGATCTGTCTGAGGTTTTCCGATAACAGGTAAAATCTCAAACAATACAGACCAAAAAACACTGACAATTCATACAACAGACTACATGCCTGACTTGAGCATTGCATGGTGGATAGGCTCAGTCAAGGGGATCCACCGAATCTCTGAATCTCCACAAGGCCTGCCCTGTCAATCCTCATGTTTCATATATAAAACCGACCGCCCCTTTGCCATCGCTGCAAGATTTTGCTCCCAAGTCTGAGAAAGATATCAGCAAAGTAGATAGATAAGGCTCTGCTGCTTTTGTATCTGATGAACAAGAATGAACATTACCCGATGAACATTACCCCAGGCTTTAGATTTTAATCTAACCAGTCTCTCAAAATGAAGTTATCACAGTCCCTCATTTTCTGTGCCTACAATAAACTAAAATTGCTCCTTTAAGATCGAGAGCCCCAAACAATGAACGATGTTTTTAATGATTGTTAATATCAAGAAGAGCGTTAGACTACAGTCACCAGGCTGGTCTCATAGATTAGATGTAACATACTGTAGTAACCGTAAACGTGGGACAATCAAATTGGTATGATATGTTGCGTTTGGTATGGTTACATAAGACAGAAGCTTACATAAGGAAAAAACTAAAGGAGGGTGCTACTTTGCAACTACTTAGCTAACTCTTCCCCTAACCTTAATTTAACCTAACTCCTAACGCGAACCTTCACCCTAACCTTAACCCTTTAACCTAACCCTAACCCTAACCTTAACCCTGGCCTTAACTGTAACCCTCACCTTAACCCCTAAACCCTAGCCTAGCTACCGTTGGACACCAAGCTAACGTTAGCCACAAGAAATTGGAATTCGTAACATATCATACTAAATGGATGATGGACATCAACAAATTAATACATACATATGAAATGTAACATATCATACTAAATGGAGAGTCTCGGATTTACAGAATAATACCAAATACTCTGAGACCACGTTGCAGACATATACAGTTTTTGCAAGGAGGCCATTTGAAAAACCATGAAAGCAAATCCTTTGTGTGACCATCTTATTAATAGCATAAATTGTACTCACCATTTTTGTCTGCACGGCGAAATATCTGGAAATGAAAAAACAACAAACATTAAATGAAACAATCGACATAATTCATGTTTAAAGCAAATAACAACACGGTGAAACATGCAGTAAAAGTGCCACAAAAAATCTGGAAAACTGCATTGTGCGGATAATTATACACAAAATATAAGGGTGAGATTGTACCTTGACAAATAAACCAGGATGGAAAAGAACTGTGAGGCACGTTAGGAAGACAATGTATGTATGATTCATAGACCATGTATAATATCATGATGCATGTTTTGGTATGCTGCATTTGTGCACAAGAAAACATTAAAGATTATCTATAATATCTGCAAGCATTTTTTTTATATCTGAGAGAGATGTCATCTCAGGAAATGATGATGTTAAATGTTTAGCAGGATGCAGCTCTGGATGAAAGTTGGTCATTTGCTAGGCAAATGATTCTTGGTCATTTGAGGAACATTGGTCTTTTACCAGGCAACTGTAATGGCTGTTGGTGGAAGAAGGTGAGGACCAAGGTGCAGCGTGGTACGTGTTCATGTTTCTTTATTGACACTGAACACTAAATACAAAAATAACAAAGGGAATAACCGAAACAGTCCTGAAAGGTGAAAAACACTAAACAGAAAACATAGAAAATGAACATAGAATGCCCACCCTAGTCATACCCTGGCCTAACCAAAATAGAGAATAAAAACCTATCTATGGCCAGGGCGTGACAGCAACACTGTAATCGAGCTGTTCTGGAAAGGTTGCCTAAGCACTCAACCTGGTCTCAGAGCAAAACATATTAGATTTGACTCAAATCTGTGCCATTCCATTTTGTATGATATGCACTTTACGTTTGGTTACATTACATTGCCCTACCAATGTAATAGCAGTCGTACAATATGATATGAATTATAGGATGTATAGTATCCTACGTCTTGATCGCACCAGTTTGCTTTGACACATTTAGTATGATATATTACGTTCGACTGCTTTAGTATGATATATTATGTTCGACTGATTTAGTGTGATATATTACGTTCAACTGATTTAGCATAATATATGACATTTGACTGCTTTAGTATGATATATGACATTTGACTGCTTTAGTATGATATATTACGTTTGACTGTTGTAGTATGATATGCTACGTTAGGTTTTGGGTTAGGATTTAAAGGGCTAGTTTACATGCTAAGTATTTGTAAAGCATTTCCAAAGATGCTAAAGTTGTCCGTGATGAGATTCAAACCCGCAACCTTTGGGTTGCTAGACATTTGCGTTATGCACCTACCCATCCACCCAGACCAACCACCCTTCTTTTTGTTTTCACCATTAAGTAACCTATTGTCATACCAAACGTAACATATCATATTAATTAGAGTGTCCAGGATTTATGTCGGCCAATGTAACGTAACCTAATGTAAAGTTAAAAAATGATACTAAATGGAGTGGCACTGATTTTGTCAAATACAATACTTTTCACTCTGAGACCAGGCTGAAGCACCGGCAGGGAACATATTTGCACAAATGAGGGTCGAATGTTGTGTTTGCACTTCTGGTCCAATCAGACCCTTCATCAAGTGTTACGTTAGTGACACTTTGTACAATTAAATCAGCTCTATAGCCATTGAAACTCCTATGTGTATATAAGTCAGAGCAAAATCCACTAAAAGACCTAGAGTCCTGTCACGCCCTGGCCTAGGTAGTCTTGGAGTTGGCGAAACGAGCACGGCGGTGCGGTAGGAAGCCCGAGAGGCAGCCCCAAAAATGTCTTGGGGGAAGGCACACAGGGAGTATGGCGAAGCCAGGTAGGAGACCTGCGCCAACTTCCTGTGCTTACCGGAGAGCGAGAGAGACCGGGCAGGCACTGTGTTATGCTGTGGAGCGCACGGTGTCTCCAGTGCGGGTACATAGCCCGGTGCGGTACATTCCAGCTCCTCGTATCGGCCGGGCTAGAGTGGGCATCGAGCCAGGTAAGGTTGGGCAGGCTCGGTGCTCAAGAGCTCCAGTGCGCCTGCACGGTCCGGTCTATCCATTGTCACCTACACGCACCAGCCCTCCGGTAGCAGCCCCCCACACCAGGCTTCCTGTGTGCGTGTCCAGAGTCCAGTACTCCCTGTTTCTCCTCCCCGCACTCGCCCTGAGGTGCGTGTCCTCGACCCAGTACCACCAGTGCCGGCACCACGCACCAGGCCTACAGTGCGCCTCACCTGTCCAGAGCTGCTAGAGTCTCCCGCCTGTCCAGAGCTGCTAGAGTCTCCTGCCTGTCCAGAGCTGCTAGAGTCTCCCGCCTGTCCAGAGCTGCTAGAGTCTCCCGCCTGTCCAGAGCTGCTAGAGTCTCCCGCCTGTCCAGAGCTGCCAGAGCTGCCAGTCTGCAAGGAGCCGCCAGAGCCGCCAGTCTGCGAGGAGCCGCCAGAGCCGCCAGTCTGCAAGGCGCCGCCAGTCTGCAAGGAGCCGCCAGAGCCGCCAGTCTGCCAGGATCTTCCAGAGCCACCAGTCTGCCCGGATCTGCCAGAGCCGCCATTCAGCCAGGATCTTCCAGAGCCGCCATTCAGCCAGGATCTGCCAGAGCCGCCATTCAGCCAGGATCTGCCAGAGCTGCCAGTCAGCCAGGATCTGCCAGAGCCGTCAGTCAGCCAGGATCTGCCAGAGCCATCAGTCAGCCAGAAGCTGCCAGAGCCGTCAACCAGCCTGAGCTACCTCTCAGTCCTGGGCTGCCCCTCAGTCCTGGGCTGCCCCTCAGTCCTGAGCTGCCCTCAGTCCTGAGCTACACCTCAGTCCGGAGCTGCCCCTCAGTCCGGAGGAGTTTGTTTAGTGGAGTGGGGCCCTTTTGTAGGGTTGCAAATCCTAGGTCGGCGGCGAGGGTCGCCGTTCCTAGGAAGATACTAAAGCGGACAAAGACTATGGTGGAGTGGGGTCCACGTCCTGCGCCAGAGCCGCCACCGTGGACAGACGCCCACCTAGACCCTCCCCTATGGATTTAGGTGTGCGGCCGGGAGTCCGGCCGGGGGGTGTACTGTCACGCCCTGGCCTTAGTTATCTTTGTTTTCTTTATTATTTTGGTTAGGTCAGGGTGTGACATGGGGGATTTATGTGTTTTGTCTGGTCTTCGAGGTTTTGTATATTTATGGGGCGGTGTCCTGTCTAGGTAGTTTTGTATGTCTATGGTTGCCTCGATTGGTTCTCAATTAGAGGCAGCTGTCTATCGTTGTCTCTGATTGGGAACCATATTTAGGCAGCCATATTCTGTGGGTACTTTGTGGGGGATTGTCTTCTGTCTTTGTGTCATTGCACCAGATAGGACTGTTTCGGTTTTTACTTTTGTTGTTTATGTATTTTGTAGTGTTCTCGTTTATCGTCAATATTAAAGATGTTTAACACTAACCACGCTGCATTTTGCTCCTCCTCTCCTTCGACGGAATAAAGCCTTTACAAGTCCAATGGTTGGCTGAGTGCAGTATTGAGCTTTGCACACAGGTTCATAATGGCTACCTATCAAACACACTCGGCTGTGGAGCCAAGACATGCACTGCTGGGTGTCCATTTAAAACAACAGTATACCTTCATTCAAGTGAGATCTACTGAGCATCCCATAGTAAATAACTGTCTCAGAAAACACCTAAGACCAGCTCCTTAACTCCCAACATTGTTCAACTCTAGCTTAATGGCTGGTACCCACTGGGCACACACTGGTTGAATCAATGTTGTTTCCACATCATTTTAATGAAATGACTGTGAACCAACGTGGAATAAACATTGAATTGGAGGCTGTGCCCAGTGGGTACGTTCTAATGGTTGATATGTCCTGCTAGCTATTTTGGGGTGCCTATAAAGAATATGTCAAACTCATTCTGTGGAGGGCTGAGTGTCTGTGGTTTTTGCTCCAACCTTGTACTTGATTGATGAATTAAGGCCACTCATTAGTAATGAACTCCCCTCACCTGGTGGTCTAGGTCTTAATTGAAAGGAAAAAACAAAAACCTGCAGATACTTGGCCCTCTGTGGAATGAGTTTGACACCCCTGCTATAAGACTTGAGTTTAATTTCAATTCAGTCCATTCAGGAAGTAAACTGAAATCCCAAATCCAATTGCCATTGCTTTTCAATGAGGAGTATTGTAATTGTAAGTGGAATTTCAGTTTTCTTCATGACTTGAAGTGGAGTTGACCCCAACCCTGGTACATGTCTATGTAAATTACATCTGAACTGTCCTATAAAAGGTTGTCTAAGCATCTCACAGTGCAGGTCTCAGAAACCTCCTGCGGACATTTTTGTCCATGTCATGAGGGGCTGATATGCTATCTACCAACTGACCCTCAGACATTCCACATGGTGACAAACTGTGAGCCTGTCCCGCTGATCCTTATCCAGGTCAACAGAATATACCCCAATTTAGGGTTTTAACCACTCACACAACATGAGTCCTTCAGATGGAAATATTAAGCTCCAAACGAAAATTGTGTTGTGCAACATGTCTTGAAGCTTGTTTATCATAAACTCTTACTAGCCTACTCAGCAAAATTTAGTGAGCCAACCTGGAAACCTTCAGCGCAATGTGCATCACCGCCAATAAAATCATAGAGAGAGGCAGAGGAAACTATTCAATCCGTATTGCGGAAGTTCAGAGTTACAGCGTAATTGAAATTGAAATGTAATGTCTCAGAGTTTGTGGAGGCTGCATTTCAGGTAAATGCTGCATGTCGGCTCAATCAGAAAGACCTTTACATGTCCATCACGCAACCTGTAACGCTTCAGCGACAGAGATTGAATAGAACCCCTTAATCAACTCTCCTGAGTCCTTTGAGAAGAAGGCAGAATAAATAAGTAGGAACATTTCCCTGCGACACTGTACTGAGAGTGCAGAGTCGTTCCCTCAATAAATCACAGGGAAAACTAAACGAGGGGGAAAACAACCACTGTAAGCATCAGGCATAAAGAGTTCCCACATTCACTGTGCCGTTCAACTGAACTATTGTTCTGCCAATTGCACGTAGGGGAGGGGATCACACACAGATGCACGAACGCTTACACGTAGAAGTACAAAGGCTTACACACTGAAGAAGGCTCTTTACTGTAGCCAAAATGTCTGTATACAATCCCATCCCCATGTGCAGTGAAAATCGTTTTAAACATGGAGAAATGAATAAACTCTTTGCTACATCGTTCATATGCAGACCTAGCCTACAGTACTATTTATCTTTAACATATTCATACTTACTGGTTTTTACACACCTACTAACCCTTTGTTCACTTTTTATTAGTCATTAATTATCCTGATTAGTGGAACCCTAAGCCCCAATGTATTGGATAGTCCCGTATAGATTGTCTCTAGTCTACATGTTTAAACGTTCAACAAACTATCAAATGCAACTCTAATGCGATGCAGTAAATAGCTTGCTAGTGTTAAGGTTGAAGCAGCAAAATGTGACAACTGTGAAAGAGTTGTGAAGACTTTCACTAGGCACTTTGAACTTATTGCCCACAAACCCTAAGATATCATTAACGCCCCGCCATGGTAGGCTATTTGTTGGGCTTGGTTTTATTATTTTACTCTTACTGTTGCTGTCATGACAAAAATATTGTTGTTTTCTGTTCTGGATATAGACTGAGGCGTGACTCTGGGTCCCTCAGAACTTGCTTCTCCTTTGTGGACATCGCATTAAATCTCTGGTTGTCGATCTCTTCTTTGGTTCAACACACACTGTAGACTCCACACAAATTTCCTGGATCAATCCATTTCCAACTGACTTTGGCGTTACCGGCAGCCAGATTGTAAACATCTCCTGCGGTGGTGATAGAATTATCCAGACCACATAAACTGAGGTGAGACAGTTTTGCCTTTTGCATTTACTGTGATGGTTTTTTTCGGCTTCAACTGCTTAATCTAGCTGGAAAACAATACATGTGTTGATAAAGCAATAACAGCATGTGCATTCAAGTGAATTGTTAGTTCTGCCAACTGTGCTTTAAATGGGTTGGTCTTTGTCAAGCTGGAGAACATTAAATTAGCAACCCTGTCGGGTTGATATGGTTAGACGGCAAGCACAGATTGTTCTATGCGTGTAAACTGCTCAATGTGCACTCATTAGGATACAGTAGTGCAGGATAGATGAACATCCACTACCCACCCATAGAGAAGGCCTTTAGGAAATGTTTCTTCTTTTTGGAGATGCCGTCTTATACATTACAGTGGACTCACTGAATGCGAGTCGATTGCATTTCGTCCTTTAATGTGCACTTATCATTGGTTACTTACAGTGTCATCTTCTCGTCATCATATGCTCATTACGTAATAGCCTACCTTTAGGCTAACAATTCAAATGCACACGCAAAAGTCCTCCATTACTGCACTTACTGCTCCTGTTATTGGCCAATTACCTGCCTCAATGAAATGTGGAAAATGCTCATCTTTCTATCCGATTGGAGGGATATCTGGCTGAGGCAACAAGACAGTGATGCTGTTGAGGGTCATTGGTTACTTACAGTGTCATCTTCTCTTCATCATATGCTTATTACGTAATAGCCTACCTTTAGGCTAACAATTAAAATGCACACGCAAAAGTCCTCCATTGGTTACAATATCATGCCTTTCACTCATTATAGGTGTATTTATTATGTAATAGCCTTCCTAAAGGCAAATATAGAATCAAAATGTGAATGCAAAAGCTCTCCATCACCTAATTTATTGAAATCATATTTTATTAAGAATGTTCTGTTACTAACCAGAACAGTGTAGGCTAAATTCCCCTTAGCATGAACTCTATAAAGAGATTTAACTGATTTTACTGCGGAAAAGGGACTTGAGGGCAATGGTGTACTGTAGGCTGGCTATTATGTACATGATTCATGACCAACAATTCTTGCTACAGGCCTATCAGAACAGGCGACTCTTTTTTTCATTTAGATCATTAGTAACATTAATAATGAGCATTTTTATGCTGCTGGGGCAAGCATGACCAATCCAAGCCAAAGTCTGGGCAAGATGCCTCAACAGACCATCGTCAATCTAGGACAAGTTAATGGTAGTGAAATTCAAACACTTCAGACATGCAATGTTTCCATAGTCCTCCTCATTCCTGTGATCTACTATAAAAACATATCACATACATTTTTTTTTGTGACAAAAACGACAAAAAAGGAAAACTAAAACAAAGAAAAAAAGCATTATGTCAACGATGATCTTGAATTAGTGAATTGGCTAATATTTTATTCATTCATTATTTAATGTATTCCTTTGATCATCCATTCGTTCATTCTACCACCAATGTCATGACCCTGATGACCATGTGAGATCCAACGGGTAGGCAAAATTATATGTTATATATATATATACATAACAGAGCCTATAGCCGTTTTTTGTTATGGGTCATAAATAACACATCGAGCAGCTGTGTTAATTAGATGTGAGATTTCGTGGTATTGTTAACATCAGATGATTTTCACACACTAATGATCTTTAAACACCCCTCACCTTGTTATCATATAATAACATGCAAGAGTGCAATAAAGACAATTTAAAATCATTATAGCATTATTTGATATAATGTCTAATGTATTTTTTTTGTTGGTTCAACAGATTAAAGGTAGCCCTAGATTAAAATAGACTACTTGAATATGTCGACCTGCAGCATCTTTGAACGCTTTGACAGCTGCCTGGCGTATAATATCAAAGTGCATAATGACCACATTATGCACTTTGACCACATGATAACAAATTATGTCAAATGATGCGACATACTCAGTAAAAACGCTTCCATCTTTTTTTTATATTGACGATGGATGCAGACTGGGATACTTACATCTTGAAAGATAGAGATTCCTTGATTTTGGTTCTTCTGCTGGAGCTGCTGCTGTTTCCTGTGGTGGTCATGTTTCGCAGACTGAAGACATATGGTGATCATTTCTGTGCATGCCAGCATCTTGAAAATATTTTGGGATGCAATGTATTAACTCTGAATGAATGACAATCCTTGGTCCTGGTTATGATGTCCGTGGTCTATCCTCTGATGCTGCTCATATGACGATAGGCTACCGCCTCGCTATCTGTTCGAGGAGGCTGCTCTCCAGTTTGCACATCAATTTGATTTGACAACATAAGAAACTCCGGCCCCGCCTTTCCACTGTCACGAGCGAATTGCAATTGATGAAAATATATGTAGAATGCACCATCTGCCGGCGAGCTCTTGTGTAGTTTACAGTTTTTAAGGCCATGCCACCCAACCTGTCTAATTAACGAGAGATTTTGGTTATGATGATCGTAGAAATACATTATATTAACACATCTATATAATTACATAAAGGTGTTATATTTAATTGTATGATACTGATGTGTGTGAGTGATAGATAGATAGAGAGAGAGAGAGAGAGAGAGAGAGAGAGAGAGAGAGAGAGAGAGAGAGAGAGAGAGAGAGAGAGAGAGAGAGAGAGAGAGAGAGAGAGAGAGAGAGAGAGAGAGGGAGCTGAAAAATATAGAGCACTTTGTGTCTTTGGTATGACAAAATGTTCAACACAAATGTAACATTCGCATACCACTATAGGCTGGTCTGAAGCTGTATATTATTCATACAGTATATTAAGGTTAAGGTTAAATATAAATTGCACAGAAGTGTTTGTTTTTGTATGCCTATATTTAACAGTAATTACACTTTTATTAATTACATCACAAACCGCAGCAATTAGACAAAAAAGCATTTGGGCTAGCCTATTCTCAAATGCATCATGACTTTTTACAACTTGGTTGCTCCCAGTCCCCAACCTGGCCCCCTACGTGACAACGTATGGGTGTGAACAAGAATAATTTTCGAAGAATATTGCATAATGCTGACAACGTCACTGCCCCGAACTTTTGACGACAGATGCATCTCTGTCTATTACTGTTTTGAAGTTCGTCCTCAGTGCAGGTCAACAGGTAAGATGTTCAGCATTTTTCTATTTGTTTGGCCCTATGCAATTTAGCCAGCATTATATTATTGCGTATGATACTGCAAATTAGGCAATGTTGCACTAAAGGAACCCATAAGTAGGCAGGCTGTGTGTCTATATGGTCATTGACAGCTAGCCTACATTTCAAGTTCAGGAATGTTAAGATAAGAGTTGTGACTGTTATCTAAATAATATATAACAGCCAAATACATTGTATGTCGTGCTCCTCATTGTATCATCTCTAATTGCAAAACGAAAAACAACAACAACAAAGATATAAAGAAAGCTATAAACAATACATAAAGAAGAAAACCCTAAAAACAGAGATGAACTACAGGAATGCGTGTCACTTGAATGTGAATAAATGTAAACTTTGTTTGGTCGTTACTCATCAAGCATTAGGGTCAATGGTTTAGTTCCCTGGGACGTTTGACCGAATAACGGACTCATAATGCTCAGCTGCTGTGGATCTAGATAGACTAACTTGGAGTTCAGATAACCTCATACCACAAGAATAAACTCCAGATCCTGAGAATTGTCTTCTTATCCCCGAACCGCAGACCAGCTGAGTAGCCATAGGGGGTCCTCTATTCTTTACATGAAATGCTCGATCAAGACAAGGATTGGTTAGTTCCAAACAAAACAACCATTAAAACAATGAGTGCGGAAACCATTATTCTTCTTCTTATTATTATAATCCGAAATGGCTGGCTTGGACTTTTTATTAATTAGGATTTAGAAACTAGTTTGGTCACTGTGACAGAAATAGTATAGGCCAAATATGTCTGTGTTTTGTCATCAAAAACGAAAAGACATCCACGTCGTCTCATGATAATCGATTTTTAAATACACCGACGCTCACTAATAATCGTCCACAGTCCCTGCGCAATGACGTCTTTTTGTCGGAATCTTGCTTCAGCACCTTGCGGAGCATGAAAAGCGCGCCTGCACAGACAAGATAAGCCGCGCCCGCAGGCGCACCTATTCCATCAACTCTCTTTATTTTCTTCAAACGTAAATAATGGGCCACACTGTTCACACATTTGGGAAACAATTTCAAATCACTAAAACCTTATATTGCTGAAAGTTTGATTCAAAGTGTGTTCCCCTCTCTCTTGAACATAGTATACATAGTATACAGTCCTATATTTCGTTTTCATTTCCCCTTTAAAATGTTAGGTTATGAAAGATTGTGGAAGATGGTGGCAATAGCATTACATAGGCTACTTCAGGACTATTGTACATTAGCCTACAGTGAATTTAAACTTGCCTAAGCCTGTTGAAAAGTACTGTAGGTCTAAACTAGTGTAAATAGCATTTAGCATAGATACTACAACTATAACAAAGTGTCAGAATTGTATGTTTTAAAGGTCTTATATCCTATGTCTCATGTGTTGATCCAGATTCAAAACTGCTTCAAGAGCCATGGCCGCTTTCCTTCACCACTGCCCCTTCCTGAAGTCGGCCCCCAAGCCTGTTTTGCTGAAAACTGGGGCCGCCCTCCTCTCTATGGCCGACCGATGCCCCATGATCGCCCGCCAGATCACTGTTTGTGCCTCAATCCCCAAGGAGAGGAAGACAACCATCCATTCTACCCAGTCAGCAGGCACCCTGCCCCTGAGTGTGGACTCAAAGCGTCATTTTGCCCAATCAGCAACCCAGGTGGCTGTCTCCATGTCCAAGGGATGTCCCTTTGTCTCCAATCAGATCGGCATGGTAAGAGCGAGTCCTGAGGTTCAGGAGGACGTCCCGGCGGAGTCTAACCCAGGTAAAGACAACACAATGGTAGTTTATTTGTTTGTTTGGATCCTCATTGGCTTTTGCAGAAGCTGCAGCTACTGTTCATGGGGTCCACACAAAAACACAAAACATGACAAATAACAAAACACTGATACACTGATAGACAAGGGCAGACACACACAATTAAAATACAATGATATACAAACAATAAAACTAAAAAAGAATACAAACAATACAACAACAAAATAAAATAGTGTGTTAGAGTGTGTCTGTGTGTGTGTGTGTCCTCTCACGTTCCCTGCCGTTCCGTAATATGTTTTTTAAAGAAGTTCATTTGAAGCAGTTAACTCAGATTAATACTTCAAGAGTTACGTTGAAAGCAAAAGGTTGTGTGTCAAATAGTCAAGGCCTGTCTTACCTCTTGTCTCACCTCATCTAACCTGGTCTAAACCTGTCTCACCTCACCTAACCTGGTCTAAACCTGTCTCACCTCACCTAACCTGGTCTAAACCTGTCTCACCTCACCTAACCTGGTCTAAACCTGTCTCACCTCATCTAACCTGGTCTAAACCTGTCTCACCTCACCTAACCTGGTCTAAACCTGTCTCACCTCACCTAACCTGGTCTAAACCTGTCTCACCTCACCTAACCTGGTCTAAACCTGTCTCACCTCACCAAACCTAGTCTAAACCTGTTTCACCTAACCTCGTCTAAGTCTATCTCACCTCACCTAACCTGGTCTAAACCTGTCTCACCTCACCTAACCTCGTCTAAGTCTATCTCACCTCATCTAACCTGGTCTAAACCGGTCTCACCTCACCTAACCTGGTCTAAACCTGTCTCACCTCACCTAACCTGGTCTAAACCTGTCTCACCTCACCAAACCTAGTCTAAACCTGTCTCACCTAACCTCGTCTAAGTCTATCTCACCTCATCTAACCTGGTCTAAACCTGTCTCACCTCACACCTGTCTCACCTAACCTGGTCTAAATCTATCTCACCTCATCTAACCTGGTCTAAACCTGTCTCACCTAACCTAAACTGGTCTAAACCTGTCTCACCTAACCTCGTCTAAGTCTATCTCACCTCATCTAACCTGGTCTAAACCTGTCTCACCTCACACCTGTCTCACCTAACCTGGTCTAAATCTATCTCACCTCATCTAACCTGGTCTAAACATGTCTCACCTCACACCTGTCTCACCTAACCTGGTCTAAATCTATCTCACCTCATCTAACCTGGTCTAAACCTGTCTCACCTCATCTAACCTGGTCCAAACCTGTCTCACTTCATCTGTAGGCCGTCATTGTAAATAAGAATTTGACAAGAATAAGAATTTGTTCTTAACTGACTTGCCTAGATAAATAAACATTATAAGACATACCCTTCCTCATCTTCACAATAACTTTGTCAATATGACTTGACCATGATAATTGACCATCTACTGTTATACCTAGGAGTTTAGCTTCCAAAACTTGCTCAATGGACACACAAACACCAGTGGAAACACAGCAGCCACACTTTGGTAGACACAAACAACAAGTCCAAGTTCTAAACACAGTGAAAAAATGTAGTTGCCACAAAAACCTATCAAAACCTGCATCACTGAAGACAAAGAAACAAATGGACGAGCATAGCAGAAATGAGAAACACTTCACAGTGTAGTACAGACTGTTATACCCCTGCTCTCTGTCACAGGTATGAAAAGATCTCTTTTGAAGGAACTCGAGGACTCCGTCATGCCGAAGTTCCAAACCCCCAGAGTGTCCCACCTGCTGAAGGACAATATAGGTGAATCAGACCAGCGTGACTCGTTTGCATTGACTCAATCAGAGGAGAAGTTGCACTGTAGTTCTACAATAAATTATATTGACATGATACAGTGCATAACAGAATTGTTTTCAGTCACACGTTATATTAAGTGGTAATTTGATACCAGTTTAATGATTATTGCATTGGCAGGTACTGTGTAAATACATTTACACAAGTTGTATTACATACACCTTATCTGTTTGCACAGCTTTTAAAGGGAAAGGATTACCAAGTATAGGCCTACTTACAATCGCCTAGTCTCATGCATTAATTATGCACAGCAAAATGAGGTTTAAACGCAAGCAATTTGAGTTGATTTGTAAATGGGCTCCCGAGTGGCACAGCAGTCTAAGGCACTGCATTTTGGTGCAAGAGGTGTCACTACAGTCCCTGGTTTGAATCCAGGCTATATCACATCTTGCTGTGATTGGGAGTCCCATAGGGCGGCGTACAATTGGCCCAGTGTCGTCTGGGTTTGGCTGGGGTAGGCTGTCAATGTAAATAAGAATTTGCCACATTCAGGTATCACTACCGGTATGTAAAGTGGGACCCAATTTTCTTTTCATTCAATGGATACATGATGATTCATTCTTCATCATATTAAACAAGTTATTGGATCTAGAATCACATGTAACTTGAGAAACTATATGAATGTCTCTTGAATCCTTTTAAGTCTTTCACAAAATAATTTGCTGACACTATTATACTTTTAACCCCTACAGTGGGCCCCAGTTTCGACTACGATGGCTTCTTCGACAGGACGATCTCTGAGAAGAAGAACGACCACACCTATCGCATCTTTAAGACAGTGAATCGGCGAGCTGACGTCTTTCCCTTTGCCGAAGACTACTCCATGGCCGGGCGGGAAGGCTCCCAGGTGTCTGTCTGGTGCAGTAACGACTACCTGGGCATGGGTAGCCACCCCCGGGTCCTCAACGGAATTCAGTAAGCCAGACATCAAGATTCTTTCTCAATTCATCTTTCCTTGATCCCTCACATCCTCTCTCCTCAAAGTGCATTGGAGAAGGGGAGGGAGTTTGAACCTTCTCTTCCAATATGGTTGAGAAGAAGGCGAGGAGATAGGATGCAAGGAATCACAGAAAGACAAATAGAGATTGAGACATGATGTAGTGCAAAAAGACCAAAGACTAAATTCAACCGAATCAATTCCTTATATATTCAATTAGGTATTCTGCTTAAATGTATGGCTCGTCATACTCCAGTACATTATATTCTTACGCTACCCCCAGAAGAAAAGCTTCGTCTAGAAACCAACCAGTTCAATGTTCATACTGTATTAGAATGTTCAAGAAAGTGCAAGCACTATATTATAAAGTTCAAAGCAGTTGACCGTAGCAAGGGCGAAACTAAATATTGAACAAATTCGCTGTATTCATGACAAAATGTTCTGCATTAGACAAAAACATTACGAGTTAATTAAAATCATATTTAGACAGCAGTTCTCTCCCAAAACTATCCTAACCAGAGCCTCTGTTCCTCAATTATCCTTTTACCCTTGAGGAAGTGTTTGCAGCAATTAAATCTATGCCTAATAATAAATTCCCAGGCCCAGACGGCTTCCCAGGTGAATTTTACAAGCAGTTCTGGCCAGAACCCTGTCCTATATTTACATGATAGATTACTTTTGTGTTAAGGGAAATTTGCCTTATTCTATGAATATACCAGTAGCTTCTATCAGTGTCTTGGTTAAAAGTGGGAAGGGCTCATTAGAATGCTCTTCTTTCAGACCGATACGTTTGTTGAATTTGGATTCCGAAGTGATAACTAAATTGATAGCCAGAGGTAGAGGCTCTATTACCCTCGCTTACCCCGATCAAATGGGATTTATAAAAAACTGGTATTCACCGGACAATGTTAGACGACTGTTTGATGTTATCAACCGTTTAAATTAGCATAAGACTCCTCCTATATTGTTGTCATTAGATGCTGAGAAGGCGTTCAACAGAGTTGAATGGAATTTCCTATTCTTTGTTTTGCAAAAAAATGTATATGGTTGCTAATTTCATCAAATGGGTCAAAGCGATTTATACCATTTCCAGAGCTATGGGGTCTCTACCAATGGTTTAAGGTCACAAGAATTTCCCCTGAGTAGAGGGACCCAGTGAGGCTGTCCTCTGTCTCCCCTTCTCTTCACCATAGCCGTAGAACCACTGGCAGAGTCCATACGTTCTAATGAGAGTACCATAGGTCCCCTTATTGCAGATCAGGAACATAAACTATCTTTATATGCAGATTATATTGTATTGTATGTTGTCAATCCAGTGAACTCCTTCCACATATCGTTGATACTAATGCCTAATTTGGTCAATTCTCTGGATACAAGGCTAATCTTATCAAATCTAATGCCTGTTTGCTAAATAGCCAGCAAACAGATGAGTTGAGTTTGGTCTGTCCCTTTTCTTGGAAACAAAATGGATTCCACTATTTGGGAATAAATGTTACCCCAGTTCTAAAGAATTATCTAAATGAATGAAGACCTGATTTGTTGGTCCAGTCTCCCAGTAACTATGATTGGAAGGAAAAACATAATCAAGCTGAATTGTCTTTCCAGATGTAATTATTTATTCAAAATGTTCACCTGTTATTTACCATTTTCTTTTTTTTGTTTTATTAAAAAAAATATTGAATCAAGGTTTTCATTAGTGGTCAGCCCAAACTCGCAATTTGACATCTTGGACTTTGGACAGACACCATGGGTTCAGATTGAAGCTCAATTTAGCTACCTTTTACCTCCAAAGAATCTTATGTTTGTGAATTGGGTCCAGCATATTTGTAATAACAAGAAGACCTTTACTATGTACAACACATGAATGGCGTGGGCAGACTGTACAAAGTACTTAGGTATCTCAAACACGTATTCTATACTTGCGTCTATCTCTTGTAATCCTGATATGCCCAATGTGATGTCAAAGGTCGACCTCTATAGGTGGTGCTTCCTGGGTCTTATGGGTTTCGCTGACCTGTTCCATAGTGACAAGAATACAGTGAAGTAATTTATTGAAATCTGTAAGGAATCCAACATCCCTGGTACGGATTATTGTTCCTAGGCCGTCATTGAAAATTAGAATTTGTTCTTAACTGACTTGCCTGGTTAAATAAAGGTCAAATACATTTTTTTACAGACAATGGGAATCCACCTTTATCCCTCTTCAAAGTATTTGGGAATTTGATGAGGAGGTATTGCTTGAGATCTGTAATAAGATACCCTACCCATTTGCTAGTTTGAATATTAAGGAAACAAACACAACATTATTTTTCATATTTGATTTTACTCCTTTTAAATTAAATCAGATGTTCCCAGACACCTCAGACCGGAAAAGGAACCTTTTTGCACCAAAGGTATTTTGGCAACGCAATAAGCTAATGGATTTCTAGTGCTCTGTTCATACAGCCACTCAGATTATTTTAGATATTGGTAAAATCTCCAAGCCTTCTTAATCACATGCCAAATATTAAGCTTGACTCAGACAAGACAAGGTTGCTGATAACTAATTCATACTTTGCAAAGAAACGTAGTCTTGTGTGTGGGAAAAATGAAAACCCTTCCACGTTTCAATTGTCGTTAAAACAAGTTGTGAGATGTGTAAGATGTGATGTTTGATTATGATTCTTCTTGTATTATCTCAGGGATGCCCTGAAGAGGCATGGCGCAGGTGCCGGGGGTACCAGGAACATCTCTGGCACCAGTAACTTCCATGTGCTGCTGGAGAAAGAACTGTCCCAGCTCCACCAGAAAGACGGAGCTTTGGTCTTCTCATCCTGCTTCGTGGCCAACGACTCCACCCTCTTCACCCTGGCCAAAATGCTGCCAGGTTAGCCTAAACCCAGGGCCCTCCCGGGTCTCCCAGCTGAATGTCAAACATTGACAGAGGATGAGAGGTAGCATGATCCAGGATCTGTTTGTGCTATCTTGTGACATTGACCATAGGAGTTGACAAGATAGCAAAACAGATCTGGGACCAGGCTAGATGAGAGGTAGCATTGAGAAGAATAGTCAATACTTATAGCATTTCATTCTAATCAGAACTTCAGCATTGCTTTCAAGGGCAATGTGGTTACATTAGTGGCACCAATCTATATTCCAAAATACGTTCTTTGTACTATAACGCACACACTCTATCACTTCTGAAAGACATAGAGTTAGAAGCTCATTCTGCCTTGTGGGCTCTCTGCTTTGAAATACAGGCTGTGAGATATACTCTGACATGGGGAACCACGCTTCAATGATCCAGGGCATAAGGAACAGCGGCGCCAAGCGCTTCATCTTCCGCCATAATGACAGCCAACACCTGGAGGAACTGCTGAGTGGCTCCGACCCCAAGACACCCAAAATCGTGGCCTTTGAGACCGTGCACTCCATGGATGGTAAATGTCACGAAACGGGCTACACAGTCAGGTCGCATGTTAGTTCGTCTTTGGTTGTCTTTCATAATATATATTTTGCTAGGGGTTTGTGGTGGTTTAACATGTGATAAGCAAGCAGTATTATTTATTTGTTGCTAATATTTTATGTTACGTCCTCCCATATTAATATACTAAGTTCTAAAAACACAATATCCCCCGTCAGTGTTGATTTTGAGTGCTACACATTTCATACTTCTGCATTGCTTAGTGCCTCGGTAATAATATCCACGGTCTCTCAGGTATTTTCAGTAAAAGGGCGTACATCCTATTTCATCTCACTCGCTCGCAGGTGCTATATGTCCCCTGGGGGAGCTATGTGATGTGGCCCATCGCTACGGGGCCTTGACGTTTGTTGATGAGGTCCATGCTGTGGGCCTGTATGGAGCCCATGGGGCCGGTGTGGGAGAGAGAGACAACATCATGCACAAGATTGACATTGTCTCTGGAACCTTGGGTAAGAAATAAACAGGTTTGATAAGAGTGTCTATGTTTTATGGATTTGTTGTTGTTTTTCACAAGTGTATTTTGTACCATGTTGTATTGCATTTTATTCTGTACTATTTATTGGTGCTTCCTCTTGCCCATGGCTCACTTTTAAAAAAAAGAGATGAATATATCAATGGTTTAATCAAATGTAAATAATTCAAATTAACAGATGTGTCTGCTGTAACAAGGACAGTTCTTGACTAGGCCAACGAGGGACACCAGTTGATTCCCACTTATTTCATTTGTTTTATTTCAAGGATCTAAAAAATACTGGATTTGCTACCACAAACTGAAGTAGTAATATGTGTTTATGAATTAATTTAATTATACACACTTGCAGTGAAGCAGGTTCCATCATGGCTATAACCATTTCGTCTCTGTCTGTCTTAGCTTGTCTCAGAGCTAGGAAAATGCCCCTCACAGCAGAGATAGATTTGATTGAGCCAAGTGAGTCTCCCCTGGAAGAGGTCCCATTTAACCAATTAATGCCGGTCATTTATTAAATACATTTTTAATTCAACCTTTATTTAACTAGGCAAGTCAGTTAAGAACAAATTCTTATTTACAATGACAGCCTACCGGGGAATAGTGGGTTACTGCCTTGTTCAGGGGCAGAACAACAGATTTTTACCTTGTCAGCTCAAATATTTGATCCAGCAACCTTTCAATTACTAGCCCAACGCTCTAACCACTAGGCTACCTGCTGTCATCAGGCACAAACTGACATTTATATCACTGACATCGCAGTAACAACTTTCATCATGCTCTGTTGTTGGCTAACGGAGGGAACGGCAGAGGCTGCAGGCCAGGGGATATACATATCAGCTGTGGAAGTGCTCCCACACACCCAGTCTGGTCATACTGATAAGCCTCTCTAGGAGCAGTTTCTGTGAAAAGTTGCATCTTATGCACAGATCTAAGGTCAGCTTACCTTCTTTCAATCCTAACCGTCACCATTTGAAGTTAGAACTCAATGTTACTTCAGATCAGCGCTTATAAAGGCAACCTTAGATGACAAGGTATTAAGTAAATCTAGTCTTAGCCCTACTTATTTCAGAGTATGTGGTTGTCAATCTAGCTAGGTCACATTGGGGTCACATTCAAACTTGATCAGCACTATTTGAACTAGGAATACTCCATCGCGCCATCCAGTAATAGTGTACACTAACTCCAATAAGCATAATGGTTCATTGTGATTTGAGGTGTGTTTGTTATAATATATCTATAAGTTATAGATATTGTATATGCCTTTTATTGTATATACAGTACCAGTGAATTAATTGTTAATTGAAATGCATTCCAAGTGACTACCTCATGAAGCTGGTTGAGAGAATGCCAAGAGTGTGCAAAGCTGTCATCAAGGCAAAGGGTGGCTACTTTGAAGAATCTCAAATATAAAATATATTTTGATTTGTTTAACACTTTTCGGTTACTACATGATTCCATATGTGTTATTTCATGGTGTTGATGTATTCACTATTATTCTACAATGTAGAAAATAGTAAAAGAGTAGAGTAGGTGTGAGTAGGTGTGTCCAAACTTATGACTGGCACTGTATACAAATCACTCCATTTGATAATTATTTCTTCTTCTTCTGTTTCTTCTGTTTCTGTTACTTCTTCTTCTTCGCCATTGCTGCAGGTAAAGCCTTTGGCTGCGTGGGGGGGCTACATTGCCAGTAGCGCTTCCCTGGTGGACACGGTGCGTTCCTTCGCTGCAGGTTTCATCTTCACTACTTCGCTGCCCCCCCATGGTGCTGGCTGGGGCCCTGGAGTCTGTGAGAGTCCTGAAGAGCTCCGAGGGCCAGGCGCTGCGCAGGGCCCACCAGAGGAATGTCAAACACATGAGACAGCTGCTCCTGGAGAAGGGACTGCCTGTGGTCAACTGCCCCAGCCACATCATCCCAATAAAGGTACTGTAAGAGATTTACACTGCTGATTTACACATTTACACTGAAGACGATTGGATATGTTGAGCAGAGAATTATGGGTACTGTAGTACATGTTCTATTGCTACTACAGTGTTAAGGGCAGTGGATACCCTAGCTATGTCACTCCAGTTATGAGAGTTACTGTGTCATTACTAGGGCCCTGCCCTTTTCTCAGCTTCTTGTTTCTCTGGTAGTTTTGTCCTCCTGCACCAAGACATAGATAGTTCCTTCTACTGACACCTGTTAAACTTTTTTATATTTTTTATCATCACATCTTGATAGTTGAATCATCTCAAATAAGGATCTAGTTAGCACAAATTAAGCTTCTAAGCATGTGGACTGTCTGTGCACCTCTCATTTAACTGGGTCATTTCCATGACTAAAGGGATATAACATCTCTAGAGATGAATTATCTGACTTAATTGTCTGATGTGTTAATTATCTAATGAGTAAGAAGGTTGTGGAAGTGCCTGAAAAAGCCTGCAGTGACACCTTGAGTATAGTTGTAGGTCGAAGATGTCATAGTAGGCCAGGTAGTGGAGAACAGGGCCCTAGTCATTACTACTGTGTGCAAGAGGAATTGTATCATACCAGCTTTGTTATTCCACAGGTATAAGACTTACTGGTATACCTACCCCAGAAACAACATGTAATCTATTATCCAAATACTTGACCACTCAAACTACCTCTGTAGCCTGAGTGCCAGTCTGTTTACTGTATGCTCTCTTGCAAACCCTTATTGTATTCCATAAGGAGTTGGCAAGAGAGCAGAAACAGAGTGGCATTCAGGTGGATCATTCTGTACATGACAGTGATGCAAGGATGTACTTTGAACCTGTTTGAGCACAGCACACTAAGTTCATTATCGAGATGATAGACTGTATTTGTGTGCGTGTGCATGCATTGTCATCTCTCAGGTTGGTAATGCGGAGCTCAACTCCAAGGTGTGTGACATCTTGCTGGAGCGACACAACATCTACGTCCAGGCCATCAATTACCCGACAGTAGCCCGAGGCGAGGAGCTGCTGCGTCTGGCTCCCTCCCCTCACCACAACCCTGCAATGATGGAGTACTTTGTGGGTGAGTGACCAAGCCACCTGCTGCTACTGCTCTGACAGGGTTTCCCGTAGAACTGGCCTGTGTTCAAGCATCTCCGAGTAGGAGTGATGATCTAGGATCAGTTCCCCCCCTGTCTGTATAATCATATACGTTATGATCTAAAAGGCTAAACTGATCCTAAATCAGCTCTGAGACTCTTTGTGAATACATCCAGTGGTGTTCAACCCATTAATGGTCAATGGTCATATTCGACACATCAGGGGGTCCGGAGAAAGAAAACTTCAACTACCAATAGTATCCTTCCTCGGTGTATTCATAAAAATGTGATCCCTGAATAACCTCTGTATAATCTTAAAATAAGATACTA
Organism: Oncorhynchus gorbuscha; assembly: GCF_021184085.1. Classification (NCBI taxonomy): domain Eukaryota; kingdom Metazoa; phylum Chordata; class Actinopteri; order Salmoniformes; family Salmonidae; genus Oncorhynchus; species Oncorhynchus gorbuscha. Next base: position 73,896,497 of record NC_060175.1, on the reverse strand, counting down.
CAGCCAATACTACTAGCTGTGTTAGCCGTGACTCAAGTTTCTTTGTGTTTGACCCATTTCACTTTGATTGACAGAGAGGCTCGTGGAGGTGTGGCAAGAAACGGGGCTCCTTCTGAACGGGCCGGCGACTGTCTCCTGCACCTTCTGTGATCGCCCACTGCACTTTGACCTGATGAGTGAGTGGGAGAAATCCTACTTTGGCAACATGGAGCCTCAATACATCACTGTGTCCGCATAGTACAAAACTCCATTCATTATACATCATTATCATCACATCATTGCTCTTATTTCATACCAGGTTTCATTCAAACAACGTACATATTATGTAGACTACACATTTTAATCTTATCGCATTCAGTATTTATTTTCTGTGTTTATTGTTTCTAAAGTAACTTGCTATCCCCAAAATATTTAAGATTACACATAATTCCGTGAACTAAAATGTGTGCCCCTTTCACATAGTGACTTAAAACGTAAAACCTGCACATGGGCACTTTCTAAAATAACAATTTAATCTCAAGGTGATATTTTGGATTGTATAGATTTCTGTATCAATTGTCTTGTGCTTTGGTCACCAGTAATAGTGAAAGACCACAATCATGAGTTGTCTCACTGGAATGTCATTGAAACTGAAAATATGAAATAGAATCACTATTCAACTTGAATGTAACAAATTGAATGTAAAAATAAAAATACTGCTGTAGAAGCGATGTGGTTTATTACACAGGAATTCAAAAATACAAAGAAATAAATTGAAATAAAACAAAAAGTGTGTGTAGTTGCATCTTTTGAAAATAGTTTACCATCTTACTAGTTATGTAGTAAAATAGCTAAATGTATTTGCACAGCAATAATTTATGTTACTTGTTTGTTCCTTTGGCATTCTTTCAAACAAGCACCACATGGTAATATATGGTACCAGGTATCAATATTGTGTATTGTTCTTTGTAAGTATTGTTCTTTGTAAGCACCAAGGGATACCCATTGTTTCCACATAATTTTCTATTAAATACCAGGAACAATATAAGTAACAGAATAGTCACATATGGACCTTGCTTTGTGCATGGGGGCATTGTCATGCTGAAACAGGATAGGGCCTTCCCCAAACTGTTGCCACAAAGTTGGAAGCACAGAATCGTCTAGAATGTCATTGTATGTTATAGCATTAAGATTTCCCTTAACTGGAACTAAGGGTTCTAGCCCGAACCATGAAAAATAGCCCCAGACCATTATTCCTCCTCCACCAAACATTAGAGTTGGCACTATACATTGGGGCAGGTAGTGTTCTCCTGGCATCCGCCAAACTCAGATTAGTCCGTCGTACTGTCAGATGGTGAAGCTTGATTCATTACTTCAGAGAAAGCGTTTCCATTGCTCCAGAGTCCAATAGCGGCGAGCTTTGGAGCACTCCATCCGACGCTTGGCATTACGCATGGTGATCTTAGGCTTGTGTGAGGATGCTCGGTCATGGAAATCAATTTCATGAAACTCCCAACAAACTGTTCTTGTGCTGACTTTGCTTCCAGAGGCAGTTTGGAACTCGGTTGTGAATGTTGCAACCGAAGAAGCGCCTCAATACTTGGCGGTCACATTCTGTGAGCTTGTGTGGCCTTCACGGCTGAGCCGTAGTTGCACCTAGACGTTTCGAAATTCACAATAACAGCACTTACAGTTGACCGGGGCAGCTCGAGCAGGGCAGAAATTTGAAGAACTGACTTGTTGAAAAGGAGGCATCCTATGACGGTGCCACATTGAAAGTCACAAGCCCGGCCTCCACACACTGCATGGCCTTGCAACGATGGAGTGCCAGGGCCTGGGTGAAGTCATCGGGGGCAGGCCCCACACAGGAGCACAGCACCAGGCTGCGGCCTCGCTGGCACAGGTCCTCGATCCAGATTTGCGGCTCCTCTGAGGCTCGGCAAGCAGCGTCGGAGGGGCCTCCCATGGCTCTGGATGACACAATCCAGGTCAGCCACGGCCTGTTCATGCAATTCAAGCTGGGTGAAGCAAGAGGCCCTTTGACACAGGGACTGTGGTTGGAGCTCGCCCGCCCCTCTCATAGCCACGGTCATGAGAGCAAGGGCACTTCCTGCTTCCTGGGCTGCTGCCTACAGTAACACAGACAGTTGTTTTAGTACCTATTATGATGAGAGTTGACTGTTTTGTCTCGTAATAAGAGTTAATTGTGTTTTCTTGTAGTAAGTTGATTACTTTGTCTTGCAATAAGAGTTTATTGTTTTGTCTTGTAATAAGAGTTGATAACTTTGTCTTGCATGAGATGAAAAAGGTGATTATAAAACGTTTAGTTCAGACCAAGCAATCTGATTGGTCGGTAGGTGTTAGTTGTCCTTATTGTTTGTCCTTACATGTTTTGTCTTGTAACTAGTTAAATAGTTGTCATGTATTTGGTCTTACTCGTGCCATGCGTTTCCTGTGACTCGGGGGAATGAGGCTCAGCAGGAAGTCGAAAGTGGAGGGTTCTTTTTCGGCCAGCCTGCCAGCTGCCCTGCGGTACTTCTGTTGCCAGGACTCCACCACGTCTATCCTGGCCTGAGCTTCAGCCTCCCGGGGTTCCTGGCTAAACACCTGAGTCAGGTGAGCTCTTGCTGCTTTCATCTCACCTGGTTCACAGAGGCAGATATTACAAAACAGTTGCATGTACTAACTGTGCACAGTCCAGCAGACGTTTTGAACAAAACCTTCATAAAGGTTAATCTGCTTAGATAGTGGTGCCCGTAGTGTGTCATCTGCAGAGCAGAACAGGACAAAGGCCCAATCCCAAATCGACCCATAAAACCTGAGCCCTATGCACTTCTGGAGATCTGAGATAACTTGACAGGTTTAAGGTGTAATCATAGGGCATATGGTCTAGGGAATATGGCAAATTAATCAAAAAAGAGTATCCGCTGATGATAGATAAGGGAGCATCCTTTGGGCAAGTGCCAATGATCTCACCTTTGGTCAGTAGTATATCCACATAGAGGCAATGCCATCTGGAGTCTCGGCAGTCTGTCCTCATCAGGGCTCCTCCAATTAGAAAGGCCTGTCGTAACGTTGTATTGATTAATGTGGCAACTGCTGCTCATCGAATGATTAACGGTTTATAATTACGTGATTAAATGAATCAGGTAATTATTAACTCGTTAACCTGGGGCACCATGGGAAAGTTTGGGCTTTATTGAGTTTCTATTTCCCAAATTAACTCAAAGAATATCAGAATATCGATTTTTCACTAATTGATTCATTTCCTCTACGGTCTCATTCTGAACGTCGCTTAATCCGGGAATCTGCACAAACCTGAGTCTCACTAAATAACTCCGTACCACACCAATTGAGTTGATTATTTATTTACTAACAAGCTAAAATTATAATATAATATATACATACACAAACACACAGTTGAGGCTATTGATTAGAACTTAGTACAATGAAACAGGCCCCTAGCTGGCCAACACAATGTGACATGTGTTACACAAAATGGGAATTTCGAAAGAGGGAGAAAGAGAGAGAGTGCACAAGAGAAAAGCACACTTGGGTATATTTGTCAACTATGCTTATTTTAACCCTAACCTTGCCCTGAACTTCAGCTCTTATGGGTCAGAATACAATGATGTAATTATGTGTTGAAGGTCTCCGATGGGGTTTCTCTTCGTGGACTCGGTTCCGACTTCTCTGATGACGGCACGTCTTCGGTTACCGGGTGTAACTCTCTGTTTGTCCTCACGATGTCAGTGTCCTTTCTCTTAGGGGTCTGTTTCCTCACCTTTGCTCTGAAAAGGGTTCTTCGGAGGACAGCTCATCAGCCGTGTAGATGGTTCCAGCGTGGGAATGAAAGCAGTGTAGCTACATGATTCCTTGGCGAGTGGTAACCGGGTGGTCCTGCTTGAATTCACCTTCTTAGACACAGCTACTCATCCTTGGCATATATTATAAAAAGGTTCCTTTGTCTTCTTCAACCTCGTGTTGAATTTTGGGTTACAACTCATTTGAACCTTGGCTGCAGCTCGTGGTCACTTAGTCTGATGTTACTTATTAACTCACATGTTTTATACCCTTGGGTCAGAAATGGGCGTTTCAGCCTTTAGGGCAAGTTCTCTGGGCGTAACTAGTTACGAGGCAAGGTCTGGATTTTACTCAGATCCAATTTAGACAACTAACTTCACATTTCATCTTTACAAAAACATGATCTTTGATCTGGACATTTTCCACACGACGTACAATATGCAAACATCAGGCATATCTTGTGAAAACTCTTCAAATTACAATGTTTTCGTTATAACGTCATCATTTAACTTTTAATAACATAACAAAAACGACATTCATTTTCCTATTCCATCTATCGTCACTACTTTTCCTATTCCATCTATCGTCACTACTACCTCTCGGAGCTCTTCTTCCTGGCAGGTGGCGGCCTTAGTCGCCAGGATCTCCGTCAGATAGGTCCTGCAGTATTGCTGCTGCCAATCACAGACCAGTTCCCTGGTCTTGTCTTTGAGCGACAGGATGTCTTTGGTGATGGCGTTGGCGCTATTTGATGCTCGGACAGTATATCCTGAGTACATTCCTGGAAACCAAAGACATGTTTACAATCATGTTGAGATCGTTGGTTCCGTATTTCTGTGCTCCGTTTTATTTACTTAAAAAATAAGGAACACTCAAAATGTGCACTTATAAATCAGAACCATTTTTTATCAAAATACAGCTGTAGACAGAAGTCAAAGATTTACATTTACATTTAAGTCATTTAGCAGACGCTCTTATCCAGAGCGACTTACAAATTGGTGCATTCACCTTATGACATCCAGTGGAACAACCACTTTACAATAGTGCATCTAAATATTTTAAGGGGGGAGGGGGTGAGAAGGATTACTTTTCCTATCCTAGGTATTCCTTAAAGAGGTGGGGTTTCAGGTGTCTCCGGAAGGTGGTGATTGAACAAGCTGTCCTGGCGTCATGAGGGAGTTTGTTCCACCATTGGGGAGCCAGAGCAGCGAACAGTTTTGACTGAGCTGAGCGGGAACTGTACTTCCTCAGTGGTAGGGAGGGAGGCGCAGCTGAGCAGGCCAGAGGTGGATGAACGCAGTGCCCTTATTTGGGTGTAGGGCCTGATCAGAGCCTGGAGGTAGCTGAGGTGCCATATCCCCCTCACAGCTCCGTTCCCAGGCAAGCACCATGGTCTTGTTCCCAGCTAAGGATAACTGAGCTAAAACTGGAAGCCAGTGGAGAGAGCGGAGAATCATGAAGTGACGTTGAGAGAACTTGGGAAGGTTGAACACTCCAGTCGGGCTGCGGCGTTCTGGATGAGTTGCTTACCGCCCAAATGGCACAGGCAGGGAGCCCAGCCAACAGCACACTTGCAGTAATCCAGACGGGAGATGACAAGTGCCTGGATTAGGACCTGCGCCGCTTCCTGTGTGAAGCAGGGTCGTCGACCCTGCGGATGTTGTAGAGCATGAACCTACAGGAACGGGCCACCGCCTTGATGTTAGTTGAGAACGACAGTTTGTTGTCCAGGATCACGCCAAGGTTCTTAGCGCTCTGGGAGGAGGACACAATGGAGTTGTCAACCGTGATGGCGAGATCATGGAACGGGCAGTCCTTCCCCGGGAGGAAGAGCAGCTCCGTCTTGCCGAAGTTCAGCATGAGGTGGTGATCCGTCATCCACACTGATATGTCTGCCAGACATGCAGAGATGCGATTCGCCACCTGGTCATCAGAAGGGGGAAAGATCAAACATCACACATATAACTGATGTCTCTCATGAGTTCTGCCCCATAGGAAAAGTCCAAGTTGCTTTTATCCTGCTTGTAGTCAACCCCCTGTGATGTCACTGCATACGTCATTACCTGCTACTCCTCAGACCAAGCCCATGCAGCTATACAACCTTGCAAAATATACAATAGTTCCAGTGTTTTCTAAGGCCTCAGCAGTAAATGTCTACTCCCCCAAGTTGATTTATAGAGGTATGTCTGACTAGCCTCTTATCTCTTCTACTCCCCCGCAGGGCTTTATGTTTATCTTTGAAATGCTTTCTCACAGACCATTTTCTTTATGAGGCAGAGACTTAGAAAAGACTGTGGAACAATTCTAAAACTTTACAATGAATATATATATATTGTTAATCTGTAGTCTAGGACCCTATAAATGTAGTGGAGGAGGGGTCCATAGCCCCTCCCCTTCTATTAATACAACATATTATAATAAATTATTATAATACATCAAACATTTGGTGCCGCCCCTATCATGACCTCAATTTGACCCATCAAGATCATGTGTCAATGAGAAGCTGTCTATGTGGATATAGCAGCCTTAAACCAATTGCTGTCATTCTGATTCTAATTCTAAGTTCGTATTAGCACTGCATGTACAGTCAGACAACAATCTCCCATTTTTGGGTCCTAGTACCTTCTGCTGGTTTAGTATGAGGTAGGTGAAGCCTCGTCCACAGAGGGCCTGTACATGGTCATGGTCAACAGAGGCCATGATGGCGATGAACAGATAGGCCACGGGTTCCCTCAGTGCGCCCTCGTCTCACGTGCAATGGCCCTGCAGCAGCAGCCAGTCCTTGGGAGACACCAAGGCCAGCAGAGGGTGCAAGCAGCTTGTATCGCCACACTGGATCAGCTTCTTCAGCAGCCGGAGAGAGAACAGAATAGAAAGGTCCTGAGCACAGAGTTGATAACAGTTATTAGCTTATTAGTTTATCATGGCACATTTGGGAGAAGTAGTCAAAGATTTCAACATTTTCCATTCTGGACAGCTGAAACAACACTTGTCAGGTGTGAATTGATAAACGTTTAAATCATTTGAATACATGTTGCATGGGGCCAGGTCAACTGTGTGTAGCTGATGCATAATAGCTGACTATCAGTATGAAAGGTATTTTTGTTGTCATAATGCTTTCGTATCTTCTCCTAACAAGTGTTCCAACGGCATCTTATAGAAGCCACGGTAGGTCATTCTTATCAAACAACATCAAAATGTGCCCTTGCTGCTGCCAATCACAAACCAGTTTCCTGGTCTTGTCTTTGAGCGACAGGATGTCTTTGGTGACGGCGTTGTCATCATAGAGGGGGCCATGGTGCAGTTATAGCAGGGCGAGGCGGGCCAGGATGGGTGCTCATGGGGTGGTTGGCCCGATGGCCAGTAGCAGACGATAGGCCTCCTCCACCCGGCCAAGCTGGTACAGTGCATCGGTCCCCAGGATCTGAGGAGCTTCGGCACACATAGAGAGACACAGCCATGATTCAATCAGGATATCAACTGATGACATTCATGAATTGAAAAACTTTACTGAAAGTCACGAGTAAAATAAAATCCAAGTCTAATTGAAAATACGCATCAAATTGATACAAAACTGAGTTTAAGAACGATTATAAAAGAGAATTCTGGTACTGTTCAAAGAATAGCCACCTCGTAGGTTAGGCTATAGCTAATTCACGGTGCAGCCTATTTTATGAGATATTTTACAATAAAGTGCTCTATGTGTGTAACATACAGAAACAAATGCGCTAACAAATGGGCTGTAGCGGCTCACTCTTCTGGTGCTCTTGTTGTTCCAGGGGGCTGAGGCTGGATCTGTGATCTCCAGTCCACTCATCTAGCATGACCCTGACCTGCTCCAACATCAGCCCACAGCAGTTCCAGGGAACCAGGCATCGTACGGTCAGTGCCGTGTCTTGGGGCTGCAGCCAACTCGCTGTCACATAGTCCAGGGCTGTGAGGTAGTACACGCCCCCGATGAGGCGCAGGCCCCTGCCGCACAGCGCCCACACACAGCTGGACAGGTAGAGAGCGTTGTGTTTGATCACCGCCTGGAAGTACACTAAGGCCCCCTTGTGGTTGTCGTAGAGAAGCACCTGTACTATGTTCTGGTAGTTCTGCTGGTCTACTGGTCAAGAGAGTGGCTCTTCTTTCTGCTGGCATCCCCTGAGCCACCTTGCCTTTACCTGACTTTGGCCATGATTGTGAATGATCCTGCAGGGCTACAGAATACACATCTGCGCTCTCTTCGAACCTGTCGTACGAAAATCAGTCTGCTGCTTGAAGCTCTTGTCCTCACTTCCGTGTCCCCTGGGGAAACAGCCATGAAAAACTCAAGGAATTCAGAGGCAGTTGCTGGCACGATGTCGCCGACCTCACTTGCTCTTTCCCCAGACCTAATTTCAGCAGTATGTAAGGAATGTTTTTGCAACATCTGCTCATAGAATGTCTTCACTATCTTGGGCAAGTGCTGAGCTTGTCTGCTATTGGCCAGTTTTACAGTCTCCGATTTATTGTCTTGGAAAGCCCTGCGATAAAGCCTAGGGCCTTTGGGACTGTGGAGGTCTGAGAGCAAGCAGGTAAGGGCCCTAGTCAGCTCCAAAACCACATGAGTGGAACCCTGTGAGCGGGGATTTCGCTTTTCTTCGAGGGTAGCCGAGCAAACATACAAAACTTTTGACTCAATTTTGAAAAAAGAGGCAAACATTGTTGGGGCTCAGCGTTGACAGGAAAACAGCTGCCAGGCCTTTGTTGAGGCCCTCCATTGAGGCCTGGTTCTCCCCATGACCATCGAGCCAGGTCTCCAGAATGGAGATCACCCTAGCTAACCTGGACCCCCCCTGGTCTCGCATGTGACCCATGGTGGATCCAGAATGGCTCCTGAAGGCATAAGTATAAAAAGCAGTTGCCCTCCCCAATTCTCCAGTCTCTAGGAGCTTTTCACCTTCTCGGCACAGGTCTTTCACTCCAGTGTCAGCAGCTCCCACACTGTATGTTTAAGTTGGAATGAATGATAACGCACACTGTATTGACGTCAGATTACTGAGATATACACTATATATTCACAAGTATGTGGACATCCCTTGAAATTAGTGGATTCAACTTTTTCAGCTACACCCGTTGCTGACAGGTATATAACATTGAGAACACAGCCATGCAATCTCCATAGACATACATTGACAGTAGAATGGCCCATACTGAAGAGTCTCTACCTGCACATGACCATCTGATCATTTATCGCTCCAGTGTTAATCTGCAAAATTGTAATTATCCGCCTACCACCTCATGCCTTTTGCACACAATGTATATAGACTCTTTTTTCTTTCTACTGTGTTATTGACTTGTTTATTGTTTACTCCATGTGTAACTCTGTGTTGTTGTCTGTTCACACTGCTATGCTTTATCATGGCCAGGTCGCAGTTGTAAATGAGAACTTGTTCTCAACTAGCCTACCTGGTTTAATAAAGGTGAACATTTTCCTGCCTCATGATGCCATCTATTTTGTGAAGTGCACCAGTCCCTCCTGCAGCAAAGCACCCCCACAACATGATGCTGCCACCACCACTGTGCTTCATGGTTGGGATGGTGTTCTTCGGCTTGCAAGCCTCCCCCTTTTTCCTCCAAACATAACGATGGTCATGATGGCCAAACAGTTCTATTTTTGTTTCATCAGACCAGAGGACATTCCTCCAAAAAGTACAATCAATACTTTTGTACCTGTTTCCTCCAGCATCTTCACAAGGTCCATTGCTGTTGTTCTGGGATTGATTTGCACTTTTAGCACCAAAGTATGTTAATCTCTAGGAGACAGAACGTGTCTCCTTCCTGAGTGGTATGATGGCTGCGTGGTAACATGGTGTTTATACTTGCTTACTATTGTTTGTACAGATGAACGTGGTACCTTCAGGCGTTTGGAAATTGCTCCCAAGGATGAACCAGACTTTTGGAGGTCTCCAATTTTTTAAACGGGGTTTTGGCTGATTTCTTTTGATTTTCCCATGATGTCAATCAAAGAGTCACTGAGTTTGAAGGTAGGCCTTGAAATACTTCCACGGGTACACCTCCAATTGACTCAAATTATGTCAATTAGCCAATCAGAAGCTTTTAAAGCCATGAGATAATTTCCTGGAATTTTCCAAGCTGTTTGAAGGCACAGTCAACTTAGTGTTTGTAAACTTCTGACCCACTGGAATTGTGATACAGTGAGTTATAAGTGAAATAATCTGTCTGTAAACAATTGTTGGAAAAATTACTTTTGTCATGCACAAAGTAGATGTCCAGACCGACTTGCCAAAACTATACTTTGTTAACAAGACATTTGTGGAGTGGTTGAAAAATGAGTTTTAATGACTTCAACCTAAGTGTGTGTAAACTATCGACTTTAACTGGGACACTGTACAGATTATGCAAAGAGAGAAAAATCTGCTGGAGAAGGGGTCTAGAGAGCTTCCTCATGAAGGCTACCGTGGAAACAGGGTCTTCATGGATGAGCAGGAGTAGAAGTTGTCAGAGTATCTCTTGAGGGCAGCTGATTTATATTATGGATTGTCTCCCCATGAGGCAAGCACATGATAGGGAGGGGTAAGTCATTGCAGAGTTAGTGGTTAATGTTGGTGGCAATTACAGTCAAGGGAGGTAGTAGTACCTATGTAAATTATTCATGTAAAGTATTAGTTGGGGTAAGTATTGAACATATTTTATTGTATTGTTACAGGTCCAGGAAATTTGGTTCAGACTGGTTCTCGTCTTACATAAAGCGGCACCCTACTCTGAAGCAACTAGTTGGACACGGGGCACACGTTTCAACAGAACATGTGGAAGAGTTTTTCAGCAAACTAGGAGAGGTGATAAATAACTACAGCTTTGATGGCAATGACATATGGAATGTTGATGAGACAGGAACAACCAAAATGCAAACATCTGATAAAGTGGATGCGAAACGTGATACCAAACCGTTTGGAGCAATCACCTCAGCAGAAAGGGGTATACTCGTGTCAATGGCATGTGCTATAAATGCAATGGGAAACTCAATCCCCCCCAACTTTTGTTTTCCTACGCAAAAGGCCACTTTGTATGGAATGAACCAATTGGATGTGTTGGAAGTGGAAATGGATCCGGCTGGATGCAGGAAGATGACTTCTTAATTTTCCTTGAACACGCAAAACATACCAAGGTCAGCCTGGAAAGGAAGGAGGTCCTTCACCTTGACAACCACAGCTCACACCTGTCAATCAGCTCAATTGACTTCTTTAGGCGCTCTGGCATAGTCTTGCTTTCTTTCCCCCAACACCGTTCACACAAGCTCCAGCCCCTGGACAGGAGTGTGTACGGGTCATTGAAAAAAATGATGAACTCTGCCAGTGATGCCTGGATGAGGGTGAACTCCAGAAAGGCCATGACCATATATGACATTCCAGGACTTCCAGGTGCCACAACACCCACCAATATACAGGCTGGGTTCAGGTTCACTGGCATTTGGCCATACAACCTTGATATATTTCAGGAATGTGACTTTGCACCCTCACTTGTCACTGATCATCCTGCTCCAGCTGACACAATGGCTTTGCCAGCTGCCTCCCAGGTCACCTCTTCAGCCACCTCTCAGGCCACTGTGCCCAATACTGTCAAGCCCACCTCTCCAGCTGCCTCCTCTCCAGCTGCCTTCCAGGCCACCTCTCCAACTACCTCCCACGCCACCTCAAGCTACCTTCCAGGCCATCTCTCCAACTACCAGGCCACTCCTCCAGCCACTTCACAGGGCACCTCTCCAACTGCCAGGCCACTCCTCCAGCCACTTCACAGGGCACCTCTCCAACTGCCAGGCCACTCCTCCAGCTACCTTCCAGGCCATCTCTCCAACTGCCAGGCCACTCCTCCAGCCACTTCACAGGGCACCTCTCCAACTGCCAGGCCACTCCTCCAGCTACCTTCCAGGCCATCTCTCCAACTGCCAGGCCACTCCTCCAGCCATTTCACAGGGCACCTCTCCAACTGCCAGGCCACTCCTCCAGCTACCTTCCAGGCCATCTCTCCAACTGCCAGGCCACTCCTCCAGCTACCTTCCAGGCCATCTCTCCAACTGCCAGGCCACTCCTCCAGCTACCTTCCAGGCCATCTCTCCAACTGCCAGGCCACTCCTCCAGCCACTTCACAGGGCACCTCTCCAACTGCCAGGCCACTCCTCCAGCTACCTTCCAGGCCATCTCTCCAACTGCCAGGCCACTCCTCCTAGCCAGGCCACCTTCCAGGCCATCTCTCCAACTGCCAGGCCAGCTCCTCCAGCCACTTCAACTGGGCACCTCCAGCCAACTGCCAGGCCACTCCTCCAGCTACCTTCCAGGCCATCTCTCCAACTGCCAGGCCACTCCTCCAGCAACAGGCCACTTCCAACTGCCAGGCCACTCCTCCAGCTACCTTCCAGGCCATCTCTCCAACTGCCAGGCCACTCCTCCAGCCACTTCCAGGCCATCTCTCCAACTCTCCAACTGCCAGGCCACTCCTCCAGCCACTTCCAGGGCACCTCTCCAGCTACCTTCCAGGCCATCTCTCCAACTGCCAGGCCACTCCTCCAGCTACCTTCCAGGCCATCTCTCCAACTGCCAGGCCACTCCTCCAGCAGGCCATCTCCAACTCCAACTGCCAGGCCACTCCTCCAGCCACTTCACAGGCCATCTCTCCAACTGCCAGGCCATCTCTCCAACTGCCAGGCCACTCCTCCAGCCACTTCACAGGCCATCTCTCCAACTGCCAGGCCATCTCTCCAACTGCCAGGCCACTCCTCCAGCCACTTCACAGGCCATCTCTCCAACTGCCAGGCCACTCCTCCAGCCACTTCACAGGCCATCTCTCCAACTGCCAGGCCACTCCTCCAGCCACTTCACAGGCCATCTCTCCAACTGCCAGGCCATCTCTCCAACTGCCAGGCCACTCCTCCAGCCACTTCACAGGCCATCTCTCCAACTGCCAGGCCACTCCTCCAGCCACTTCACAGGCCATCTCTCCAACTGCCAGGCCACTCCTCCAGCCACTTCACAGGGCACCTCTCCAACTGCCAGGCCACTCCTCCAGCTACCTTCCAGGCCATCTCTCCAACTGCCAGGCCACTCCTCCAGCCACTTCACAGGCCATCTCTCCAACTGCCAGGCCATCTCTCCAACTGCCAGGCCACTCCTCCAGCCACTTCACAGGCCATCTCTCCAACTGCCAGGCCACTCCTCCAGCCACTTCACAGGCCATCTCTCCAACTGCCAGGCCACTCCTCCAGCCACTTCACAGGCCATCTCTCCAACTGCCAGGCCACTCCTCCAGCCACTTCACAGGCCATCTCTCCAACTGCCAGGCCATCTCTCCAACTGCCAGGCCACTCCTCCAGCAACTTCACAGGCCATCTCTCCAACTGCCAGGCCACTCCTCCAGCCACTTCACAGGCCATCTCTCCAACTGCCAGGCCATCTCTCCAACTGCCAGGCCATCTCTCCAACTGCCAGGCCACTCCTCCAGCAACTTCACAGGCCATCTCTCCAACTGCCAGGCCACTCCTCCAGCCACTTCACAGGCCATCTCTCCAACTGCCAGGCCACTCCTCCAGCCACTTCACAGGGCACCTCTCCAACTGCCAGGCCAACCCTCCAGCCACTTCACCGGGCACCTTCCTACATGTATCAGGTTGTCGATGGGAAACACCTGATTACTCTTCTAATTTCAACCCAGTTGATGTACGGACAAAATCAGGGCCCAGGAAAAGGGGTAGGAAGAGGAGAAAAGCTGTGATTTTGACGAATACACCCATCAAGCAGGCACTGGAAGAAGAGCATAGAACACACACACACACACACACACACCACAAAAGTTCAGGTGTTTAGTTTAGCCTAGTTGTTGTTTGGTTGAGAAAGACCATTTAGCGGAGGGTAAAATAAAACATTTTATTATTTATATTTATTATTATTTCTGCCAAACAAAATGTTGAACATGGCAATGTTGCACTCATGGTCTCAATAAAGGCATTCAATAATTAGTTGCATGTCATGATTCATGCCCTCTTTTCAATCTGTTACAATTCACCCAAAGCACTGTTACAACTAACCCAGACCATGGAGTAAAATTGTAACACTTCACTCCTTGTATTTAAGACAACACCATGCATTTGCAGTTTGATTTACATATATCTTATGGAGTCCCATAAGGTGGCGCACAATTGGCCCAGCTTTGCCCGGGGTAGGCCGTCACTTTAAATAAGAATTTGTTCTTAACTGACTTGTCTGGTTAAAGAAATACAACATTTAAAAGGAAATGACAGTTCATTGAACAAAGTGAAAGGATGCTTCATGGTCCCCTCCTTCCTCATTGGGGAGCAGGAGATGAGATCTTCCTCTGGTGGTGGTGTTAGAGACGAGTCCCTGTGGGCTACAGCACGACTCAGTTAACCATTGAGATTTGGTTGTTGAGTGTCAGTGGTCATAATGTCTATCTAGGCTACATCTATTCTACATCTATCTGTGCATATATCCCAAATGACACCCTATTCCATTTGTAGTACACTACTTCTGACATAGGGCTCTGGTCAAAAGTAGAGCACTAGACATAGAATAGGGTACAATTTGAGATGCATCCATCTCTCTATTTGGCTCTGTTTAAAAATGGTACCCGGACATCTCAGGGGACTCCTCTGGACCACTTCCCTCAATCTTCTAAATGTATTCAGGCATCTTCAGAATGGAGTAGTCTGATTATAAACAAATGTATCTTAGTTCCACAACTGAAATTAAATATTCATGCATTTTCAGGTTATACAGAAATGCACATATGCCTAGCTAATATTATTGCCTAACTTTTCTTTGACGTCCTTGTGGGTGTTCATCTTCAAAGTGCGCTGTCAGCAACACTTGAAGAGGGAGCTGCAAACGCAGGCGAAACTGTAGTTTATAAAAAGCCTTTAAAACTCTTGCGGCAACAGGGGCGGAACGTGTGGCAAGCGAAGCGGCAGAGAAAAATTGCCCACACGTGCCCGTCCCTTCCCGAATCTGCCCACGGCGTTACATAGAAACCAATGGAGGCCCCTGCATTTTCCTTGTTGATTATTGATTCCTTTTTAGGCTCTGTGACTGACTTGGCCTCACAATGTCTGAGCGGGCGTCCTGGCTGAAGTGACAGACCGACTGACTGACTCTGTGATGAACCACTTACTTAAGAACTCCTGCTATTCATGTTCATTTGACATTATGTGGACCAGATTATGTCATAAGTGTAAAAAAAACATGCCTCGTGCAATGACGCTTGCATGTTGGCACCAAAGGGGACAAAGATGTTCAATTTCTATCCTTAGTATGGTTTTCTACCCTTTCTGATTCAAAACAAGAGACAGTAGACCTACAAGTCATGACAGAATGCATGACAGTTCTTCTGTGTGATTCAGTTATTCTGCATGGATTCAGCAGTAGTATATATACATTTTTGCAGTTTGGGCAAATACTCCCATCTTGTGGCTACAATGAAACAGCACTGTATGGTCAGTTACATTTGTAATTCAACTTCAGTTTATTAGTGATGATTTTTACACCCCAGCATACAGCAATTAAGCATATAATTATTTTACCTTGAGTACCATAGTGCTGTACATATATTTAAAGCTAGAATCCTTAGTTGCTACATCCATAATGGACTTATAAATTAATGATATATACCCATTGATTCTTGAACAATGTAACTTATGCCTCATGAGTTTAGTTAAACTGGTGTACCCCTTCAGAAACGGAAATATAAACGTGTTTTACTCCAATGTTGGTAAACAATGTAAATGTAAACAAACACTATAGCCTTTAAACATGGTTAAAAGTATAATTCTGATATCATTGATGGTCAGTCCTTGCATTCGTAGCCTAGCGGTTAAGAGCGGGATAGTAACCGGAAGGTTGCTGGTTCAAATCCCTGCAAGGTGTAAAAATCTGCCGTTTTGCCCTTGAGCAAGGCAGTTAACTCCCAACAACAACTGCTCCCCATGACATTGATTAAGGCAGCCCCCACACCGCGCTGAAGACTCATTTGCATTCAGTTGTGCAAAGAACCAGGTATCTTTCCCGATGAATCTGAGAGTGGTTATATTTCTCCAGGCCCATCTCAGCTTTTTACCAAAACACTTATTATGTTATTGTTTCAATTAAGGACTCTAGCTTTAATCAAAGTCTGCTGTAATTGATAATAATATAAATAAAGTAAAATATCATGCCCTACAGGGTTTGGAATTGTTTAAAAAATATTCACTTTTATTACTCTATGTAGCAATATGCAGTACAAATCTTTCTCTGACAATTAACATATTTATCACCAGAAATGGGTAAACACATTTAAAAAATACCAGAACATTACTGATAACATATAAATTCTCAAATCAAATATATATATACTGTATATAAACAGAAAAGATATAGTGTGCTTGTCGGCATGCTGCCTTATGTTAGCGGCGTGTTCTCGGTGTTGTTTTATTAAAACGTTTCACCTGCTCCTGCTTCCGACTCGCTGGCCCATCATTACAACGATCCTCCTCTGATACAGTCTTCACCAAGGTTACATAATAGCTGACACATTATCACCCCAAACAATCTCATTTCTATAAGATACTAAATTGTTCCACTGCTTGATTGACAGTTTTTGCGGGGATTGCAATGGTCCTCTTGATTGGTCTTGTGATGCTGCTATGATGTCATTATTTGGGGCGGCAGGTAGCCTAGTGGTAAGAGCATTGGATTTATAACTGAAAGGTTGCAAGATCTAATCCCCGAGCTGACAAGGTACAAATCTGTCGTTCTGGCCCTGAACAAGGCAGTTAACCCACTGTTCCTAGGCCGTCATTGAAAATAAGAATTTGTTCTTAACTGACTTAGGCAAATAAATGTGATGTTTAATTCTATGGCTCTGATCCAATGACTGTATATCCATAGAGATTAGTATTCTAATCACTAATTCTGTGTATAGGTCTGACCTATGTGTACTTAGTATTAATTCCATTCATACCATTGTTGAACACTAATTTCTGATTGGCATTCTAGAGCATGCATTATTTCCCTTTATGCAACAGGTGGGTCTAATCCTGAATGCTGATTGGTTAAAAGCGCATTCCATCCGGTGTCTATTCCACAAGTTACCACCGGCTAAATCTATGACGTTAAAATGCCTATTTACTCTGTTCCATCTGGCAATCTACTGTCTCATCAGCCCAGGCAGGGAACTTAAACTTAAAAAGCATCTAGACATTATCTCAAATTTCTTTTAGACTAACATTTAGTTTTCAACAGAGGAGATTTGTATAAACCTTACTGTCTGTCTCGCCAACATTTGCAACATTGTTTCAATATCTCCAACTGTCCCATAGTAATGAATGTGTAAGGGTCGGGATTCATTTTGTTCAACCTGAGCAAGTCTGACCACAAGTCCGAGACCACTATGATGACACACCAAATGCATTTGATGGATCCTTTTTGTCTTCTTCTAATGCCTCTTAAGGGGAAAGTAATCCAAATGTAACGGAAAGCAATCAGATTACATTACTGAGTTTGGGTAATCTAAAAGTTACGTTAATTATTACAACTTTGGACAGGTAACTAGTAACTGTAACAGATTACATTTAGAAAGTAACCTGCCAAACCCTGCAGGTAACCAGTCTCTGAAGTGGGACTTGAACAGGAAGACTACAGTCCAGGTGGTGACATCATATTTACAGTTCGGTGGGTGAGGGACGCTTCTAGCACCGTGACTAGAGTAGTGGTAGAACTGCCGACTCCTGATGTCACAGGTCCTTGGTGGTTCGGGGTTTGATCTATGTCTAATTCTCTCTCTCCATCAGTCTCTCATTCTCATTCGTGAATTACTGTAAATAAAATATAAAAAGACTCAAATCTATTTCAAAAGAAGAAGAAAAGAACAGCCTTCGTGGTCTTATGATGCTGTCATGATGTCATATTCACATCTGGGTATGATCTTATTCTGTGGTGAAGTCATAAGTGATGTCCCAGCAGCCTCCAAAATCCTATGTGGTGGTGCTGGGATGATGTGACAGGGGCTAAGTAAGCCTACAGACTCTGTAGTTCTCTGCAGGGATGTCATTGGTTGGGGCTATCGACTGGAGCGCTTGCAGCTGCTCCAAGCTGTCCTGCAGCTGGTGGGCACAGCTGGCCAGGTCCATGTAGAGCAGAGCAGAGTAGACATCCTCCAGGCCTGCAGCTGGGCCCTGGCTCCACAGCCGCAGCATCTGGTACTGCCGTTCCATGGAGCCTAGGCCCGGCTCCAGATCCACACGCTCCAGATGTCGGTCGGGCACAGAGAGCAGGCGCAGGAACTCCTTCCAGCGCCGCAGAGGCACCTCCTTGATGATGGCGTACAACACCTTGGCGGGCCAGCGCTCCTCCTGGGTCTCCTGTCGAGGGACTGATGAAGAGAGGGGAAAGGTGGGGAAGAAAGAAATGATTGTAGTGTTCAGGTGAGCAAGGTGGTGTGGTGAATATTCAATCAAAACTGGTATCAGGACATTATGGTATGAGGAAAGCATATTGTTCGACTGAGGAACAGAGAAAAATGAGAGGGAGGCAATCTGAAAGGTACTGTTATAGGTGAGAGAGATTCTTGAAAAATACAATTCTACACATTTTTACTAATTAATGAAAATTAAATAACTAAAATATAGTCGTTGCATAAGTATTCACCACCTTAAATATAGGGTCTTCAAAAACGTTTTATTCAATGTCGTCTAAAATGAGAACGGTAACCCCTATCCATGAATACAGCTGGGGATCTTACAAAACACAACCCAGCCAAGCCACACTGCTTCTTGACACAATGCACCAACACCAATGTGTTGGAGAAAACACCATACACCTGGCGACCGTGTCAGTGTGCACTGCGCCCAGCCCGCCACAGGAGTCGCTAGTGCGCGATGGGACAAGAACATCCCTTTCAGCCAAACCCTCCCCTAGCCCGGACGACGCTGGGCCAATTGTGCGCCGCCCCATGGGTCTCCCGGTCGTGGCCGGCTGCGACAGAGCCTGGACCGAACCGGGATCTCTAGTGGCACAGCTAGCACTGCGATGCAGTGCCTTAGACCACTGCACCACTTGGGAGGCCCATACCATACAATCTTTGGTGCGATTTAGTACCATATATGAGCATATCGCCATAAAAGGGCAGGTCATATGTCATACCCACGAGCCCATTTCAAGAAGGCTGCAACTCAAGAAGCCAAAACTATACAAATCTTGAACAACGTTGATATGTGTTGAAAGAGAAGACTCACAGACGATAGGGATATGTTATTTGTCAGCCTGTGACCTACCATTGTCGCTTCACAGCCCAGAGAGTCGTTTTCACTAAACATCAAACAACTTACAAGGTAAGCAAAAAACAGTTACTTTGTGAGTGTTTAATCTTGTGTGATCTAAACTGTGCCATTCCTTTCTATGTTCTGACCATTTCCTTATCTCCCAGGTGTTTTCTTTCTAATGATACCAAGTTCACGCATGTCCTTTTGACATAACTGCTTATTAAAATCAGTTACTTTTGGGTATGTCTATTTAGATGGAAAGCTACATTTTTGCCATTACATTTACGAGGCTTTAGGCAAGCCTAAATGAGTTCAGAGGTGACATTAGCCTCAACAAAGCACAATACGTTATATGGACTCCGAGTGAAGTAATAGGGGTTGAAATGATTGAATGACTACTCTTTCCTCTGTCCCCTATACATACAACATCTGTAAGGTCCCTCGGTCAAGTATTGCATTTCAAGCACAGATTCAACTACTATTGAGTAGATTGTGGACAAAAAAATGACACATCCATTTGAATCCCACTTTGTAACATAATCAAATGTGAAGAAATCCAAGGGAGGTATACACTTTCTATAGGCACTATAAGTATTAGAGAGTGTGGGCGAGATTCCACCAAAACTGGTATCAGATCATTTTTTTGGGATGAGAGAACACTGTGAGGATGTGTTTTTAGGAGTGATAAATGTTTTTTTTTTCTAACAACATGAACATATCTCTGTCTAGTCTGTGTAAATTATGAGACCTGGTAAGTGTGATGCTAATAGTTTAAATAACAAAATGCTTGCTAGAAATAAAGGTATTTGCACACTATGCAAAATCCCAGTTCAATTCATTTGTTTTTGTGGAGGAAGCCTCAGTCTGGATGGGAATGACACACAACCTGAGCTACACAAATGCTCCATAACCTTACAACAACACCACAGGGGAATTCTGATGTTGATAACCATGAGCAATCTTCACGTAAACTAAACGTGAGCATACTGTTTCATCATAAAGAGACGTAAACATGGGGTTTTGACTGAAATATCAACAAGTAAACCTAACATATGAGGTTAGAACCGGGTGGAAAGATTGGGGACAAACCCTTACTCTCACAGTGCTAAAACTACGCTAACTAATGTCACGCTTATCAGGTGCATATTTTCAGTGGATTGGATGTTGGAATCAGAGTGTAATTTGTAAGATGGATAAGGCAACACGCTCAAATGTTAAAGGTCAAGCATCTGGCTACTTCTTGGTATCTGATTTGCCATTTTCTCTGAGGCTCGGCATATTTCAGATTCATATCATCAAAGTTTCCCAGTTTCCACCTACACATGCATGCCACCACCACATGGCTGACCAGAGATAACTTTTACGCTGACACGCTGAGGTGTTAAAGGAAAGGCGGTTGTTTTGATTCTGAGAAACACAACAAACCACAACAGAGATGCTGCCCACACCAGGAACAGGAACAGGACAGGTAGTAAGTTCTATGCCGTACACACTTCTCCGAAATGTGCTTGGTGGGATGTCAGTCCTATTTTATCTTAAGAGTACAGGGACTTTTGCTTCAGATTTTTTGAAACATTAACGTTATTACAATATGTCATATACATTTATTATAAATCCAAGCTTCTGAATACAACCTTAAGTAGTACTACTGTAGCTTGCTAGAGAAGCTGAAAGCAACAAACTACAATAAAGACTTACTTCTGGGCTCTCTGGCTGGCAACAGGGGTGTGACAAGGGTGTGATACTCCGTCTTGGCAGCACTGTGAGAGAATGTCGTCATGGGAATCCCTTGAGTAATATTCAGTGTCTTGGAAGGGACATGCAGACAGACAAGTCGTTAGCATCTGTCTGGCTAAGCAGTGCAGAAAAGCTTCCATACGCACATACAGTATATGTATATGGTAACATATCAAAATAGATACAGGTCATTCTCTAAACTAGATAAGTACTTACAGCTTTAAAATCACTGACTTTGTAATTAAAGAGGATAAAGACAAATGATTGGAAGAAAAAAAAGACCTATTGATGTAAACATTGTATCCAGAGTAACTTACAGTAGTGAGTCCATCAATTTTTTCTTACCCCCATGACTAGCACATGCGCGTAATGCATGTGCTAGTTCAGGATTGGTCTACAGATAAATAAAAATGTATTTCTCACTTGCATCCTTTCCCACACTATCACTGATCATGATCCAAATGTAACACAAGAAACTGATACTTACCAGTGATGTTGGGCCAATTGGCTGACCTGTTTGAGTTAAAGACAGACTATCAGCGTTTCCTCCACCAACTGTTGCAGTGAATAACTTGTAAAGTGTATTCACATCAGATCTCTTTAAGATTTAATATGAATAATTATAATTACTGCGAATAACAGTTGACCCATATAAACCAAGTATTTACATTCAACACTTCAAAAAATAAAATTACTTTCTATTATATATGAATTGCTCTAAGGGGTTCAATCTCAGTAGGCCATTGATAAGCCAGAGCCCACACTGTCAAATGGGTTACTGGATAGTTTATCATTACCATTGGCTGATGTGTCCCTTGTCGGCAACTGGAGGTCCTTTTCAGGGGTCGCACAACAGCCATGTACCATCCATCCACCCTTAGTCAGGACAAGGAGACCGGCAAATAACAGAATGGTCACCAGGACAACCACAAAGACATACCCGATGGTCAGAAGGGGATCTGTTGAGGATATGAATAAATATAACCATCAGTGGTGTTTTTCATACCACAAAAACAACTGAACTATGTGACTACATTTAAGGTTCAGAAGAATGAAGGGGAGAGAGCAACATGATTAAACTAGAGCACCATTTGTTGCATGGAGGAGAAATTTAAGTTACTGTAAAAAAAATGTACATCATAGAATTTGTCCGTATGATGCACTAACGCTGTCGATAGATTCATGCTATCAATTCAGCGGCAATAGTGCCAGATGATTTGGACAGCAACATGAACATGATGATACTCTTACGGAGGTGCAGGAATAATTCAGATGGAACTGTTAGCAGGCATATAGGTGTGCCTGTGTCGGGGAATACAGGACGGCTTGGAACGCTGCTCGTCCAATCAGCATTCAGGATTTCAACAAACCATTTTAGAATTCTTAAAAGGTAAGGTTGTCTGACCATTAATGGCAGGCGCTGTGACAGGACTACAAAGGCTTCATGAGATGACTGAAAGAAGGATCTGTGGAAGCCAAGTTATTGGTGGAACTCACAATGTACTGGACCTGTTTGAGTGATGCTGGGGTTGGGTTTCAAGGGTGTCAAGGTCGGGAGTCTCTGAGTCGTAGTAATGATGCAGGAGGAGCGACATTCTGTATAGTTGGAACAGTCTTTACTGAAACATGAAGACAGAAAAACTCAAGGTCACTCACAATAAAACCAGAAGGGATTTCCCAGAAAACACTGTCGACCTGAACATTCAAAACAATTGTTTTATACGATACCAACAGCACTAATGTATACATTTCAAGACTGGACAAGGGAAAGTCAGATGGAGCCCATGTTTAGAAAACTTTCAACAAAAGGAAGGTTTAGATACAGATGTTTTTTGTATGTTGTGCTTTTGCATTGTACCCAATCCAGCCTAGAAGTTTAAACTTCCTCAATCTTAGTGTCACAGCGATTTTTTAAAACTTAAATCAGAGGGATGAAAATAAATATTGTATCTGTGACAAGTGGGCGTGCCTTTAGAACATGGATTACCAGAAACACAAGAGTACCTCAGAAACATAGAAGGGATGTTCAGGAACTTCAGACCGTATAAATCTGATAAAGCACCACTTTGAGAGGAAGTCCTCAACCCACTCACCTCAATGCATGTCATTACAGGATCTGATTGATCTTTCGGCAGCATCCAACAAATAACTGTGCTCCCTTAGTTGACGTCAACAACAGAGCGTGTTCATTTTCTAGTACACTGGATTCAAACCCATGGCTGAGTCATTTCAGGGAAATGAAATCTACATCGACAAAAACTGTGGGTTTTGAGAGGTTATACTGAAGATGTTCTCTATATATTGCACTACTTTTGTAATTTTTTCAAAATGTAACCTTTATTTAACTAGGCAAGTCAGTAAAGAACAAATTCTTATTTACAATGGCGGCCTACCCCGGCCAAACCCGGACGATGCTGGGCCAATTGTGCGCCGCCCTATGGGACTCCCAATCACGGTCGGATGTGATGCAGCCTGGATTCAAACCAGGTACTGCAGGGACGCCTCTTGCACTGAGATGCAGTGTCTTAGACCACTGTGCCACTCGGGAGCCATTTTGATCAGGGCCCATATCAAAAGTAGTGCACTATATAGGGACCACGATGCAATTTGGGATGCACAAAGGTCTCAATGTGAAACACTGTGGATGTGTCTGAGGTACTTTGGCAAGAATACAAATTTGATTTCAAAAATGTTCTAGGATGTTCCATGGTCATTTCCTCTGTCGAAATGTGATGGGTTTGTGAGACTAAAGACATGTGTGGGCACTACTCCTTGGCACTACAGTATATTGTATTGTCAGAGCTAAACAGAAAGGGTGGTGCGTATGCTCAGCTTACTAAATGTATAAATATTGTAGAAGCTGGAATCTGGTGGTCGTACGTTTGACATTTGAAGCATTGCAACCCATTTCTGGATTTCTTTGGGTAGTAACTCTTCATGCAGCCACATTCAGTGTCATTCTTGGGCTCACAACTCTTCACCACCATTTGAGAGGCTAAGACACAAAGACAAAGCAAAGACACTGTCTCAGTCTCACTCCTATCACATAAACACACGCACGCACGCACGCACACACGCACACACGCACACACGCACACACACACACACACACACACACACACACACACACACACACACACACACACACACACACACACACACACACACACACACACACACACACACACACACACACACACACACACACACACACACAGTTGATAGAAACAGTTCTAGCAGTGTAAAATATTAAAATTGTTCTCTTTGCACACTGCGTGTGTGGTTCTGCTGACAGAATACGCTCAAGTCACACACCATAAATAAGCACACAGATGTTCTTCACACAAACATGAACACGTCTGAAAAATAACTGCAGCACTCAGTGCATTATTAGACTGCAGTCCATACAGTAGATGGTCACGTAAATAGGAGTGAAGAATGCTTACCTCTTTCATCACATGCTTTACAGCGTTTACAAGCTACATCATAATTTCGTATTGCAGTGAATTCTTTGCCCGCAATACATTGTATGCATTTGGAGGTTCCTTTTTCAATGTGAAAGCCTGAAAGACATGTTGAAATAAAGTGCAATGTATATGTATCTTTCGCCAAGTGATGCACAAACATTGTATTATATGCACTGTAATGTGTCTCAATTTAACTACGGTCTTACATCAAGATTGTGAACAAAGCTGCGACAATACTGTATACACCAGGGGTACTCAAATACTATCGGAGAAGGTTCGGTCACACAAATATCCTAGGTGGCAAAAGTCCGGATGGATATTGTCATTTATCAGTGTAGTCACAAACCCCCACCTCACAAACCATGCATCCCCAAATTGTTCAAACTGTTTACACCACTCTTGTTGGCGGAGATACAATTTTGCAGTTTTAAAGCAAATTTCTTGCAATTCTACACATTTTGCCATGGGGTGGAGAGAACATTTAGCCGTTTTAAAGCTGGAGTTCTTAATGGTGAAACAGCCATGTCTGTTTGCAATACTACAACACCAAAGAAGTTACTGCAAACAATGAACACCTCGGACATCATTGCACGAGCGATAGAAGAGCACAATATGTACTACTTTTTTAAAATCATGCTGCTCCTCAGCTTCTTCACACTACTGAGGATTCCATCTTTTAAGTTTCTGGCAATTCTACACATTTTGCCATGTCTTCTGTGTGTTCATATGATACAAATAGCTCTGTCAGTAAATGACATAACAAGAGGAAAACTGCCCATGCACTACCAAATTTCAAAATTGCACTTACTACTACAACTCTCAATAGCAGAAAGTTGAAAGCCCTACTTAATTTCAAAAATAAATTAAAAAGTTGGGACCCGCGGTCCATTTCGACACCATTTTGGGTCCGAATCCGAACCGCTGTCAGCCTATTTATTGAGTGTGGCTGGTATACACTATACTGTAGTGTAGTTTGGGACTAACTAGTTCCACTTCTGTTCAAGCTCAGATTCTAATTGTGTTACTCAGTGATGTTTACCTGCTGGACAGTCATTGCAGGTCCTTTCCGGGTGATTTTTTAGCATCTCCTCAGTGCAACTCCGCACAGAGTCAAGACAGGTTAGTGTCAACACCTGGCAGACAAAGGAGAGACAGAGGTTTGTCATTAGTGATATGCCATGTGTCCTTGAGGAGTGCATAAACTGCTACAGCTTACAACGCCAACATACTGATATACTCTTCCAAAATACATTTATGTGTATTTGGAAATTACCTCACTAATGGCCCACAATTAAAGGGGCATTGTGCAGCGTATTAACCTCATATTCATTATCTAAAGCACAATACCAGTGTCTACATATGAGCAAACGATATGTGATAATTAGGAACACTTAATTAGATTTGGCCAGTCAACACATTTAGAAATATTGCCTTCCACTTCACAACCTTGCTAACACCTATGACAACTATTATCACCAAATATTAAATAGTAAACATTTCGAGCATCGTCATAAATAACTCTAAACCTAATCCATTGACAGTAACATGAAATAATTGTCTGTCATTATATAAATAAACTGCCATGATATCACTTTACATATCCGTTATGATGCAGTTACATAAGCATTATGACAGGCCAATAACAAAACAAAAAAATGTATCCAAATTCATGTAAAGCAGAATGTGAATTTCCAATCAAAGTAGAGGAATTTTAATGAACATACAGAAATTAGAATATACAGAAATTAGATTTAGATAATAATTGTGTAAATACTTACCAACACATAGAACCACATTTTGAAAATAACTTGAAATGATAAAGTGTAGCCAGTGGTTTGCTTCTCTCATCTGAAATAAATGGATGTACTCAAATCAATCATAAAACAAAACTTAAGATCAATATTAAAAAGACTATAGCCAAAAAATACATAGCGAGTCAATACAAAATGTTTGCAGCATTCTAGCTAGCCATTTGCCAATTTCCTAGTAGTAATCTGAACAAAAAAGCTAAAAGAAGTAGGTCAAAGGAAGTCTATAGTGTCAGCCCTTTCAAGACTTCAGAGAACTGATAAGGCGACAGGAAACTCAGTCAGATAAAATACTGGTTTCCATTGCTGGTACAACCATACGTAAGCAAGCAGTTCTATTTAAGTCTGTAAAGCTGCAATTTACTGTACATTGCCTTCAAAAATATTCACACCCCTTGACTTTTTCCACATGTTGTTGTGTTACAAATTGGGATTCAAATGGATTTTTTGTCAACAACCTACACAAAATACTTTAATGTCAAAGTGGAAGAAAAATTCAAACATTTGTAAAAAGAAATATGACAAATAAAACACTCATATCTTGATAAGATAAGTATTAAACCCCCTGAGTCAATACATGTAAGAATCACCTTTGGCACCTTTCTGGGTAAGTCTCTAAGAGCTTTCCACACCTGGACTGTGCAGCATTTTCCCATTTATCTTTTCAAAATTCTTCAAACTCTGTCAAATTGGTTGTTGATCATTGCAAGACAACAATTCTCAGGTCTTGACATAGATTTTTCAAGTAGATTTAATTCAAAACTGTAACTCGGCCACACAGGAACATTCACGGTCTTCTTGATTATCAAGGGAGAGAGAGTCGAAAACGGCAGCTCCGGGACAAGGTAGCACGTCCGGTGAACAGGTCAGGGTTCCATAGCCACAGGCAGAACAGTTGAAACTGGAGCAGCAGCACGACCAGGTGGACTGGGGACAGCAAGGAGTCATCAGGCCAGGTTGGCCCTGTCCAGGGGTATCTAACGGGGCCACAGTGTCTCCCGACCCCTCCTGTCTCAGCCTCCAGTATCTATGCTGCAATAGTTTATGTGTCGGGGGGGCTAGGGTCAGTCTGTTATATCTGGTATAATTCTTCTGTCTTATCCGGTGTCCTATGTGAATTTAAGTATGCTCCCTCTAATTCTCTCTCTCTCCCTCTCCCTAGGGCCATGCCTCAGGACTACCTGGCCTGATGACTCCTTGCTGTCCCCAGTCCACCTGGTCGTGCTGCTGCTCCAGTTTCAACTGTTCTGCCTGTGGCTATGGAACCCTGACCTGTTCGCCGGACGTGCTACCTTGTCCCGGAGCTGCCGTTTTCGACTCTCTCCCTCTACTGCAACTGCTGTCTCAAACTATGAATGCTCGGCTATGAAAAGCCAACTGACATTTACTCTTGAGGTGCTGAACTGTTGCATCCTCTACAACCACTGTGATTATTATTATTTGACCCTGCTGGTTATCTATAAACGTTTGAACATCTTGGCCATGTACTGTTATAATCTCCACCCGGCACAGCCAGAAGAGGACTGGCCACCCCTCAGAGCCTGGTTGCTCACTAGGTTCCTTCCTAGGTTTCTGGCTCACTAGGTTCCTTCCTAGGTTTCTGCCTTTCTAGGGGAGTTTTTCCTAGCCACCGTGCTTCTACATCTGCATTGCTTGCTGTTTGGAGTTTTAGGCTGGGTTTCTGTATAGCACTTTGTGACATTGGCTAATGTAAAAAGGGATTTATAAATACATTTGATTGATTGATTGATTGATTTGGCCTTGTGTTTTAGGTTATTGTCCTGCTGAAAGGTGAATTGATCTCCCAGTTTCTGGAGGAAAGCAGACTGAACCAGGTTTTCCAACTAGGATTTTGCCTGAGTTTAGCTCCATTCTGTTTATTTTTTTAATCTTGAAAAACTCCCCAGTCATTAACAATTACAAGCATACCCATAACCGGGCTGGCACGAGAAAGAATCCGTTGATCGGGCCTTTGATTTCCATAGGCGGGCACGTTTTTTCAAAGAACTGCAAAGCTGCTGGGTTTTTCACGCTCAACAGTTTCCCGTGTGTGTCAAGAATGGCCCACCATCCAAAGGACATCCAGCCAACTTGACACAACTGTGGGAAGCATTGGAGTCAACATTGGTCAGAATCCCTGTTGAGCATTTTTGATACCTTGTAGAGTCCAAGCCCTGGCGAATTGAGGCTGTTCTGAGGGCAAAATGGGAGAGGGGGGTGTAACTCATTATTAGGAAGGTGTTTTGCATATACAGTTGAAGTTGGAAGTTTACATACACCGTAGCCAAATACATTTAAACTCAGTTTTTCACAATTCCTGACATTTAATCTAAGTAAAAATTCCCTGTTTTAGGTCAGTTAGGATCACCACTCTATTTTAAGAATGTGAAATGTCAGAATAATAGTAGAACGAATGTAACGGCGTTCGTCTGTTGAAATAAAAGAGTCGGACCGAAATGCAGCGTGTAGGTTACTCATGACTTTAATGAAACTGAATCGCGGTACATAAAATAACTGAAATACTAAATACAAAAACAACAGAACGGAACGTAAAACTAATTACAGCCTATCTGGTGACTACAACACAGAGTAGGAACAAACACCCACGAAATACAAAGTGAAACTATGGCTCCCTAAATACGGTTCCCAATCAGAGACAACGATAAGCACCTGACTCTAATTGAGAATCGCCTCAGGCAGCCAAGCCTATACCACACCCCTAATCAGCCGCGATCCCAAATAATACAAACCCCAATACGAAACACAACATATAAACCCATGTCACACCCTGGCCTACCCAAACATATAACAAAAACACAAAATACAATGACCAAGGCGTGACAGAACCCCACCCCTAAGGTGCGGACTCCCGGACGCACCTCAAGAGCATAGAGAGGGTCCGGGTGGGCGTCTGTCCATGGTGGCGGTTCTGGCTCGGGACATGGACCCCACTCCATTAATGTCCTATTTCCTCCCCTTCGCGTCCTGGGATAATCCACCTTCTCCGCCGACCATGGCCTAATAGTCCTCACCCAGATCCCCACATAACTGAGGAGCAGCTCGTGACAGAGGGGCAGCTCGGGACAGAGGGGCATCTCGGGACAGAGGGGCATCTCAGGACAGAGGGGCATCTCAGGACAGAGGGGCAGCCCGGGACAGAGGGGCAGCCCGGGACAGAGGGGCAGCTCAGGACCGAAGCAGCCCGGGACTGAGGGGAAGCCCGGTACTGAGGGGAAGCCCGGTACTGAGGGGAAGCCCGGTACTGAGGGGAAGCCCGGTACTGAGAGGAAGCCCAGTACTGAGAGGAAGCCCAGTACTGAGAGGAAGCTCAGGCAGGTAGTAGGCTCCGGTAAATCCTGGCTGGCTGGCGGAACTGGAAGAGTCAGGTTGTCTGGCAGATCTGGAAGAGACTGGTTGTCTGGCAGATCTGGAAGAGACTGGTTGTCTGGCGGCGCTGGGCTGACTGGCGGCACTGGCGGCGCTGGGCAGACTGGCGGTACTGGCGGCGCTGGGCAGACTGGGAGCACTGGCGGCGCTGGGCAGACTGGGAGCACTGGCGGCGCTGGGCAGACTGGCGGCGCTGGGCAGACTGGGAGCACTGGCGGCGCTGGGCAGACTGGGAGCACTGGCAGTGCTGGGCAGACTGGGAGCACTGGGCAGACTGGGAGCACTGGCGGCACTGGGCAGACTGGGAGCACTGGCGGTGCTGGGCAGACTGGGAGCACTGGCGGCGCTGGGCAGACTGGGAGCACTGGCGGTGCTGGGCAGACTGGGAGCACTGGCGGCGCTGGGCAGACTGGGAGCACTGGCGGCGCTGGGCAGACTGGAGACTCCGGCAGCGCAGGAGAGGAGAAAGGCTCTGGCCACGCTAAACAGGCGGGAGACTCCGACAGCGCAAGAGAGGAGAAAAACGCTGGCTGCGCTGAACAGGCGAGGCGCACTGGAGGCCTGGTGCGTGGTGCTGGAACTGGTGGTACTGGATCGAGGACACGCACAGGAAGCCTGGTGCGTTGAGCTGCTATCGGAGGACTGGTGTGTGGAGGTGGCTCTGGATAGACCGGACCGTGCAGGCGCACTGGAGCTCTTGAGTACCGAGCCTGCCCAAGCTTACCTGGCTCGATGCCCACTCTAGCCCGGCCAATAGGAAGGGCTGGTATGTGCCGCACCTGGCTCTGCACCCGCACTGGAAACACCGTGCGCTCCATAGCATAACACGGTGCCTGCCCGGTCTCTCTAGCCCAACGGTGAGCACAGGGAGTTTGCGCAGGTCTCCTACCTGGCATAACTATTCTCTCTTCTAGCCACCCCCCAATAATTTTTTTGGGGCTGCTTTTCTGGCTTCCAACCGCGTCGCCGTGCTGCCTCCTCATACCTGAGCCTCTCCGCTTTAGCCGCTTCTATTTCTTCCTTGGGACGGCGGTATTCTCCAGGCTGAGCCCAGGGTCCTTTACCGTCTAATTCCTCCTCCCATGTCCAATTCTCCAAGTGGTGCAGCCTCTCCCACTGCTACTGCTCTTCACGATTAACAGCGAGAGTAGGCTCAGGTCTGACTCCTGACTCAGCCACTCTCTCTCTGCGCTCTCCCCTAATAAATATTTGGGGGTTACTTTCGGTTTTCGCTCTGCGTCGCCGTGTTTTCCTTTTAGACTCCATTCGTCTATAGCCCTCTTCGCACTGCTGAAGCGAATCCCAGGCGGGCGCCTGCACTCTCTCTGGGTCGGCCGCCCACCTGTCGATTTCTTCCCACGTCGTATACTCCATGCCTCTACCGTCCATAACGTCCTCCTTTAGATCCTGCCAGTTATCTACGTCGTTGCCAGTTACACGCTGCTCGGTCCGTGAGAGGTGGGTGTTTCTGTAACGGCATTCGTCTGTTGAAAGAAAAGAGTCGGACCGAAATGCAGCGTGTAGGTTACTCATGACTTTAATGAAACTGAATCGCGGTACATAAAATAACTGAAATACTAAATACAAAAACAACAGAACGGAACGTGAAACTAATTACAGCCTATCTGGTGACTACAACAAAGAGACAGGAACAAACACCCACGAAATACAAAGCGAAACTATGGCTCCCTAAATACGGTTCCCAATCAGAGACAACGATAAGCAGCTGACTCTAATTGAGAATCGCCTCAGGCAGCCAAGCCTATACCACACTCCTAATCAGCCGCGATCACAAATAATACAAACCCCAATACGAAACACAACATATAAACCCATGTCACACCCTGGCCTACCCAAACATATAACAAAAACACAAAATACAATGACCAAGGCGTGACAACGAATGCTTTTTTTCAGCTTTTGTTTCCGTCATCACATTCCTAGTGGGTCGAAGTTTACATACACTCAATTAGTATTCGGTAGCATTGCCTTTAATTGCTTAACTTGGGTTAAACATTTCAGGTAGCCTTGCACAAGCTTCCCACAATAAGTTGGTTGAATTTTGGCCCATTCCTCCTGACAGAGCTGGTGTAACTGAGTCAGGTTTGCAGGCCTCCTTGCTTGCACACACTTTTTCAGGTCTGCCCACAAATGTTCTATAGGATTGAGGTCAGGTCTTTGTGATGGTCACTCCAATACCTTGACTTTGTTGTCCTTAAGCCATTTTGCCACAACTTTGGAAATATGCTTGGGGTCATTGTCCATTTGGAAGACCCATTTGCGACCAAGCTTTAACTTCCTGACTGATGTCTTGAGATGTTGCTTCAATATATCCACATAATTTTACTGCCTCATGATGTCATCTATTTTGTGAAGTGCACCAGTCCCTCCTGCAGGAAAGCACCCCCACAACATGATGCTGCCACCCCTGTGCTTCACGGTTGGGATGGTGTTCTTCGGCTTGCAAGAATCCCCCCCTTTTCCTCCAAACATAACGATGGTCATTATGGCCAAACAGTTTTATTTTTATTTCCTCAGACCAGAGGACATTTCTCCAAAAAGTAAAATTTTTGTCCCCATGTGCAGTTGCAAACCGTAGTCTCACTTTTTTATGGCGGTTTAAGAGCAGTGGCTTCTTCCTTGCTGAGTGGCCTTTCAGGTTATGTCGATATAGGACTTGTTTTACTGTGGATATAGATACTTTTGTACCGGTTTCCTCCAGCATCTTCACAAGGTCCTTTGCTGTTGTTCTGGGATTGATTTTCACTTTTCGGCACTAAAGTGCGGTCATCTCTAGGAGACAGAATGTGTCTCCTTCCTGAGCGCTATGATGGTTGCGTGGTCCCATGGTGTTTATACTTGCATACTATTGTTTGTACAGATGAACGTGGTACCTTCAGGCGTTTGGAAATTGCTCCCAAGTATGAACCATAGTTGTGGAGGTCTACACTTTTTTTTCTGAGGTCTTGGCTGATTTCTTATGATTTTCCCATGATGTCAAGCAAATAGGCACTGAGTTTGAAGGTGGGCCTTGAAATACATCCACAGGTACACCTCCAATTGACTCAAATTATGTCAATTAGCCTGTCTGAAGCACCTAAAGCCATGACATAATTTTCTGGAATATTCCAAGCTGTTTAAAGGCACAGTCGATTTAGTCTATGTAAACTTCTGACCCACTGGAATTGTGATACAGGAAATTATAAGTGAAATATTCTGTTTGTAAACAATTGTTGGAAAAATGACTAGTGTCATGCACAAAGTAGATGTCCTAACCGACTTGCCAAAACTATAGTTTGTTAAAACGAGTTTTAATGACTCCAACGTAAGTGTATGTAAACTTCCGACATCAACTGTACGTAAAAAATTCTACGTAGAGTGTCCCGCACATGCGCAAGCCCTCTTTGACCATTAGCTGTCGGGAAGAGAGGTCCAGTAAAAGTCAGATCCGCAGCAGCTCTGTAAATTATAAAGTCAATCTCAATGTGACTTGGATTTAAAAAGAATAGTGCAGACTGATGATAAAAAATATGTTTACACCAATCCAATGCTTTTAAACTTTAGTAGTACAAAAATAATCAAGTTGGCTCCTGAGTGGCACAGCGGTCTAAGGCACTGCATCATTGCATCTCAGTGCTAGAGGCGTCACTACAGACTCTGGTTCGATTCCAGGCTGTATCACAACCGGCCGTGATTGGGAGTTCCATAGGGCGGCGCACAATTGGCCCAGCGTTTTCCGGGTTAGGGTTTGGCCGTCATTGTAAATAAGAATTTGTTTTTAACTGACTTGCCTAGTTAAATAAATACTTTAAAAAATCCCTGTTAGCTTGTGATAGCTAGCGATACACAAGCTAGGCGTATTTGAAACGTTGCCATCTCCTGGATGCATTTACCTGCCAGATTCAGTAGCTTGAAAACCTCCCAAAAGCTTGAAAACCCAATTTGATTTTTGGTTAAAGTTAAAGATGCTAGCTGTGCCACTAGAGATTCTGGGTTCGAGTCCAGGCTCTGTCGCAGCCAGCCCGCGACAGGTAGACACATGGGTCAGCCCACAATTGGCCCAGCGTCATTTGGGTTAGGGGAGGGTTTGGCCGGCAGGGTTGTCCTTGTCCCATCTTGCACTAGTGACTCCTGTGGTGGGCCGGGCGCAGTGCACGCTGACAAGGTCACCAGGTGTACGGTGTTTGCTCTGACACATTGGTGTGGTTGGCTTCCGGGTTAAGTGGGCATTGTGTCAAGAACCAGTGTGGCTTGGTTGGGTTGTGTTTCGGGGGACGCGCGGCTCTCGACCTTCGCCTCTCCCGAGTCCGTACGGTTGTAGCAGTGATGAGACAAGACTGTAACTACTAATTGGATACCACTAAATTGGGGAGAAAAAGGGGTTAAAAAAAGGTAAATATGCATTATGCAGAAATTGATCCACCATTTCCTGGTTGCTCAAATTAAAAGAGTGCGCCTAATTTCAGTATATGCGACAAAACAAGCATTATACTATGCCATCACACTTCTGACACCAGTGTAGCGAACAGCAACATTGCAGGTCGCCCAAAAAGTTACATATTGCAGCTTAAAGAAAAAATAAACATAATACATCATTTTTTTTAGTTAGTTTGTGTCAAAGCTAATAGTTGCAGAATAGTTTTCGTGTTTCAAACAGGTTTGTTAATTATTTTATTTAAATTGACATTTTTTTTTCCTGACAAGTTTTTGTTTCAGTATTCATTTACTATAAAAACCTTGGTTAGGAGACATAGGTTCGAGACCGGCAGGGGCAGTTGCCCCGTTTGCTATGCCATCCCATCCCACTTCTGACACCAGTGTAGCAAACAGCAACATTGCGGGTCTCCTTGTGTATTGTGGTGAAATACTTGACTAAATCATTATTGTAGTATCCCAGGAATGCTATATCCACTGCCCTTGGACGGTATGCTCTCTAACATTAATTATGAAACAATTCCATAATAAACTAAAGTCACTTGGCTACCATTACTAGTAGGGAAAAAATCAGGTGCCAATGTAACAAGTTTTGGGCGTGTGATAAGATCAAGAAGTCGTGTATCGAAAAATGCTCTTTTTGAGTAATGTTTGCCATTGACACCTGATGGACATTAGATCAATGCTTTGTACGTCGTTTCGCATTATAACCAAGTTAAAATAAAACCACTGCAGTTGGATTCAGATTAGCCTACTTTTAAAAATGTCCAGCCTTCGGACAGCTTGGCAACAGCAGCTACGTACAGTGTGAAGCAGCACCCAGAAGCGAACAAAGCGACCCGGAAGCGCTGAACCAATTGGAGGCAGGCAGAAAGAATACCAATCTTTAATAATAAAGCAAGACAAAATCTGCAATCGGGACATCAGGTCTGTGTGCAATTCATGGAATTTGTTTGTAAATGTGCATTTCTGGAAGTTGATAAACCCCAAATGTATGCATTATGCAGATAATATAATTTTATGCCCCTCGATTCGTTAAAAAGTTGGAATGTAAAAAATACCAAAGTGAACGCATTTTGGAAAAGATTGGCATAACGTCTTTTAGAATATCTTTCTGTCAGCGTGCGGTTGTTACATTGTGACCTTTACGCATTGATGATGTTTTATAAAAGCATTTAAGCTCAAAGCTCGAGCATCTTACCTATTTGCGTGCTATTTGCAGGGCATGGTCTGTTTAGGAAGTGTCCCGTTTTTTAAGAGGTGGGGAGGCCGGGCTATTCAAACCTGCAATTCGTCGTAAACATTGATTCATGTTTTTGACATAAATACACATTTGTGTTAAGCGGCCTCCTTTTAGGAGAAAATGAGATGCTCCTAATTTTGGGGTCTGCAGAATATGGCGTCCCGCCTTATAAAAATAAGTCAGGCTGCCATTTTTGTTTCTCTTTTGTCTGAAAATGTTTTAATAAATGTGTCTGAGATTGTTTCTGTGTGGCATCGTATCGGATTGTCGCATCGCCAAATGTGACAGAATTTCAGAGCTGTCGAGGGGCACACGTGCTCTCAAAAGTCTAGACTACCAAGGGAAACATGAAATGCTGCCTAAATGAATTATAACTGGAAGGGGACGTAACTAATATTTTACAGGAAATATATTTTGTAAAGAATAAAACGTTGACATTGAGCCTATTCTGATTTCCGTAGACCAACAATGTGTGCTAAACTGTCTAGGCATAAAACCTCTGGCATAAACCTTTGGGAATGGGATAAAGAATATTCAAGGTAGGCCTATCGAAAATGACTGACAGGTGTGACCGTATTCAGTGAAAGTTTGGATGTTTGATTGCATTCTTGTAATGTCTTTTGAGGCCTGTGATTGACTGCAGTTTGAGCTGAACATACTAGGTTTTTATACAATAACTATGAACATTTATTATTGTGACTGTGAATTGTGCTATTTGTTCTGTTAATTAACCAAATCCGAATGCGACAAAGTTACTCTATTGTATAAATACTTCATTATTGGCATATTATATATTTTTTCTAAGTATTCATGTAATATAGTAGAAAGAATATAATAATCTAAGTTATTAGGTAATAAACTCATGATAACAGCCCTATTCACACAGTCACAATCTAATTTCATAAACCATATGGTACAAAACTGGTCTCTTTGTCTTGAGAGGTAGAGACCTGAGTCTGCCTCCCATTAAGGCTATTGTACTTTCCCCCACTCTACTACTTCTGCTCTGTGCAAAGGAAAATAGGAGGGATGCTCAAAAACAAAACAGTCACATGAAACATCAGTATACCTGTCCATTTTATTCGTAGTTGTAATCTAATACGTTTTATTAACCTCTAAATACATGGGATAATGCTTTGTAGATAATGGTATTTGGAAAATTATAAAATACCGCAATAAAACGTGCGTTTCTATCGCAGGATGGCTGAGCCTCGGTTCAACAACCCCTACTTCTGGCCTCCGCCTCCCTCCATGCCTGGCCAGGTAAGGACATCTTAATGTTTTATGTCCTTCCATCTAGGCTGACATGGTTATGCATACTCAGCTCATTATTTTCTCAGTTAGAAGTATTTAAATCTAGGTAAATGCCCATCAGAAGAGGTTAACAACTAAGGTATTAAACGGAAACAAAAGTATGACTACAATGGGATCATCTTTAGATTGATGGTTGATACAATGGAGCTGTTTTCTGTTGAACATGACCGGTTAACCCTTTCAGCTGGATAACCTGGTGCTCATCAACAAGATCAAGGAGCAGCTGATGGCTGAGAAGATCCGACCCCTGCACCTGCCACCCAACTCAGCCCCCTCCCAGCAAACCCTGCTGGTGGCTTCCTCCCCCTCAGACGGGGGGCAGCAGCAGCATGGCATGCCCATGCCCAAGCACCAGCAGGGGCAGCACCACCCTCAGGGCTTGGTCCAGCAGCCCGACATCGCCCTGCACGCCCGCCCAGCCTCCAGCTCTGTGCCAGGTAGGTACTGTAACAGTGTTTGCTGTCTGCTCACCACACTGGCGTGCTCACTGGAGACACCACCTGGCTCTGGTCATACTTAAAGACCAATATTCTGTTCAATGGTCTCAATCTCAATAGTCTGAAGTGCCTTCCCCTTCGCATCTCCTCTCCGTCATCTGCATTGATTAGGAAAGCACAGATGAAAGTCATATGGTGGATGCCTACCAGTGTAGTTCTTTCATATCGGTGCAGAGGATTGAAAGTAAGTCAAAAATGTAGCTTAAATGCAGCCATAGATGTAGACATTTTTAATCATCCCCGTTGTATTATGGAGCGTTGTAAGATCTCAGGAGGCATGTTGAGTATAAATTGGTGCTATTTATAAAGTGATTTTCTCATTTGTCCCTCAGTTAGATCAGTTAACTTTATTACCTTCAATGTCGATGATGCAGACGTGAATATGGATGACAAGTCAGCAGTGAAGGCCAAAGGACTGTGGGATGAGTGGCACATGCGACAGATCGTAGAGCAGCCCTCTAGAGTCAACCATCGGTCAGGTAATAACCACACCACCTTTCTCATTGGAAACATACAATCGTCAATGAAAACATTCAAAAGCTGTGTAGTTCACAAGGGTTAGACAAGAGCCAAATGCATTTACATTTACATTTACATTTAAGTCATTTAGCAGACGCTCTTATCCAGAGCGACTTACATTTCAGTGTGCCTTTGAAGTTCTGACACCTTCCCTAATTAGTTTGTGTCAAAGCTCAGTCTCTCAGCAAGCTAACTCGCTAACCTTTTGCATGGCTTATCATTTGTAAGTCTTCATGTGCCCATACACAGGTCTGGCCCGGCCGGACGGCCACAGCACTTCCGAGGCCCTCACGCCCACCACACCCACCTCCAGCAGCCAGAACCGACTGGGAGGGGCCCCATCGGTCAACATCATCTCCGGACTGGCCAGTGGGCCTGGCATGGAGCAGATGAAGAACGGGGGCCTGGCCGGACTCCTCGGCCCTCCACCCAAGACACCCCGCGGCAGGAAGAAGATCAAAGCTGAGAGCGGAGGGCCTCTTCTGGTGGTGCCCTACCCCATCATGGCCTCTGGCGCAGACCAGGGCTGCATCACCTTCCCTGCCAAAGAGGGCAAAACGTACAGGTATGGGCAATGTTTGTAAAACGGATTCAATTTAGCTTAGTTTCAAGTGTACATAATAATTCTTATTTCTTCAATAAGTACCAATTTCAGTGGTTGTAGACCTGGAGAAATTTGAGTCACATGCACATATCGGTAACGGTGTTATTGGTAACACAGTGTTATACATAAGACATTCATAACACCCTCAAAGATTGGTCATGGCACCTTTTTGAGTGTTGCAGTATCATTCATAACACAACATTCATCCATGACATATGATACGACTCAGTCCCATTTGTATGTATCCCTCCACTCAGATGCAAAGTGTGTCCGCTTACCTTCTTGTCCAAGTCGGAGATGCAGATCCACTCCAAGTCCCACACGGAGGCCAAACCCCACAAGTGTCCCCACTGCTCCAAGTCCTTTGCCAACGCGTCCTACCTGGCCCAGCACCTCCGCATTCACCTGGGCATCAAGCCTTACCACTGCTCCTACTGCGAGAACTCCTTCCGTCAGCTCTCGCACCTGCAGCAGCACACCAGGTCATTTGAGTTCACCTTCATGGAATAGGAAGGAATAGGAAAAAAAGTAATCCACCAAAATCCACACCATATTAAAATGTGTTTGTGGCTTCACAATGGCAATGACAACATGAATTAAAAACATGTTTTAAACAGGAACACTCCATGTATTGCTGGAATGTACAGTAGCCTTGAACTGCATTGTTGGATAAGGGCTTGTAAGTAAGCATTTCATCGTAAGGTTGTATTGGTACCTGTTGTATTTGGCACATGTGACAAATAACATTTGATTTGCATCAGTGACCCTGACATTGGGCAGCACTGAGAAATGTATGATTATGCCATTGTTTTATAACTCTTTATATATATTTTTTACACCATATTATTTTACATTGTCATTACATTATATGTCCTGTCATAATTGCTAAATAAAACATAATATATCAGTCCATTCTCTCTCCAACATGCATCTATTTTCCTCTGCATGCGTCTTAGAATCCACACTGGTGACAGACCCTATAAATGCGCGGCCCCTGGATGTGAAAAGGCCTTTACCCAGCTCTCTAACCTACAGGTCAGTATTACATCACAGCAGGTACAATGTACAATTCTAATTGAATGTAGCCCTAAATGGCATACTGCAGAAGTGAAGGTATAAGATTCCATGAGAGAAAAATATGGTCTACTCAACCATACAATAATTACTTTCCTGGGATGCTCTGAATGATAGTTATCCTCTAATGAGTGACTGAGTTGTGCTTATCTCTTCTATTTCTCTCTCGCTCTGCCCACCCCCTCCCCTCCTCTCGCTCTCTCTCTTTATGTAGTCTCACCAGAGGCAGCACAACAAGGACAAGCCGTACAAATGTCCCAACTGCTACCGTGCCTACTCAGATTCAGCATCGTTACAGATCCACCTGTCGACGCACGCCATCAAAAACGCTAAGGCCTACTGCTGCAGTATGTGTGGCCGGGCATACACCTCAGTGAGTATCCTATCCCTCTGTTCAGTATTAGGTGTTAGTAGTAGTGTAAGCAAATCCAATAAATTGCTATAGTCCTGTTCAGTTATATTGTCTGTAAACATTTGCAGAAGCCGCACATAAAACCACAACATAACTAAGCATGAATTAAGCTCACCACATGAAGAAAGAAAGAGGGGTCAAAGATTGTGATTTACAGAATCAGTTGCCTACTGACTTTTATAAAAACCTGCAGGCGATTACTGAATGTTGGGACCAGGGTTGCCAACCTATTCCTGTGTTTAGGCATTTGTGTGGGGAAACCAACAGAATTTCAGTTGTCCATTTTGTGTCTTTGCAGGAAACCTACCTTATGAAGCACATGTCCAAACATACAGTGGTTGAGCACCTAGTGAGCCACCAGTCCCCCCAGAGGACAGAGTCCCCCAGTATCCCAATACGCATCTCCCTCATCTGAGCTCTCCACCCACACAGCAGTACTGTATGTTGTTGTATTCATTTTCTATGTAAGGCTGTAGTTTAGGAACCCTGCATATAAGGTCATCAACACAAGGCCTACATACAGTGCCTTTGGAAAGTATTCAGACCCCTTGACTTTTTCCACATTTTGTTACGTTACAGCCTTATTCTAAAATGGATTTTTAATAGAAATCCTCAGCAATCTACACACAATACCACATAATGACAAATTTAATACAGGTTTTTTGAATTTGTAGCAAATTTAAATAAAATAAAAAACAGAAATAGCTTTTTTTTTTAAATTTTTATTTTACCTTTATTTAACCAGGCAAGTCAGTTAAGAACATATTCTTATTTTCAATGACGGCCTGGGAACAGTGGGTTAACTGCCTGTTCAGGGGCAGAACGACAGATTTGTACCTTGTCAGCTCGGGGGTTTGAACTCACAAACTTCCGGTTCCTAGTCCAACGCTCTAACCACTAGGCTACGCTGCCGCCCATTTACATAAGTATTCAAACCTTTTACTCTTTTTATTTATTTTATTTAACCTTTATTTAACCAGGAAGGGCTCATTGAGATTAAAATCTAGTTTTGAAGAGCGCCCTGGCCAAGATAGGCAGCACCAAGTCATTACAAAAAAAATTGACAGACAGACAACATGAAAAACTACAAGTAATCTAGTAAAAACCATTTAATTCACAAGAGTATAAAACAGCAAATTAAAAACATTGACAGGTCAGGGAATCAGCCTCAAAATCCTTCATCAGTGATTTAAAAACACCAATCGGGACAAGTTCTTCCAGTTTAAAAGTATTTTGTAAGGTGTTCCAAGACGATGGCGCAGAGTATATAAAGCAGAGTATATAAAAGCCCGTTTACCAAATTCAGTTCGGACATTTGGAACAGTTAGCAGGATAACGTCCAGCGAACGAAGAGAGTACCCACCACATTTATGAACAATAAAAATATCAAAATAAAAAGGTAATAAACCCAAAATGGCTTTGTAAATAAAAGTATACCAGTGACTGAGATACGAGTGACTAGAGAAGGCCAGCCAACCCTGGTATACAAAGTGCAGTGGTGCGTAAGGGTTTTGCAGTTTAAAATAAATCTCAAAGTACCATGGTAAAGAGTGTCAATTGATCTCAAACACTGAGCGGAAGCATTCATATATAAAATATCTGTGATAAAATGCTGGGTCCGTTGTCTGAGTCAGGCGCAAGACACAGGTTTGAGAAAACACAAAAGTCTTTACTCAAAATATTAAAAACCGGAATATCTCCAACAAGGAAACATAAAGTCTAGAGAAACCCTCCAACACACACGGTAACACAAAACAATCACGGACAAAACAGAAAGGTAGACGAGAGGGTAAATAAGGAACATTATAAGGGAGTAGAAATCAGGTGTGCGTAATCAAGACAAAACAAAAGGAAAAAGGAAACATGGATCGGTGATGACGAGAAAGCCGGTGGCGTCGACCGCCGCCCGAACAAGGAGAGGAGCCGACCTCAGCCGAAGTCGTGACAATATCCCCATAGTCTAGTAAAGGCATAAATGTAGCTGATACTAGCCTCCTTCTGGCTTCAAAAGAAAAACAGGCCTTATTCCTAAAATAAAGTCCCAATTTCAGCTTCAATTTTTTGTAAGTTGTTGAATATATTACTCAAAGTAATTTATGGTAGAATGGCCAGACGGAAGCCACTCCTCAGTAAAAGGCACACGACGGCCTGCTTGGAGTTTGCCAAAAGGCACCTAAAGATTCTCAAACCATGAGAAACAATATTCTCTGGTCTGATAAAACCAAGATTGGACTCTTTGTCCTGAAAGCCAAGCGTCACATCTGGAGGAAACCTGGCACCATCACTACGGTGAAGCGTGGTGGTGGCAGCATCATGCTGTGGGGATGTTTTTCAGCGGCAGGGACTGGGAGATTAGTCAGAATCTAGGCAAAGATGAACGGAGCAAAGTATAGAGAGATCCCGGATGAAAACCTGCACCAGAGCGCTCAGAACCTCAGACTTGGCCGAAGGTTCACCTTCCAACAGGAGAATGACCCTAGGCACACAGCCAAGACAACGCAGGACAAGTCTCAATGTCCTTGAGTGGCCCATCCAAAGCCCGGACTTGAACCCGATCGAACATCTCTTGACCTGATAATATCTGTGCAGAAACGCTCCCCATCCAACCTGACAGAGCTTGAGAGGATCTGTAAAGAAGAATGGGAGAAACTCCCCAAATACAGGTGTGCCAAGCTTGTAGCGTCATACCCAAGAAGACTTGATGCTGTAATCGCTGCCAAAGGTGCTTAAACAAAGTACTGAGTAAAGGGTCTGAATACTTATGTAAATGTGATATTTCTGTTTTTTTTGCAAAAATGTCTAAAAATTGGGTATTTATGGGGTATTGTGTGTAGATTGGTGAGGGGAAAAAACAATTTAATCAATTTTAGAATAAGGCTGTAACGTAACAAAATGTGGAAAAAGTCAAGGGGTCTGAATACTTTCTGAAAACACTGTATGCATTCACATGACACCTGACATTAATTTCCAAACCCCTTGTTCTATTTTGACACAGATTGGGTCAGTTAAATGAAAACAAACACATTCTTTGCAAATGTTTATGTCAATGGAAACAAATGTCGGATAATGTCTCGCGTCGAATAAAACTGAGCACTTACAAAGGCGTTTTGCAAACAGTGATATATAGTACCAGTCAAAAGTTTAGACACACTTACTCAGCATTCTTTTTTCTTTATTTTTACTATTTTCTACATTGTAGAATAATAGTGAAGACATCAAAACTATGAAATAACACATATGGAAACATGTAGTAACGAAAAACGTTTTAAACAAATCAACATATATTTTAGATTCTTCTAAGTAGCCACCCTTTGCCTTGATGACAGCTTTGAACACTCCTGGCTGAGGTGCTGCTACTCTAATGAACTTATCCTCTGCAGCAGAGGTAACTCTAGGTCTTCCTTTCCTGTGGCGGTCCTCATGATAACCAGTTTCATCATTTTTGGTTACATGATTCCATGTGTTATTTCATAGTTTTGATGTCTTCACTAGTATTCTACAATGTAGAAAATAGTAAAAATAAAGAAAACCCCTTGAATGAGTAGCTGTGTCCAAACATTTGACTGGTACTGTATATATTCCATTAAATGGATTTCCAAAATGTGCCAGACAATATTTGCCCTTATACGGAAAATAAATCGATTTGAAAAAATCTGGGTGTGTTCTGGTGACATCCAAAGAGCACCTTAAAGGGTCAATATGCAGTTGCTACATACATTCCTGGACGTATAAAGGTATTCTATGTCCCCATTGATTCTTGAAGAATATAACTTAGAAATGCTTCATGAGTTTAGGTCAACTTTCATACCGCATCAGAACCCAAAATATAAGCTTGTTTTACACCAATGTTTGTAAACAAGGTCAATGTAAACGAACACTGTAAAACAATGGTTAAAACTATCCTTTAGATATCATGGGTGGTCAGTCGTTGCATCTATAGCCCGGTCTATGAATTTGAGAGTTGTTACATTTCTCCAGCCCCATCCCTCAACTTTTTACCGAAACAGTGGCGGGGAAAACATTTTGTTATTGTTTCAACTGCGGATTGTCCCTTTAAAGCACTTTCAGGCTTTGTGGTTTTGACTCCAAATGTTTCCATCTTTTCCAATGGAAATGCAAAAGCATTGCTTGAGGCAGCTAAGAGTATTGACTGTGTCTAATCGAAAGTCTGTTTTTTTGTTGTTATATTTTTGTTCAATGCAAGTATACAGGGTCAAACTATAAAAGTGCCATTTAAGCAGAAACCAATTGGAACAATGTGGACCATTAGTTTGTCAGGTTGTTTCTCTCAGAGGAATGATGAAACAAACTAAAGTGCACCAAAATGTAAAAAAGGAAGGAATGTTTGTTTTGTCCAGATCATTTCAATCATTGTTTGTGGTTAATCGAATCAAGATCATATGGGTTCTAATGACCAGACACTAATTCAATCAACTGAACTGTTCAAATCAACAGAACATTTCACCCACCGGTTTTCCTTGCGGCCAGGTAGCACAGATGGTAGCTTTGCACCTATGTGAGCCAAGTCAAGATTCATTAGGAAAGCAAGCTAACATTAGCTAGTGTGCCAGCTTTACGGTATTGCTTGGCACGGCCCTCGATAGGCATACGCAAAACTATCGCGATGAGTATTACAACTGTCATTTACAGTCATGCCAGCGTTTGTCAAGTAACTTCCAATGGTTCTCCTAATACAAGCACCTGTTAGCTAGGGTGCTAATAACAGAGAGTAATGCTTTTG
Organism: Oncorhynchus gorbuscha; assembly: GCF_021184085.1. NCBI lineage: Eukaryota > Metazoa > Chordata > Actinopteri > Salmoniformes > Salmonidae > Oncorhynchus > Oncorhynchus gorbuscha. The sequence goes on along the minus strand of NC_060175.1, from coordinate 73,852,191 downwards.
TCACTATAGTTCTGTAATAAGTCACAACAGCTGATGATGGCTCTCATGATTGTGACCGAGTCAGGCAGGCCTTGACAGGGGGGCATCAAGTTAAGTGTTGCCACGTTGGTAATGTTGTTAGGTCTATGTTACTTGAGTAGAACATTTCTACTCCAATTATAGAGAAATATATAGCGAGCTTACATTTATTGGAGGTTAAGTATTTTGGTATTTATGTTGACTTCTAGTTTGTTATAATCTCACTTGTGTCACATTCAAAATCTTATCAAGTCAACTTAAAGCTAACAGGACACAATAGTATTTGAAAGTGGACCAAAAAGTGAACCAATATTAACCCCTAAGCCCACTACATTCAGGATAGATTCATCTTGATTTTTCAACAGGTTTACAATTAATTACTGTAAAGTATAGTCAGTATGAATTTGTTCAAAGGTTCATACCATATATAACTTCATATGAACTGGCAGTGTTACTGCAAGTGTTTCATCATGGTATACACAGTATTGTTTGTTGTATTTTTACTGTAATTTTACCTTCTGGTTGCTCAGGATGGTACTAGTAGCTTGTATTCTTCCAAGTTGCTTAAGAAAAGGTGCTAAGGTTAGATGTTTATTTGAGATGGAGCTGAGAATATTGTTAAATACATTTATAGTATGTAAAAAAAATATAAAAAAATATAATTCAAGCCACTGGCCTGGAAACAAACATTTATGCCAACAGACCCTGCCTCTTCAATTTTAGTCTCTTCTGAGAAAAACTATAGGGAAATGTACATGTTGCTGTATTGTAATGATCCTCATTCTAGTACCATTTTCATAAACTGTTGTTTTGGGTTAGAGTTTTGTACAGGTATGTTTATGTATGAACTTATTGTAATGATTTTAGTCTATCCGAATATTGATCATTTGTTATTAATATGAATGTTTTCAGTTTACGTATAAGCCTTAACTATTTTATCATTGAACAACCATTTTATTTCCATATTCTGTATTGTGTTCTTCAGTATTCAGTCTAGTAAACATTTTTATTTTTCCGCATGGAATATCCAAACTGTAATCTGTATATTAATGAACTGTTAACCCATATTCTCTATGAAAAGATGTGTAGATTTATTACACCTCTTTCTTTGTGATTTCATATAAAGTTTAGACAACTTAATATGCACAAGACTGAGAAGTAAAACTAATATCAATGTTTTAAAAAAACTTTATCTTTACCTTGTTTAATAAACAGACAGTTAAACAATTTTTTTTTACTGCATAACTTTGATGAATAATTTAAAACCAAACAACAGTTTGCAGCCACACTGAATATTGTATTCAAAACATGGGTTGAATATTGTATTCACCATTCAATATTGCAACATTTATCATCAACAACATGATTGTTTGACCTTCTGTTCCAAGATATGACCTGGAGTTTATTCATTAGGAACCAGATAGAAGCAAACAGTCAAAACAGGGAGGGACTAACCTGAACATTTTCAATTGCCCAAATCTTTGCTTCTGTTTGGCACTAATGAATACACCCCAGGTGCGCTTAAACTAAACAAATGAATCAAATACACATGGGAAGATTGAATTACCTTTATTTATGAAAATACATGTTTATTATCTTTATTTAAAAAAATCACATTTACATTAGTACCTAAAAGTTAATGTTAATTACTCTAATGAATATGACTGTTAATAGCAAGCATTATTTGTAGATTGATATTCCCTCTCAGTTTAGCAGCAGGACAGAGCATTACACTTTATCATTACAGGCACCTTGAAGACAAAATGGAGGATTACAAAGCATACCATACCATATTATTTAATGTACATTCCTTGCTGAATTAATCTCTAACTGCTACAGTGAATGATTGTAAGTTGTCAGTGGCTAAATAAAAAGGTTAAAATTCCATGTTTATAAAACATTGCTAAATTAAAATCGCTTTGTGGTTAAAACACCCAAGAGTCATACTACACAAACTTAAAAATCTATAGTGAAAAATAAATGCATTACTGTAACAGATGATCAAATGATGTGTATACTGTGAATATGGTATTTTCCAAGACTACCAAGCAGGCCCTAACCTCGACAAGGGATTAATGTCACTCCCACAAAAGTTACATAAAAAATAAGCAGCTTTTTAATTTTTTTAAAATGATAAAGTACCTAAAAACACTGACCTCTAAATGGGCATGCAAGTGGATCCCATTCAAAGCAAAACAAACTATTGTAAAACTTGCTATCTTTCTTAAAATGTTTAACCTTTATTTAACTAGGCAAGTCAGTTAAGGACAAATTCTTATTTTACAATGATGGCCTAACCCGGATGACGCTGGGCCAATTGAACGCCGCCTTATGGGACTCCCGATCACGGCCGGTTATGATACAGCCCGGGATCGAACCAGGGTCTGTAGTGACGCCTCTAGCACTGAGATGCTGCGCCAGAATCTCTTACATAAGAGACAACAAACGGTATTGTTCGCCACATTAAAACGCATTTTAGTTAAGAACATAATGAACAGAGGTATAGTATAGTCTACACCAGAGTACAGGTTTGTAGTGGTTTGAGTGATAATATTAAGATTGCTAATAATGGCTATTTGAAAGCCAACAATCTGCTTCTTAGCATTAGGCTACACACACATACTGTTTCTGCCTCATTACAACACATCCAGTTGTATGTAACATTCTCGCCCTCGTAACACCATTGGTCCACTCGATAGAAAACACGTTTGTAAACTTAACAGATACGCCTTGAACCACGTTAAGAATTAATCTCAGAAAACATCCTAAAACATATTAAAATCCCAAAAGGCATGAGTTTTTCATAGAAAATAAAATGCCAACAATGGATTTAAGTTCAATCCTACAGCTACCGTTTCACTGCCACATTCCTCAGAATGTAAACCAACTCGAGCATATTCTAAATAAAAAGTGATAATTTCAAACGGCTCTTTCACACCACTGTCATTTAATTGTTACTATGGTACATTGAGGTCAGACACATGCAGTAAGGTCCAAAAGTATTTGGACAGTGACAAATGTTTTGTTGTTTTGCCTCTGTACTCCAGCACTTTGCATTTGAGGGTATTTTCATCCATATTGGGTGAAACGTTTAGAAATTACAGCACTTTTTGTACATAGTCCCATGATTCTAGGGAACCAAACGTTTTAGGTAAAATGTACTTATGATATTTATGCCTGTAACCTTCTCACTCATCATTATTCACAATTCATTAAATTATTATCCGTAATCATGGTCGCATCCACATGAATGTAAAAGTATTTAGAAACATATTATATTCTTATTTACAATAAAAGTTCATCCAAAATGAACCAATACATTATTTACCATGAATTTCTATTAGGCACAAACATTTCTGAAACACAATCAAAACAAACTGCAAAATGCATTCAACAAGTTTGTAGAGTCACAAGCTTGATGTAGTCATTGCGTGCTAGGAATATGGGACCAAATACTAAACTTTTGACTATTAATACACACAAGTGAATTTCTCCAAATACTTTTGGTTCCGTAAAATAGGGGGACTATTTACAACAAGTACTGTGGTTTCTAAACGATTCACTTGATATGGATGAAGATACCATACAATTAAAGCTGAGAGTCTGCACTTGAACCATAGTCATTGTACCATTTCAAATCCAAAGTGCCGGAGTACAGAGCCAAAACAACAAAATGAGTCACTTTACAAATACTTTTGGACCTCACTGTATTAGTGTAGAAATTAAATTAAAAAGTTACCAGTCTTTTCCTTGAATACAAAGACACATATTTGATTCAATGTAAATGTAGTCATACCACCTCCAGACCTTCATAAGGCTCCATGTTCAGTTTGGCCTTATTTTCTGAATATAAAGACCATCGTAGCATTTGGAGGATTTAAAATTAAGTGCATCCACATTTAGTGCATCCAAAAAAGACCATATCTTAGTGAACTAGTTACTTCCACTTCCAATCGAACAGTTGCACTTAAGCTCAAATCACACAAGTCACTGTTCAAAATACTATTTTCAATGTTTGCCATTGACACACTCCCACAGACTTAACCAGCCAAACCCCCAAAAGCTCACGTTTCAAACATCCCACTGTAAACTCAAGGGAGATAAGGCAGCAGCTGCAAGCCAAATGAGGGAGTCAGTGGTATAATTCCACAATTCAAACTGTGTTCCACAGGCAAAGCAGAAAAGACCATGAATTGTCGTTATAGTGGAGGCATCGCATAAAAAATTCTCACAACTGTCTATTTTGTACACAATGACATAATTGTCTTGTAAAATCAACACTCAGGTCAACACCTCAAAGGTAAGGAACAGTAGCCTCAGCTTCCAGGCTTCCTTAGAGACTTGGAAGAATGGTAACGCAGAGACCAAGACTAGAGTAACAGTGACAGATTCTCCTGTGGTCAATGGAGCAGTCATTTTGTATACCAGGGTCCTCACCACCCTTTAACCTCTTCCTCATACCTAGTCACTCCCCACACAAATCACTTTCTGGTCACTGGTCACTCTCTTCTGGGTCTTTGGTGTCTGGGGGAGCTACAGGGGAGGTGAGGTTCAGGTAGCCCAGTTCAAAGGACTGCAACTGGGAATGGGGCGTGGAGGACGACGTCTGGATGCCCTCCACGCGCTCGCCCACCTTCACCCGGCAGATGGCATTGAGGATGCCCAGAGGGTCACACGCACCTGATGTCAGACTGCAGACAGACAGGTGGTTACTGTAAGAACAATGGATGAATGGTGCCAGAAGTTATGAATGACCTTGCTACAAGTGCAGTTAAAATGTTGTTCAAGCCCAGAGCAGTCACAATGTTGAAGAGCAGCTTCAAATAAGAACATACAAGCAAGTCATGTAGTATGCCCTGAGTATATTTATGACCAAAAATATAAAAAACATGGGCCCAACACTTTACACAAGTGTTGGTCCCATGTTTCATGAGCTGAAATAAAAGATCCCAGAAATGTTCCATATGCACAAAAAGCTTATTTCTCTCAAATGTTGTGCGCACATTTGTTTACATCCCTGTTAGTGAACATTTCTCCTTTTCCAAGATAATCCATCCACCTGACAGGGGTGGCAAATCAAGAAGCAGATTAAACAGCATGATATTTACACAGGGGCACCTTGTGCTGGGGACAATATTAGGCCACAAAAATGTGCAGCTTTTGTCACACAACACAATGCTACAGATGTCTCAAGTTGAGGGAGCGTGCAATTGGCATGTTGACTGCAGGAATGACCACCACAGCTTTTGCCAGATAATTGAATGTTTATTTCTCTACCATCGTTTTAGAGAATTTGGTAGTACGTCCAAACGGCCTCACAACCGCAGACCATGTGCATGGCGTCGTGTGGGGGTGAGTGGTTTCCTGATGTCAACATTGTGAACAGAGTGCTTCATGGTGGAGGTGGGGTTATTGTATGGGCAGGCATAAGCTACGGACAACGAGCACAATTGCATTTTATCGATGGCAATTTGAATGCACAAAAATAACGTGACAAGATACTGTGGGGACCATTTTTTTAAGGTGACCCGCAGATGCATATCTTTATTCCCAGTCATGTGAAATCCATATATTAGGGTCTAATGAATTCATTTCAATTGGCTGACTTCCTCATATTAACTGTAACTCCGTAAAATGAATGAAATTGTTGCATGTTGCACTTATATTTTTGAACTATAACTATATGCAATATATTGTATGCATCTATGCAATTTGTACCTTAATGTTGACTTATGAAGGATGCTGTCGTTCGCAAGACTTTCAGAAGGAAACATTTTCTTGATATCCTGAGGGGAGGGGGGGGAGCAAATGAAAAATTAGTGAGGAAAACATGATGCTCTTTTGTGCCAATGTCAGGGACCATGGGATTAGTACCTCTAGGTTGCAGAGCGATTGTGATTGGACGTTCCTCAGAGCCCGCTCTAGCGTTCCGACTTGATTGGCCAACTTTAAAGTTCTTTCCTGAAGTTGTCTGTTCTCCACCTCCAGAAAGTTGACCCTGAAAGAGAAATTTGGTAAAAGACCAAGTCCATAGTACGGCAATAACAGCTCAAATAAGCAAAGAGAAATGACAGTCTATCATTCCTTTAAGACATGAAAGTCAGTCAATGCGGAAAATTTCAAGAACTCTGAAAGTTTCTTGAAGTGTAGTCGCAAAAATCATCAAGTGCTATGATGAAACTGGCTCTCATGAGGACCGCCACAGGAAAGGAAGACCCTGAGTTAACTCTGCTGCAGAGGATGAGTTCATTAGAGTTACCAGCCTCAGAAATTGCAGCCCAAATAAATGCTTCAGAGTTCAAGTAACAGATACATCAACTGTTCAGAGGAGACTGCGTGAAATCAGGCCTTCATGTTTGAATTGCTGCAAAGAAACCACTACTAAAGAACACCAATAAGAAGAGACGATCTTGGGCCAAGAAACACGAGCAAGTGACATTTGACCAGTGGAAATCTGTCTTTTGGTCTGATCTCCAAATTTGAGATTTTTGGTTCCAACTGCCGTATCTTTGTGAGATGCAGAGTAGATGAACGGATGATCTCTGCATGTGTAGTTCCCAACGTGAAGCAAGGAAGAGGAGGTGTGATGGTGCTTTGCTGGTGACAGCAGAGTGAAGGAAAAGCATCCAACAAGTGCTCAGCATATGTGGGAACTCCTTCAAGACAGTTGCAAAAGCATTCCAGGTAAAGCTGGTTGAGAGAATGCCAAGAGTTTACAACGCTGTCATCAAGGTAGAGGGTGGCTTCTTTGAAGAATCTCAAATATAAAATACATTTTTATTTGTTTAACTCTTTTTTTTGGCTACTACATGATTCCATGTGTTATTTCATAGTGTATGTCTTCACTATTATTCTACAATGTAGAAAATAATAAAAAGAAAAGAAAAACCCTTAAATGAGTAGGTGTGTCCAAACTTTTGTCTGGCACTGTACCTTAAGGGACAGTTCGGCAAAATTACATACTGTAAAACTTGTATTAATAGCCCAGGAGTTTATTTGCTTAAATCACTGAACACAACTGCCGTTTATTAGAGATAGTCTTCCATTTCCTTAATGCACACAGCTTTTGCTCATTTGCATAGTTATCTGTTTAATTCCAGCATTTTAATATATTTCTTAATTACCTGCACTAGTGTGTTATCATTTACACACTGTAACCACGTTTCCATCCAGAGTTTATGCGAGTCATACCATATTTAAAAACAATCAAAAGTTTCAGTACAATTTTTTAAATGCTGACAGAACTTGTTTGTTCAACATCTTTATGTCTGTAAAATGAAGTGTGAAAAATGGTGGTGGAAAATATTGAAATAATAATCATATAGAAGTAAGCTTTGAGGCACGCGATGATATGGTGTGTGGTTCTCCCGTTACGACTCAGGGAAAACATGCAGTTTACTAGACTACCTGCACAGCCTACCCACACTGTATCTGCGAGCTGTTGGCTAGAGCTCACGTACCAAGACCATAGTAGGCACATTTGCTATTTAATGCAACAGTTGTGACAAAAGCTATTGAAAATGCAATGAAATAGATTTTATTTGGTACATGAAAACATAAGCGAAAAAATAAATTGTGTCTGCACTACATCATCACGCAGTGATTATTTATCCACAACCAGTCTGTTTGGTGGAAACACCACTGGTGGAAAAATGCAAATATTTCCTTTATGCTTTAAAAAAAATATTCCCATAAATCGGTCGCCAATTTAATGGAAACCTAGTTAATGTAATTTTTCTTTTGTCTTAGTATACCTCCATAAAAAAAAAATAATAATATATTACTTTTCCTTGACAGAATAATTTGACTGACTGCATTTCCTGCAGTTGTACTTTCACCACTAGAGGGCGATCTGCCAATTACTGACTGTTTTCTTCTAGCCAGTTAGCTTGCAGTTCTCAGCTGTTGGCAGCCAATGGCTAGTTGTTTCTTACTGGCAATAAAAATGGATGATTTAATTTTTTTGAGTCAATACTGAATTATTTAATGTAACAAATCAAACCTCAAACAATTCATTAAGATCCTGTGTTTATTTGAAACAGGGATTTATTTGCTGAAATGCCTGGCTTTTAAAAAAGTGACAGGTGGCTATTCGTGTTTAATTGAAGTTTTACGGTATTTAGATATTTGTTTCCTTACCTTGAAAGCAGTCTATGGAGAAGCAGTGACTGAAATTCACACGTTGGTTTTGTGGAACTTTCCCTAATTTCGCTGAACTATACCCAGGTGACTATGTTACAGCCGGAGTTGCGTGTGGTGAACACATTCACATCAACACTTGACCAAAAGACACACTCCTTAATTTGGCAGCCCCACCTTGCTTTAACTACTTATTACAAAAATAAGGAATGGGGATGGAGAAATGTAACCACACGCAAATTCATAGATGGAGTATTCAGTACCTGTGCTGAACATTGGAGGCCTTTCTCATGCCGTTGCTCCCCATCTCCTCTGCCTCGCTCATCCTCCTCAGAAGTTCTCTCTTCTCTACCAGCAATTTTTCATTCTCCTCCATAACTGTCCTGATCCAGTCTTTCTCCTGCATACCATAAGAGAAGAAGAGAGTTAGAGTCCTTCAAGGCTATCATCACTATTATTACTACTACAGCAACTGCTCATGCCACATCTCAATGCCCTCTCAGACAACAGACACTGTGACACTACAGATGCCACTCTTTTCAAAAAGGGCAGACAAAATGAGCATATAGCATCGGATGATTGTTACTTCAATGTGTCAATGTGTTTGTACCTGTCCCTGTTCATGAAATGAACCATGAAACCAATGAAATGACTGAAAAACGGACAGACTGATTGACAGACAGACTGACCTTGTGGGAGAGGCTGGAGGCCAGGGCAAGGTCATTCTCCAGTTTCTGGATGGTGCGGTCTCTCTGGGCCGTGGCCATCAGGAAGATCTGCTTGGCCTTCCTCAGCTTGGTCTTGTGCTGCGACTGTTTCTCATTGTACTTCCTGTAATGTGGAACGGGGACGTGGGAGAGATGTTGGAGCATTCATGATGTGTCATTGAGGTGTAGTTTAATATTAGTCTAGTGTTTATGGTATTCATGGAGGAAGTCATCTTAATGTTTGTGTATGTGTACAATAAGTCGCTGGAGAGGGTGGTGTGTGTGAGCAAATAAATAAATAAATAAATAAATAAATAAATAAATAAATAAATATATATATATATATATTCCCTTTTCACACTATAGTGCACAAACTACCCAAACTGTGCTGACTGATATTCCCTTTCCAGCAACTGGTGGGATACATAGCCAGGCCAGTTTGGTACAGTACTGTGAAAATCCTTTTATAGGCTACTTGACGAACAGGCTTCTGACCTGATGTAAGTGTCCAGCTGTGTGATGACCTGCTGGAGCTCCTCCTGGAGCCGTTCACTCTCCTGTTGACTGGCCACCAACTCCTCTCCCAGCTGAAGACACGACCTCTGGCTCTCTCTCTGCTGCAGACCAGAGCATGCATACGCACAACACAACGTTCAATCTGTACTCCTATTACTAGGGTTGACCCCATGGAGTCGAATTGACGAATATCAAATTATACAAATGACCTGATTTGAATAGTCACGAAATGACGTTTTTAACCTGAAGCTCGGCCTTTAAAAATACATACACTTCTCAAAACATTATCTTATAAAAGTTGAATGAGGGCAGAGAAAAGTAACAGAACTACGGGATTGGAAACTCGCTTCAGAGGTAGATCCTGTAGGTATACTATTTGAGATGATTTCAAAAACATTAGCTGGTCACCAGCTAGCTTCCATGTTGCCATGGAACAAATAGAAAAAGTCCCAAAAGTGCAAACCCCACGCCCCTGGCATTCTTGACAGACTAAAACAAACGCTCCAAGTTTTAGAAAAATATCAAATAGTATTTGAACCCACGTCTGGGCCCAGTATCTACTGACCTCCTCTCTGGCCTTGCCATGCTCGGCTTCCAGGACAGCTAGGCGTGTCTCCAGCTGCTGTGTGAGGTGTTTGAGCTCTGAGTTGTTGCGTCCCAGTGATCCCTCCTTCCCCCTCAGAGAACGCACCTGCTGCTGCAGCTCCTCCTCCCTCTGCTCCAACAGCTTCCTGTTCAAGGGGGCAGTGATGTGGGGGCATGAGATACAGCCATAGTGAGATCAGGCACTCGGTGTTTTGGTACTTTTAAAAGTGGCATCCTTTTAAATATAAATGTGCACTTTTCTTTGCACTGATATTCTCGCACTGGCTCGATACACACACACACTACAACAAACATAGACACACACTACATACACTCACACAAACATATTGATGCCACTCACTCACACACTCCTCACATATGCTGCGGCTACTGTTTATCATCTATCCTGATGTGCCGTGTCACCATTGCCCCTACTTACATGTACATATTACCTCAATTACCTCGTACCCCTGCACATTGAGTCGGTACCGGTACTCCTTGTATATAGCCTTGTTAATTATTTTATTGTGTTACTATTTCCTTGCTAAACTTTTCTTACTTATAACCATTTCACAGTAAAGTCTACACCTGTTGTATTTGGAGCATGTGATGAATGAAATCTGATTGAGCTACGAGTCTCTTTTTCAATGTGATCCCTGGAGGCCTTTTCTTCTGTCCTACAGCTCACTCAATGATCTTTAAAGGCTGCGGGGGTAAAAGCAATATAGTAGTGAGTGAGAGAAAAAAGATCCAAAGTAGTGTATTTTATAAAGTGCCTCAGCAGACTATTATTCTCTGACTGTAGAGTACCACAGTATGAGTTACAATTCCCATAAAACATAGCAGTCAGTTTTTCCACCATTCATTTTTTCCATAGAGGATTTTAAAAACACTTAAAATAAGAGCTGCTTCTCATCTAGGCTTACCCTGGCGCGATGTTTTGATAGCTGTGTAAAAGCCAATTTATGCTTGATCGGAAAATGTGGTCTAAAGCGCCGTATGGACGGTGGTGATGCAATTGGGAGCCTCCGGGAGGCACGCAGGGGCCAAATTGAGCTCCGCACCGACTCTCAAATTTTGCAACAATGCATAGGGCTCCGTATAGCTCTGCATTGACATGATTGGTTGATGGTAGGTGAGGGCGGGAGGTCCTGTATAAACACAAACTCACTTCCTTGACAACAGCAAGAAGTACAGTATGAATGCCCTGATTTCTGCACGGCCAATGCAGACGGACGATTGACCATGCAGCGCCATGTCTTGTGCAAGTTTTACATTTTTATTTTATTTCACCTTTATTTAACCAGGTAGGCAAGTTGAGAACAAGTTCTCCTTTACAATTGCGACCTGGCCAAGAAAAAGCAAAGCAGTTCGACACATACAACAACAGAGTTACACATGGAGTAAAACAAACATACAGTCAAGTCGCTCTGGATAAGAGCGTCTGCTAAATGACTTAAATGTAATAATACAATAGAAAAATAAGTCTATATACAATGTGAGCAAATGAGGTGAGATAAGGGACTCCAAAAAGTTTTGGGACACTGTAAAGTCCATGGATAAGAAGAGCGCCTCCTCCCCGCTGCCCACAGCACTGAGGCTAGGTAACACGGTCACCACCGATAAATCCATGATAATCGAAAATTTCAATAAGTATTTCTCAACGGCTGGTCATGCCTTCCTCCTGGCTACTCTAACCCCGGCCAACAGCTCTGCTTCCCCCGCAGCTACTCGCCCAAGCCTCCCCAGCTTCTCCTTCACCCACATCCAGACAGCTGATGTTCTGAAAGAGCTGCAAAACCTGGACTCGTACAAATCAGCTGGGCTAGACAATCTGGACCCTCTCTTTCTAAAACTATCCGCCGCCTATTACCAGCCTGTTCAACCACTCCTTCGTATCGTCCGAGACACCCTAGACCCAAACTGTTACAGACCTATATCGATCCTGCCCTGCCTATCTAAAGTCTTCGAAAGCCAAGTTAATAAACAGATCACTGACCATTTCGAATCACACCGTACCTTCTCCACTGTGCAATCCGGCTTCCGAGCTGGTCACGGGTGCAGCTCAGCCACACTCAAGGTACTAAACGATATCATAACCGACATCGATAAAAGACAGTACTGTGCAGCCGTCTTCATCGACCTGGCCAAGGCTTTCGACTCTGTCAATCACCATATTCTTATCGGCAGACTCAATAGCCTTGGATTTTCTAATGACTGCCTCGCCTGGTTCACCAACTACTTTGCAGACAGAGTTCAGTGTGTCAAATCGGAGGGCATGTTGTCCAGACCTCTGGCAGTCTATGGGGGTACCACAGGGTTCAATTCTTGGGCCGACTCTTTTCTCTGTATATATCAATGTCGTCGCTCTTGCTGCGGGCGATTCCCTGTTCCACCTGTATGCAGACGACACCATATACATATACCATATACACTGTATACTTCTGGCCCTTCCTTGGACACTGTGCTAACTAACCTCCAAACAAGCTCCAATGCCACACAACACTCCTTCTGTGGCCTTCAACTGCTCTTAAACGCTAGTAAAACAAAATGCATGCTTTTCAACCGTTCGCTGCCCGCACCCGTCCGCCCGACTAGCATCACCACCCTGGATGGTTCCGACCTAGAATATGTGGACAACTATAAATACCTAGGTGTCTGGCTAAACTGTAAACTCTCCTTCCAGACTCATATTAAACATCTCCAATCCAAAATCGGCATTCTATTTCGCAACAAAGCCTCCTTCACTCACGCCGTCAAACTTACCCTAGTAAAACCGACTATCCTACCGATTCTCGACTTCGGCGATGTCATCTACAAAATAGCTTCCAATACTCTACTAAGTAAACTGGATGCAGTCTATCACAGTGCCATCCGTTTTGCTACCAAATCACCTTATTCCACCCACCACTGCGACCTGTATGCTCTAGTTGGCTGGCCCTCGCTACATATTCGTCGCCAGACCCACTGGCTCCAGGTCCTCTATAAGTCTATGCTAGGTAAAGCTCTGCCTTATCTCAGTTCACTGGTCACGATAACAACACCCACCCGTAGCACACGTTCCAGCAGGTATATCTCACGGATCATCCCCAAAGCCAACACCTCATTTGGCCACCTTTCCTTCCAGTTCTCTGCTGCCAGTGACTGGAACGAATTGCAAAAATTGCTTAAGTTGGAGACTTATTTCCCTCACCAACTTTAAATAGCCCACCCAATCTATCTACCTCATCCCCATACTGTTTTTGTTTTATTTACTTTTCTGCTCTTTTGCACACCAGTATCTCTACTTGCACATCATCATCTGCTCATTTATCACTCCAGTGTTAATCTGATAAATTGTAATTATTCGCTCCTATGGCCTATTTACCTCCTCATGCCTTTTGCACACACCGTATATAGACTTTCTTTTTTCTACTGTGTCATTGACTTGTTTATTGTTTATCCATGTGTAACTCTGTTGTTGTCTGTGTCACACTGCTTTGCTTTATCTTGGCCAGGTCGCAGTTGCAAATGAGAACTTGTTCTCAACTAGCCTACCTGGTTAAATAATGGTGAAAAAAGGGAGGTAAAGGCAAAAAAAAGGTCAATGTGGCAAAGTAAATACAATATAGCAAGTAAAACACTGGAATGGTAGATTTGCAGTGGAAGAATGTGCAAAGTAGAAATAGAAATAATGGGGTGGAAAGGAGCAAAATTAATAAATAAATACAGTAGGGTAAGAGGTAGTTGTTTGGGCTAAATTATAGATGGGCTATGTACAGGTGTAGTAATCTGTGAGCTGCTCTGACAGCTGGTGCTTAAAGCTAGTGAGGGAGATAAATGTTTCCAGTTTCAGAGATTTTTGTAGATTGTTCCAGTCATTGGCAGCAGAGAACTGGAAGGAGAGGCGGCCAAAGGAGGAATTGGTTTTGGGGGTGACCAGAGAGATATACCTGCCGGAGCTCGAGCTGAGGTAAGGGGGACTTTACCTAGCAGGGTCTTGTAGATGACCTGGAGCCAGTGGGTTTGGCGACGAGTATGAAGCGAGAGCCAGCAAACGAGAGCGTACAGGTCGCAGTGGTTGGTAGTATATGGGGCTTTGGTGACGAAACGGATGGCACTGTTATAGACTGCCTCCAATTTATTGAGTAGGGTATTGGAGGCTATTTTGTAAATGACATCGCCAAAGTTGAGGATCGGTAGGATGGTATGTTTGGCAGCATGAGTGAAGGATGCTTTGTTGCGAAATAGGATGCCAATTCTAGATTTCATTTTGGATTCTGGAAGGAGAGTTTACAGTCTAACCAGACACCTAGGTATTTGTAGTTGTCCACATATTCTAAGTCAGAACCGTCCAGAGTAGTGATGCTGGATGGGCGGGCAGGTGCAGGCAGCGATCGGTTGAAAAGCATGCATTTAGTTTTACTTGTATTTAAGAGCAGTTGGAGGCCACAGAAGGAGAGTTGTATGGCATTGAAGCTTGTCTGGAGGGTTGTTTACAGTGTCCAAAGAAGGGCCAGAAGTATACAGAATGGTGTCGTCTGTGTAGAGGTGGATCAGAGACTCACCAGCAGCAAGAGCGACATCATTGATGTATACAGAGAAGAGAGTCGACCCAAGAATTGAACCCTGTGGCACCCCCATAGAGACTGCCAGAGGCCCGGACAACAGGCCTTCTGATTTGACACTGAACTCTATCAGAGAAGTAGTTGGTGAACCAGGCGAGGCAATCATTTGAGAAACCAAGGCTATCGAGTCTGCCGATGAGGATGTAGTGATTGACAGAGTCAAAAGCCTTGGCCACGTCAATGAATATGGCTGCACAGTATTGTTTCGTATCGATGGCGGTTAAGATATCGTTTAGGACCTTGAGTGTGGCTGAGGTGCACCCATGACCAACTCTGAAACCAGATTGCACAGCAGAGAAGGTGCAGTGGGATTCGAAATGGTCGGTAATCTGTTTGTTGACTTGGCTTTCGAAGACCTTAGAAAGGCAGGGTAGGATAGATATGGGACTGAAGCAGTTTGGGTCTAGAGTGTCCCCCCCTTTGAAAAGGGGGATGACCGCAGCTGCTTTCCAATCTTTGGGAATCTCAGACGACACGAAAGAGAGGCTGAACAGGCTAGTAATAGGGGTTGCAACAATGTCGGCAGATGGTTTTTGAAAGAAAGGGTCCAGATTGTCTAGCCCGGCTGATTTGTAGGGGTCCAGATTTTGCAGCTCTTTCAGAACTTCAGTTGACTGGATTTGGGAGAAGGAGAAATGGGGAAGGCTTGGGCGAGTTGGGGGTGCAGTGCTGTTGACTGGGGTAGGGGTAGCCAGGTGAAAAGCATGGCCAGCCGTAGAAAAATGCTTATTGAAATTCTCAATTATAGTGGATTTATCGGTGGTGACAGAGTTTCCTATCCTCAGTGCAGTGGGCAGCTGGGAGGAGGTGTACTTATTCTCCATGGACATTACAGTGTCCCAGAACTTTTTTGAGTTTGTGTTGGCACAAATTGACAAAACACCTGTTAGCAAAGGTGTCAGCTAGAGATGACATGCAGGAGCCTGCAGGGATTTGTAGTTTTGCATGATGATGTCTACTTTGATGCTAATTAGCATTTTCAAAATCAGAGTAAATAGAGCCAAATATATTTATAAAAGAGTCGCCTAATCCGAGAGAGATTTACATGCTTATCAAAACATCACACCAGGGTAAGCCTACACAAACACAGCCCTTATTTTAAGTGTTTCTAAAATCCCCTATGGGGAAAATGTATAGTGTTTGACAGCTAGGTTTTATGGGTATTATGACACCTCCAATGTGTGGCTCTGCACCAACCCTCACTATCACACACACACTATGAGTTGGAAAAGGAACCAGACTAAATTGAATTGAAATGAGTTAACCACTTGGGGGCAAATCCATTGATATCAATTCATGACTAAGTGAAAATTTGACTTATGTGGAAGTTACCAATCGCTCCTTGACCAGTGCGGGTCAATGGGATATTCAGCTATCCAATGCCTCTGCTTTCTTTACAGTAGTAATCACCTCTGGAGTTGGTCCTCCAGCTGTCTGGCTCGGAGAGAGGAGAGGGTGTCGGACATGTCCCTACTGTCCCTCTCTAGCCGGCTGGTCTCCCCGGCTCGGGCTTCCTCCAGACGAAGCTGGTGGTGGGCACTCTTCAGCTTCTGCTGCAGCTCCAACACCTACAGAACACAGCCAGGTCACAGCAAGGGGTTCACTTACATGAAAGAATATACATACTTTTGGGAGGGTCCAAAAAGCTTTATAGTTTAAAAAGTTTAAATATTGGGTGAAATACCTGATAACTTACACAATAGAGAAAAGTACCTCTTGAAGGTCCTACTGGCAGCCAGTAAAATGGCTATCACTAAGAAATAGCTACAAAAAAGACCCTCCCACAGTAACACAATGGATAGACATTGTAAAAGAAATACACCACATGGAGCGTATGACCTTTGCTTTAAGAACACAAGAAGAGAGAGGTTAGGAATACTGGGAAAAATGGGTTTCATACTCAAAAAAGGTCTAATTCAAAGATGTAACTAATATGATGAAGGTATGACGTGCACTGTAACTACCAGATATTTTTTGTTGTTCTTTTATTTTACTTTATTTGTGTTCCTACAATAAAAACAAAGTATTACAAAAAGAACAAAAAAAAGTATAAATATTAGCAAAAAAAATTAATGGCAAACTAAGTTGAGCCAGCTGCATATTATAAAGTTAGATTGGTGTGTCTAGCTTACACTGTTGAAGAGCAGGATGTGTTGATGTGTTTGCACTGAAAGGACAAATGTTTCTGTAAAATATGATGAATCAAAAACCCTAAATGGCATGTTCCATTATCGCTAAGCAATCATGATGGCTCAGTATTGAGTGAGAACTGAGGAACCTTCTTGTCTGCGGAGATGACGCGGACTCTCTCTGCTTGAAGCTCCTCCTGCAGGCTTGCGTTGGTGTTGTGGCTCTGCCCGCTGCGGGCCAGCTCCAGTTCCAGCTCTCGGAGCCTGTGCTGCAGCCGCTCCATCTCCGCAGCCTGCCCCGAGCCAGTCTGCTCTGCCTGGGAAAGCTTTGCCTGGGCCTGCTTTAGCTCCGCACACACCTGGGAAAGGAAGTCCACATTTCGAATCCCCAAAGCACAAAATGACTGTGTGCTGAAACTACAAATGTAAGTGTGGTGAAGATAATTACCTCTCACACACAATGACAATAAGTGGATGAGCAGATGGATCTGGGCATGGGTGGTGATGTAAATGTTTGTGTGCGTCTGTATGTTGTCGTTTGCATGTGTATGTTTTGTATTGTTAAAAAAATATACATTACTGTTCAAAGGTTTGGGGTCACTTGGAAATGTCATTGTTTTTGAAAGAAAAGCACATTTTTTATCCACTAAAATAACATCAAATGGATCAGAAATACAGTGTAGACATTGTTAATGATGTAAATGAATATTGTAGCTGGAAACGGCAGATTTGTTATGGAATATCTACATAGGTGTACAGAGGCCCATTATCAGCAACCATCACTCAATGGCACGTTGTGTTAGCTAATCCAAGTTTATCATTTTAAAAGGCTAATTGATCATTAGAAAACCCTTTTGCAATTATGTTAGCACAGCTGAAAACTGTTGTGCTGATTAAAGAAGCAATACAACTTGCCTTCTTTAGACTAGTTGAGTATCTGAGAGTTGAGAGTTCTGTCCTACTATCCAGGTCTGTACTCAAACAATTTGAACTTCTCCTTTTAAAAATCCAATTCTAAAAACAAGTCTCTCACCGTTGCCACCTGCTATAGACCACCCTCTGCCCCCAGCTGTGCTCTGGACACCATATGTGAACTGATTGCCCCCCATTTATCTTCAGAACTCGTCCTGCTAGGTGACCTAAACTGGGACATGCTTAACACCCAGCCATCCTACAATCTAAGATTGATGTCCTCAATCCCCACAAAAATTATCAATGAACCTACCCGGTACCACCCCAAAGCCATAAACACGGGCACCCTCATAGATATCATCATAACCAACTTGCCCTCTAAATACACCTCTGCTGTTTTCAACCAAGATCTCAGCGATCACTTCCTCATTGCCTGCATCCGTAATGTGTCAGCGGTCAAACGAACTCCACTCATCACTGTCAACCGCTCCCTGAAACACTTCACCATTTAAATAAGCATGCCCCATTCAAGAAATTTAGAACCAGGAACAGATAGGTCTGGAGAGAACCAAGGGCTATGACTGCCCTTAACCAACACAAAAACATCCTATGGCATTCTGCATTAGCATCGAACAGCCCCCGTGATATGCAACTTTTCAGGGAAGTTAGAAACCAATATACACAGGCAGTTAGAAAAGCCACTGCTAGATTTTCAAGCAGAAATTTGCTTCCTGCAACACAAACTCAAAAAAGTTCTGGGACACTGTAAAGTCCATGGAGAATTAGTACACCTACTCCCAGCTGCCCACTGCACTGAGGATAGGAAACTCTGTCAACACCGATAAATCCACTATAATTGAGAATTTCAATAAGCATTTTCACCGGCTGGCCATGCTTTCTACCTGGCTACCCCAACCCCGGTCAACAGCACTGCACCCCCCACAGCAACTCACCCAAGCCTTCCGAATTTCTCCTTCTCCCAAATCCAGTCAGCAGATGTTTTGAAAGAGCTGCAAAATCTGGACCCCTACAAATCAGCCGGGCTAAACAATCTGGACCCTTTCTTTCTAAAACTATCTGCCGAAATTGTTGCAACCCCTATTTACTAGCCTGTTCAGCCTCGCTTTTGTGTCGTCTGAGATTCTGAAAGATTGGAAAGCTGCCGCGGTCATCCCCCTCTTCAAAGGGGTGACACTCTAGACCCAAACTGCTACAGACATATATCTAACCTACCCTGTCTTTCTAAGGTCTTCGAAAGCAAAGTTAACAAACAAAGCCACGCTCAAGGTCCTAAACGACATCATAACCGCCATCGATAAGAGACATTACTGTGCAGCCATATTCATCGACCTGGCCAAGGCTTTCAACTCTGTCAATCACCACATCCTCATTGGCAGACTCGATAGCCTTGGTTTCTCAAATGATTGCCTTGCCTGGTTCAACAACTACTTTTCTGATAGAGTTCAGTGTCAAATAAGAAGGCCTGTTGTCTGGGCCTCTGGTGGTCTCTATGGGGGTGCCACAGGGTTCAATTCTTGGGTCGACTCTCTTCTCTGTATACATCAATGAGGTCGCTCTTGCTGCTGGTGACTCCCTGATCCACCTCTACGCAGACGACACCATTCTGTATACTTCTGGCCCTTCTTTGGACACTGTGTAAAGAACCCTCCAGACAAGTTTCAATGCCATACAACTCTCCTTCTGTGGCATCCAACTGCTCTTAAATACAAGTAAAACTAAATGCATGCTTTTCAACCAATCACTGCCTGCACCTGCCCGCCCGTCCAGCATCACTACTCTGGACGGTTCGGACTTAGAATATGTGGACAATTACAAATACCTAGGTGTCTAGTTAGACTGTAAACTCTCCTCCCAGACTCACATCAAACATCTCCAATCCAAAGTTAAATCTAGAATTGGCGTCCTATTTCGCAACAAAGCATCCTTCACTCATGCTGCCAAACATACCCTCGTAAAACTGACCATCCTACCGATCCTCGACTTTGGCGATGTCATTTACAAAATAGCCTCCAATACCCTACTCAATAAATTGGATGCAGTCCATCCGTTTTGTCACCAAAGCCCCATATACGACCCACCGCTGCGACCTGTACGCTCTCGTTGGCTGGCCCTCGCTTCATACTCGTCGCCAAACCCACTGGCTCCAGGTCATCTACAAGACCCTGCTCGGTAAAGTCCCTCCTTATCTCAGCTCACTGGTCACCATAGAAGCACCCACCTGTAGCACGCGCTCCAGCAGATATATCTCTCTGGTCACCCCCAAAACCAACTCCAGTTCTCAACTGCCAATGACTGGAACGAACTACAAAAATCTCTGAAACTGGAAACATTTATCTCCCTCACTAGCTTTAAGCACCAACTGTCAGAGCAGCTCACAGATTACTGCACCTGTACATAACCCATCTATAATTTAGACCAAACAACTACCTCTTCCCCTACTGTATTTATTTATTTATTTAGCTCCTTTGCACCCCATTATTTCTATTTCTACTTTGCACATTCTTTCACTGCAAATCTACCATTACAGTGTTTTACTTGCTATATTGTATTTACTTTGCACCATGGCCTTTTTTTGCCTTTACCTCTCTTATCTCACCTCATTTGCTCACATTGTAAATACACTTATTTTTCTACTGTATTATTGACTGTATGTTTGTTTTACTCCATGTGTAACTCTGTGTTGTTGTATGTGTCGAACTGCTTTGCTTTACCTTGGCCAGGTCGCAATTGTAAATGAGAACTTGTTCTCAACTTGTCTACCTGGTTAAATAAAGGTGAAATGAATAAATTAAAAAAATCTGGAGCATCAGCATTTTGTGGGTTCGATTACAGGCTCAAAATGGCCAGAAACAAATACCTTTCTTCTGAAACTCATCAGTCTATTCTTGTTTTGCGAAATGAAGGCCATTCCATGTGAGAAATTACCAAGTCACTGAAGATCTCGTACAACGCTGTGTACTACTGTGTTCACAGAACAGCGCAAACTGTCTCTAACCAGAATAGAAAGAGGAGTGGGAGGCTCCAGTGCATAACTGCACAAGAGGACAAGTACATTAGAGTGTCTAGTTTGAGAAACAGATGCCTCACAAGTCATTAACTGGCAGCTTCATTAAATAGTACCTGTAAAACACCAGTCTCAATGTCAACAGTGAAGAGGTGACTCTGGGATGCTGGCCTTCTAGACAGAGTTCCTCTGTCCAGTGTCTGTGTTCTTTTGCTCATCTTAATCTTTTATTGGCCAGTCTGAGATATGTCTTTTTCTTTGCAACTCTGCCTAGAAGGCCAGCATCCCGGAGTAACCTCTTCACTGTTGACGTTGAGACTGGTGTTTTGCGGGTACTATTTAATGAAGCTGCCAGTTTGATGTTATTTTAAAAATGGACAACAAAAAAAAGTGTTCTTTCAAAAACCAGGACATTTCTAAGTGACCCCAAAATTGTGAATGGTAGTGTACAGTCGTGGCCAAAGGTTTTGAAAATAACACAAATGTTAATTTTCACAAAGTCTGCTGTCTCAGTTTGTATGATGGCAATTTGCATATACTCCAGAATGTTATGAAGAGTGATCAGATGAATTGCAATTAATTGCAAAGTCCCTCTTTGCCATGCAAATTAACCGAATCGCCCCCCCAAAAATCCACTGCATTTCAGCCCTGCCACAAAAGGACCAGCTGACATCATGTCAATGATTCTCTCGTTAACACAGTGTGTTGACAAAGACAAGGCTAGAGATCACTGTCATGCTGTTCGAGTTCGAATAACAGACTGGAAGCTTCAAAAGGAGGGTGGTGCTTGGAATCATTGTTCTTCCTCTGTCAACCATGGTTACCTGCAAGGAAACACATGTCATCATTGCTTTGCACAAAAAGGGCTTCACAGGCAAGGATATTGCTGCCAGTAAGATTGCATCTAAATCAACCATTTACCGGATCATCAAGAACTTCAAGGAGAGTGGTTCAATTGTTGTGAAGAAGGCTTCAGGGCGCCCAAGAAAGTCCAGCAAGCGCCAGGACCGTCTCCTAAAGTTGATTCAGCTGCGGGATCGGGGCACCACCAGTACAGAGCTTGCTCAGGAATGGCAGCAGGCCAAGACTTTTGAGGATGGCCTGGTGTCAAGAAGGGCAGCAAAGAAGCCACTTCTCTCCAGAAAAAACATCAGGGACAGAGTGATAGTCTGCAAAGGGTACAGGGATTGGACTGCTGAGGACTGGGGTAAAGTAATTTTCTCTGATGAATCCCCTTTCCGATTGTTTGGGTCATCAGGAAAAAAGCTTGTCCAGAGAAGACGAGGTGAGCGCTAACATCAGTCCTGTGTCATGCCAACAGTAAAGCATCATGAGACCATTCATGTGTGGTGTTACTTCTCAGCCAAGGGAGTGGGCTCACTCACAATTTTGCCTAAGAACACAGCCATGAGTAAAGAATGGTACCAACACATCCTCTGAGAGCAACTTCTCCCAACCATCCAGGAACAGTTGATTATTGATTATGCAAGAATGGGCTGCCATCAGTCAGGATGAGGCCCAGAAGTTAATTGACAGCATGACATGGCAGATTGCAGAGGTCTTGAAAAAGAACACTGCAAATATTGACGCTTTGCATCATCTTCATGTAATTGTCAATAAAAGCCTTTGACACTTATGAAATGCTTGTAATTATACTTCAGTATTCCTGACAAAAATATCTAAAGACACTGAAGCAGCAAACTTTGTGGAAATTAATGTGTCATTCTCAAAACCTTTGGCCACGACTGTATATGAGATTATATATATATATATATATATATATATATATATATATAAAACAATGTTTTAAGAGGATAACAAGATAATGTCTAGGCTCGATGGTCGGTACGATTTAACGGGCGAATCCTAACTTCCACTTAAGCATTTAAGTCTCACTCCCATTGACATCAATGCATGACTAAGTGAAACTGTCGGTGAAAGTTAGAATTGGCCGTCAGTGAACATGTGGTAGTGTTAAGTGTACCTTGATCTTCTCCTGGTCCAGGAGGGCGTTGTGTCTCTTGAGGTCCAGGTTCTTCTCTCTCTCGTAGCGTAGCTCCCTCTCAGCCGAGGTGAACAGACTCTGGGCTCTCTGGAGGTCCTGCTTCAGCTGCTTGCTCTCCTCAGCTTTCTGTCCCAGCACGGAGTCCTGGGACTGGGTAGGCATTGGGGAAGAGGGATGGTGGGGGAACAGATAAGCCACTGAATTGGAAGGGCTGGTTCACCTCAAAAAGGAGAATATCAGACAATATTTCAAAAAGTGCTGCGTGAAACACTTTTTCCCTGGCTTTATATTTGTGTTTATATTAGGGACTAGACATTTTGTTTCTTAGACTTTAGTGCATCAGGTGTGACAGTAATTTGATTGAGTAATTTTGGCTTATCGTCCCGGGATAACGTTGAGTAATATTGGCTTATCGTTGTTCAGTGCATTATGCGTGACAGTATTGATTGAGTTACACTGACAGGCCGTTGAGGGGACATTGGGTACTGACCTTAGTGCGGGCCTGGGCCTCGTTGATCTGGGCCTGCAGGGCCAGCTGGTGCTGATTGGCCAGCTGCCGCTCCTCCTCCAGGGTGGCGTGCAGACGACTCAGCTCACACTTTAGAGACGCCTGCTAGGAGAGGAGTGCAGAGCGCACACGCACGCACACACACAGAACACACAGAACACACAGCACACACAGAACAGACAGAAAGACAGACACAAAATCTTTGTTATGGAAGATACATAAACAATCACTGATAATTGATTTATGTGGCGACACAATTCGATATTCATATATCCTTTGGCTTGTCATAAATCAGACAAGATGTTTTTCTATTTAAGACCCTATGAAAGTAACCATGTTCACCTTATGTTTCTATGTGAATGCTTATCCAGGTACCTGGTTGAGGCATTCGTCTTTGGTCCTCTCTGTTAGGAGGAAGCTGTAGTCTGATTCTGGGGTATCCTGTCTGGGCCTGGTGGGTCCTGCGGTCTCCTGTCGGGTCTGGGTGGAGAGTTGGAGTTGTTCCCTGAGCCGGAGTAGCTCGATGCCCAGTCTCTCCTTCTCCCCTTCAGCGGTCAGCTTCTCCCGGACCCGCTCACTCAGCTGGGCCTGGAGGTCTGCGGCCCGCCTCCTCTCCTGCACCATCTCATCCCTGAAATTTGGCATGGACAGGCAGACGTGGGAACTGTTACCGTGGCATCATTGAGTGTGACCTGACGAAGACGCATGACTGTATGGCAACCTAACAGTACACAACCGCAAGGCCATACGGGGGAGTGTGAGGACGACAGATTGGAGGGAACGGTACAAGGAATCATAGGGATAGAGCTGCACTCTGTAGAGGACAATTACACCAACCGGTGCCGCAACAACGCTCACTGTATAATCATGTGTACCACATAACAAAAGAAAATCACATTTCAAACCTCCAGTCACAAAATGACTATGTAAAGAAAAGGTCAGTCTAAAGTGGTGCTCACAAACCTTTGAGTCAAGATCACTTCCAGTCAAAAAGCAAGCAGAGATCTACCGCTTTTTTAAAACGTGAAAAATGTAAGCCTGTGCAACATTAATAAAACCAAACTTTGTGCATTAGGCCTAATACATGATCACAGAATATTGGCTATGTGTCTGCCCTGCTAATATTGTTCTTCTCAGGCCATATTAGATCTCAAAACGTGAGCTTTGACAACAAAACAGATCAGTTGTATATCTTGTGAGGCACAGCGGAGTATAAATGGAAATAATTGTATTTTTTTTATTGACCAGAGGGATACCGTCCTCCTACTGATGGTGAAACTCGAGTTGCACCGCATTATTTCTGTCGCATGCACAACTGAACGTTGTTTCTATGACCAGAGAAACTCAAATATTCCCTGCTATTAAAATAGACATAACGAGCTGCTGACAATAAAAGAAACGCAGGCCTATCGATACACTTGGCTGCTAATTCAGTGCAGCACGAGAGTCGGGAGAAGCGCGTTTTATGTTTAATAGAAACATTGTTGACAGTGCTGAATAAAAACTTCAACATGAACTCACTCATAAAAACAGCAGCTCTTTGCTGTATTATTTGACAGTTGCTCTCTGGTAGGCTGGTATCAAACTTTGCTGTGGGGCACGTTGATTTGAGCTATGCGATTGGCCAGGTCAGTAGGCGCACTTGATTAGGCGGAGTTTGCACCTTCAGACAAATGAAATGGTTCAAAATGGGAACACTTTGCCTAACCGGCGCGCCGGGCTTCTGAATCAAGTGCACTTCCGCCAAAAGCGCAAAGTCGAAATAAAAAAATATATAAAAGGAACGCAAAGCCTTTATCGTTGGCTTTTCTACAGAAATGTTTGGCGATCAACAAAGAATGCCTAGAAGTTCTACCGGTTGGTGACCACTGGTCTAGATAATGACCACACACACAATCTATTGTCTAGATAATGACCGCAGTGTGCAATGCTCTTCCTCCAAGCAGGAGAGCACCGAAGTGAGTCGCTCCACTTTCGCTCCCAGCTCCTCCACCTGCGTCCTGCTCTCCCTCAGGTCCTCCTGGGTCCGGCTGCTCTCTGTCTGGTGCTCCTGGTCACTCTGGAGTCTGCTCTGAGCTCGCTCCAACTGGGCCACCTGCCGTGAGCACAAAGTGAATGAAAAACACTTTCACTAGACATGTTGTCTATTCAGATCAATAGAACATTATTCCGTTTGGCAGCTTCACTCCTACGACACAATAGTCTCTTGATCAGTGCAGTCGAATACAATGAAGGATAGATTTGAAATTCGTCACAAACCCGAACACTATTGCCCAAGTCGCACTATAGGGCCGCCTCAAACCGTACTTTGCTGGCCCAAACTGTACTTTTATCTTCACCTTTTCAGCACGGTTTCAGCATTTAACCAGGTCAGCCCAGTATATCTCAGCTTGGCCCTATAGTGTGAATCAGAGTTTGTGTTTTTGATGAACGTATAACAATGGTGTACAGACTGTATTCAGTGATGAACGATGGCAGGGGCAATTTGGTGAATTCAACTCACTTTCTCTTCCAAGATTCCCTTTTCCCCTTTAACTTGCGTTAGGCTCTTGATGAGCGTTTTCCCTTGTTGACATTCAGTTTGCAGGCCCTGTATCTCCAATCGCAACTTCCTCAGCTCCCTCTCATCTCTCTGCAGTGTCTTGAGGTGACAGACAATCAGACAATGACAGTATTATCAATAAACAACTATAGTTGCTAAATATATACGACTACAGATAAAACTACAGCTATGAATCCAAAGGAAAAATATCTTGCTGTTGTGTATTTCCAAATGATTGAGATAGCATGTGGAAAGGTTACAACAGCCTTTAGGTTAAAACCATGCGAGATGTATTCAGGGGACAAAGTAGGCCCCTGATGGATAGCTATCCAATGGAGGAGGCTGCCCAATTCAACCATTGGAGGTAACCAATTATGGGTATAAACCCTGTATTGAACCCACCGCACATCCATCTTGGTTCTCCTCCATTGTGAAAAAGATTTTGGAAGCGATAGAAATGCATTTATGTCTACATACATTTTTGCCAAGTATATTCTACTACAGACACTTTAAAGCATACTTAAATTATATTGTGTGAACTAAACATTAAAAAGAAAATATCTAAACATTTTCCTTAAAGTATATATTTTTTGGAGTACTAATGTTACTGTCCCCACTACAACAACAAAAATACATGTCATTTTGCCCTTGAAACATATAAGTGAAATACTGTAGAATTCCATTAATTCCTATGGACGATTGCTCCTACTGGGGAGTGCCATAATGGCCGACCAGTGGCTTCAAAGCCTCTCAATGAGCAATGCAGCAGCAATTCTGTAATCCAGGGTTTATATATAGCATGGTCAAATTTCTGCAAAGAAACCACTACTAAAGAACACCAATAAGAAGAGACTTGCTTGGGCCAAGAAACACGAGCAATCGACATGAGACTGGTGGAAATCTGTCCTTCGGTCTGAAGAGTTCAAATTTGAGATTTTTGGTTCCAACCACCGTGTCTTTGTGAAATGCAGAGTAGGTGAAAGGATGATCTCCGCATGTGTGGTTCCAACGTGAAGCATGGAGGAGGAGGTGTGATGGTGTGGGGGTGCTTTGCTGGTGACACTGTTGGTGATTTATTTAAAATTCAAGGCACACTTAACCAGCATGGCTACCACAGCATTCTTCAGCGATACGCTATCCCATCTGGTTTGCGCTTCGTGGGACTATCATTTGTTTTTCAACAGGACAATTACCCAAAACACACCTCCAGGCTGTGTAAGGTCTATTTGACCAAGAAGGAGAGTGATGGAGTGCTGCATCAGATGACCTGGCCTCCACAATCAGCCGACCTCAACCCAATTGAGATGGTTTGAGATAAGTTGGACCACAGAGTAAAAGAAAAGCAGCCAACAAGTGCTCAGCATATGTGGGAACTCCTTCAACACTGTTGAAGTTGGATGAGAGAATGCCAAGCGTGTGCAAAGCTGTCACAGTGGCAACTTTGAAGAATCTTAAATATAAAATATTTTGTTTAATACTTTTTGTTACTACATGATTCCGTGTGTGTTATTTCATAGCTTTGATGTCTTCACTATTATTCTACAATGTAGAAAATAGTAAAACAAATAAAGAAAAACCCTTGAATGAGTAGGTGTGTCCAAACTTTTGACGGGTACTGGACATCATTGACTTTGCAAAACCCATTATTCTACCTAGCATGCATTGCAGCGTACCTCTTTGTTACTTTTAAGTGCAGCCTGGGCAGAGCCGAGGTCTACCTCCAGCTGTCTCCTCCAATCCTTCTCTTCGGTCAGACGAGCCTCCAGCAGGGCCACCCTCTCCTGACTGCTGTCCCTTAACTAGGTAGGGCAGGCAGGAAAAAATATTACAGTTGGTAAAAGTCCTTATTCACTGATGAAAGTTCAGTTATTTTTGATAGTCCTTCCTGTTTTGTGGTTAGGGGCAACTTGTCACTCAAGCACAGCTCCTATTCTCAAAATTCACAAACCGTTACGATGTACAATAGGTCACTGGCAATCAAATAGCTATAGGCGATTGCCAGTCTGGGTGTCTCTGGGTGCCTGGGAAGAACTTCTTTGGCCTGCTACATTGGTTTTCAATTATTACCATTCATGGGTGCCTGACACTTTTGAGAAAGTAGTTGGATAAGACAAAACAATGGCACAGGCAAGTCAGTTTAGAGTGGAAATTTACAAGCTAACAGCACAACGTTTTCCTACCTGATGTAAGTACGTCTCGGTCTCTCTGCCGACGACACCTCCATCCTTCAGTACCTGGTCCTGAGCACATATCTTCTTCAGCTCTGCCTCTAGGGTTTTAATCTGTGAGTGGACGTATAAAAAGGAACACTATCATTTATAACCTCATATTCATTATCTCCAGCACCATAACAGTGTCTAAATCTGTGAAAAGACTTTTGTCTCTGAGTCAAAAAGTCCTGAGAAGTTCTCTCTTGATTATGTCATTTCTATCCCTTCTCGTTCAGCCCCCTCTCCCACCTTGCGGTGCAGTCCCTCGAGTTCACCCTCGTGGAGTTGGCCCTCCTCCTTGCTGGCGTTCTGGGCCTCTCCCAGTAGCGCCTCCAGCTCTTCGTTCCTCTCCACCAGCTCCTCCTGCTCCCGCTGCTGCCTCTGCATGCGCCGCTGCAGCTCCCGCAGCTGGCAGCCCACGTCCTCCACAGCCTCGCGACACCTGCAGGACAGGGTGAGAGAGTCAGGGAGATTGTGTGAGAAAAGTGTGTACGAGAGAGGGAGGGAGAGAAAGAAAGACAGTGTGAGATATGCGAGGAGGTTAAGGGGAGGGAGAGAGAAAGACGGCACGAGGGAGTAAGATAAATGTGTGAGAGGGAGAGAGTGTCAGAAAGAGAGAACAAGAAAGATGTCAGATCATTGATGAACGGCAACTGCTGACGTAAAAGGGCTTCATTAAATACATTTGATTGAACAGCGTGAATGCTACTTCTTATGACTGACATGTGGACAGGACTGACATGAGGTGACTCCTGGTCAGCGCAACCAGAGAAAGACCTCTGAACAGAATGATTCTACAGATGCAGGATTAACCTAATTATTGCAATGGGGCTGAGGGTGCATCCATACCTTTTATGAATCTGCTCCTGCTCCTGCTCCTCAGGTTTCGATGTGGTCAACAACATCATAGGCAGATCTTTAGGGTGCTCACTGCTATTGCCCTCCCCCTGACAAATACAAACATTGTTGTACACACATCATTCCTTCTGTACAAGAAACACAGCCTCACAAGGCACATAAAAGTACTAACCACATCCCATAGTGATGGGAGTTTGTCAGTCTGTGACATTACTGTTCGAGCTTACAAAGAATCAGCTAGGTAATATGTGGTAACCCAATATTGTAGGGCCCAAAAAGTAGGCTTATATGTTTAGTCAATGCGCACCACCTGTAAGAGGGTTTTCTTCTCAGAGTCCAGGGAGCGCACTCGCTCTCTCAGAACCCAGATCTCCCCATCCAGTCTTTCATTGTGCTCCTTCGCCCTCTGCAGCTCCAGCGTATCTAAGGAAAACAAACAATTATTGTGTAGAGGGGCTTCACATGGACCTCCACAAATAAAGTGCTATTTAATAAGTACTATTTGAGTGCATTGGGAAAGTTCAGACCCCTTCACTTTTTACTCAATTTGATACGTTCCAGCCTTCAATCTACACACATTACCCCATACTGACAAAGAAAAAACAGGTTTTTAGAAGTTTAGCAAATGTATAACAAATTAACTGAAACATCACATTTGACATAAGTATTCAGACCCTTTACTCAGTACTTTGTTGAAGCACCAATCTTCTTCACCCCAGTCGGAGGTCCTGAGCGCTCTGGCACAGGTTTTCATCAAGGCTCTCTCTGTACTTTGCTCCGTTCATCTTTCCCTCGATCCTGCCTAGTCTCCCAGTCCCTGCCGCTGAAAAATATCCCCACAGCATGATGCTGCCACCACCGTGCTTCACCATGGAGATTGTGCCAGGTTTCCTCCAAACATGATGCTTGGCATTCAGGCCAAACAGTTAAATCTTGGTTTCATCAGACCAGAGAATCTTGTTTCACATGGTCTGTGGAGTTCCTTTTGGCAACTCCAAGCGGGCTGTCATGTGCTTTTTACTGAGGAATAGTTTCCTTCTGGCCACTCTACCACGAAGGCCTGATTGGTGGAGTGATACAGAGATGGTTGTCCTTCTGGAAGATTCTACCATCTCCACAGAGGAACTCTGGAGCTCTGTCAGAGTGCCCATCTGGTTCTTTGTCACCTCCCTCACCAAGGCCCTTCCCCCTCGATTGTTCAGTTTGGCCGGGCGGCCAGCTCTGTGAAGAGTCTTTGGTTCCAAACTTTTTCCATTTAAGAATGATGGAGGCCACTGTGTTCATGGGGACCTTTAATGATGAGGAAATTCTTTGGTACCCTTGTGCCTCGACACAATCCTGTCTCAGAGCTCTCCTCATTGCTTGGTTTTTACTCTGACATGAACTGTCAACTGTGGGACCTTATATAGATAGACAGGTGTGTGCCATTCCAAATAATGTCCAATCAATTGAATTTACCACAGGTGGACTCCAATCAAGTTGTCGAAACATCTCAAAGATGATCAATGGAAACAGGATGAAACCTGAACTCAATTTCGAGTCTCATAGCAAAGGGTCTGAATACTTATGTAAATAAGGTATCCGTATTTTATTTTTAATACGTTTTGAAAAATGTAATTCCACGCTAAAAATAAGCCACACAGCTGGTCTCAATTGCAACCTTTATTGGCCACTGATTTACTGCTCCCTAAATCTGTTGGTGTTAACTTGTAGTGCTGATTACTGGCAAAGTCTGAAGACATTTTCACACTCTGATGGGTATTATCATCGGTTTAAATTAAATCTGCATTTTCAGCAGACCAAGGGTAGATGTAACTATTTGACAATCATTCCAAACAACTGAAATAATGTATTTCCTCGTTTACCACAGCAAATCTACTGTGGCAATTTAAAGTACACATTTTATGAATGGAAAAATTATTTTGGTGTAGCCTACTCTAATACATTTTTGTTTCCATTTATGTAATCCATTAATTATATTAAATACCATTAAAAAATGGTATGGTCATTCCTTATCAAGATCGGGGGGGAAATATCCCTAAACTGTCCATATTTGAAATATGTCATAAATCAAGCCAATCGTGATTTGTATACAGTCTATCAGCTTTACAGTTTCCAATCATTATGTCATTGAGGGCTGGATGACATTTTCAGCGGTCTAGTATCAACATGAGAATTTTACCACACAGCTGCATGTAATCTCCAGTTAGTATTGTTTGGAGAAAACTTGCGCTAATACAGTGTTTCGTGCAAAGTTCAGCTTCTTCGTTGCAATCGACCCAAGATCTCTAGGTTCAGAGGTCAAAGGACAAGATTCTCTGGTCTGATGAAACCAAGATTGAACTCCTTGGCCTGAATGCCACGCGTCACTTCTGGAGGAAACCTGGCACCATCCCTACAGTGAAGCATGGTGGTGGCAGCATCATGCTGTGGGGATGTTTTTCAGCAGCAGGGACTGGGACACTAGTCAGGATTGAGGGACAGATGAACGGAGCAAAGTACAGAGAGATCCCGGATGAAAACCTTCACCAGAGTGCTCAGGACCTCCGACTGACGTGAAAGTTCACCTTCCAACAGGACAACGACCCTAAGCACACAGCCAAGACATTGCAGGAGTCTCTGAATGTCCTTGAGTGGCCCAGCCAGAGACCGGACTTGAACCCGGTCGAACGTCTCTGGAGAGGCCTGAAAATATCTGTGCATCGAAGCACCCCAAAAAACCTGACAGAGCTTGAGAGGATCTGCAGAGAAGGAGAAATTTCCCAAATACAAGTGTGCCAAGCTTGTAGTGTCATAGCCAAGAAGAGCTCAAGGCTGTAATCGCAGCCAATGGTGCTTCAGCAAAGTACTGCATGCCGGAGTCGCTTCTTCACTGTTGACCTTGAGACTGGTGTTTGCGGATACTATTTAACGAAGCTGCCAGTTGAGGACTTGTGAGACGTCTGTTTCTTAAACCAGACACTCTAATGTACTTGTCCTCTTGCTGAGTTGTGCACCGGGGCATACTATTCCATTCTGGTTAGAGTCAGTTTGCGCTGTTCTGTGAAGGCAGTACACAGCGTTGTACGAGATCTTCAGTTTCTTGGTAATTTCTCACATGGAGTAGCCTTCATTTCTCAAAACAAGAATAGACTGATGAGTTTCAGAAGAAAGGTCTTTGTTTCTGGACATTTTGAGCCTGGAATCAAACCCACAAATGCTGACGCTCCAGATACTCAACTAGTCTAAAGAAGGCAAGTTGTATTGCTTATTTAAATCAGGACAACAGTTTTCAGCTGTGCTAACATAATTGCAAAAGGGTTTTCTAATGATCAATTGGTCTTTTAAAATTATAAACTTGGATTAGCAAACAACGTGCCATTGGAACACAGGAGTGATGGTTGCTGATAATGGGCCTCTGTACACCTATGTAGCTATTACATTAAAAAGCAGCTGTTTCCAGCTACAATAGTCATCTACAATATTAACTATGTATATACACTGTATTTCTTATCAATTTGATGCTATTTTAAAATGGACCAAGGACATTTCTAAGTGACGCCAAACCTTTGAACGGTAGTGTGTGTATATATTATATACACACACAGAACCCCTAGACATAGCAATAGTTTTCTGTAGACTGGCTAGTTTGTTTCCTAACAGTAGTTTAAGTTAGCCGACCTTACACACTTTGTGTGCATAAGTCACTAACTGGCTCCAGTCAATAACGGAGCTTATTGAGACTCAGCGTTAATATGGACTGTGAAAAAAAATTGATGGAAGAGGAACTATCAAGGTCAAGGCAACACAAGTATCTCACCACATTGCTTCAGCTTGTCCACCTCCTTCCTCAGGCTCTCCACCTCTTGACCAGTTTGCTCAAGCTCAGGTCCTACATTTTTTTTTATACAAATGACAAAATTGTGACATGATTTTACGAGCAGGCTACACACTTCTATTAGGCCAGCATTTCTCTCACTAATGTCACACTGATTAAATTGTTTAAAAATAATTGTTTTAAATTCCCAACATTTCTCATGTTATGATGTAAAGGGATGAACTTCCCTCCCTGAACATTATCAATCCTTTCATGGTGATGCAACTACATTTTTTTTTGTAAAATCAAATAAATGATTAAATATTGTGACATGATTATAAACTGGGTGGTTCGACACTCTTTGATTGGCTGGTCTGTGTCCAAAAGGCATTTTTACTCACTAATCAAGTTGGTAACCAGTTTATAATAGCAATAAGGCATCTCGTGTAAGAACAGCCCTGTAAATGTAAATGTAGTAAATGGCAAATAGACCACAGCTAAGGTCTGTGTCCAGGCACTCCTCGTTACCTTGTGTAAGAACAGCCCTTAGCCGTGGTATATTGGCCATACAGCTCACCCCCCCGGGCCTTTCTGCTTAATTATACAGTATGCTACCTAAGTTTCTAGTCTTTCTTATAGCCCTTTTTGATATATACAGTGGGGTCTAGAATGATCGAATCCATTGATAAAGACGAGCAAAAAGCATGTATAAAATACAAAAAGCATGAATAAAATACAAAAAGCAACAATTTCAAAGATTTGACTGAGTTACAGTTCATATAAAATGGAAATCAGTCAACTTAAATAAATTCATTAGACCCTAATCTATGGATTTCACATTACTGGGAATACAGATATGCATCGGTTGGTCAGATACCTTGAAAAAAGGTAGGCGCATGGATCAGAAAACCAGTCAGTATCTGGCGTGACCACCACTTGCCTCGTGCAGCGTGACATCTCCTTAGCATAGGCTGTTGATTGTGGCAAGTGGAATGTTGTCCCACTCCTCTTCAATGGCTGTGGGAAGTTGCTGGATATGGGGGGGGAACTGAAACACACTGTCGTACACATCGATTCAAAGCATCCCAAACCTGCTCAATGGGTGACATGTCCATGGAAGAACTGGGTCATTTTCTGCTGTACAGATCCTTGCGACATGGGGCTGTGCATTATCATGGTAAAACATGAGGTAATGGCAACAGATGATATGGCACAACAATGGGCCTCAGGATCTTGTCACGATATCTCTGTGCATCGATCAAATTAAATTGTCCGTTGTCTGTAGCTTATGCCTGCCCATACCATAACCCCACCATGGGACACCCTGTTCACAACGTTGACTTCAGCAAACCACTCACCCACACAAAGCCATACACGCTGTCTGCCATCTGCCCGGTACAGTTGAAACCGGGATTAATCCGTGAAGAGCACATTTCTCCAGCGTGCCAGAGGCCATCGAAGGTGACCATTTGCTCACTGAAATCAGTTACAACACCGAACTGCAGTCAGATCCCAGTGAGGACGACGAGCATGCAGATGAGCTTCCCTGAGATGGTTTCTGACAGTTGTGCAAACCCAGTATCATCAGCTACCGGGTGGCTGGTCTCAGATGATCCCGCAGGTGAAAAAGCCAGATGTGAAGGTCCTGGGCTGGAGTGGTTACACATTGTCTGCAGTTGTGAGGCCAGTTGTACATACTGCCAAATTCACTAACAATGATGTTGGAGGCAGCGTATGATAGACAAATTAACATTTAATACTCTGGCAACAGCTCTGTGGACATTCCTGCAGTCAGCATGCCAATTGCAAGGTACCCTCAAAACTTGAGCCATCTGTGGCATTGTGTTGTGTGACAAAACCGCACATTGTAGATTGGCCTTTTACTGTCCCCAGCACAAGGTGCACCTGTGTAATGATCGTGCTGTTTAATCAGCTTCTTGATATGCCACACCTGTCAGGTGGATGGATTATCTTTGCAAAGGAGAAATGCTCACAAAAAGGGAAGTAAACTCATTTGTGCACAAAATTAGAAAAAAAAGCTTTCAGTGCATATGGAACATTTATGTGATCTTTAATTTCAGCTCATGAAACATGGGACCAACACTTTTTACATGTTGCGTTTATATTTTTGTTCAGTATACATACAAATACTGAAAATCTAAAAACGATTATTTTATACGAACACATTTGCTCAGAGAAAGCGATCCAAACAAACTGTTCATGCATTTCTGTAGCTTCCAAACACTTTTTTTTTTTTACAATGGTGGAGTACAAAATTGGCTGCGCATTGGCTTAAAAACATTACCCCGTCAGTCATCTAGGGTATAGATACAGTACCATTCAAATGTTTGGACACACATACTCGTTTAAGGGTTTTTCTTTATTTTGAACTATTTTCTACATGGTAGAATAATAGTGAAGACATCAAAACTATGAAATAACACATATGGAATCATGTAGTAAACAAAACAGTGTTAGACAAATCAACATATATTTTATATATTTGAGATTCTTCAAAGTAGCCACCCTTTGCCTTGATGACAGCTTTGCACACTCTTGGTACTCTCAACCAGCTTCACCTGGAATGCTTTTCAGTACTTGTTGGCTGCTTTTCCTTTACTCTGCGGTCCAACTCATGCCAAACCATCTCAATTGGGTTGAAATCGAGTGATTGAGGAGGCCAGGTCATCTGATGCAGCACTCCATCACTCTCCTTCTTGGTCAAATAGCCCTTACTCAGCTTGGAGGTGTGTTGGGTCATTGTCCTGTTGAAAAACAAATGACAGTCCCACTAAGCGCAAGCCAGATGGGATGGTGTATCGCTGCAGAATGCTGTGGTAGCCATGCTGGTTAAGTGTGCCTGGAATTCTAAATAAATCACCAAGTGTCACCAGCAAAGCACCCCACACCATTACACCTCCATGCTTCACAGTGGGAACCACACATGCAGAGATCATCCATTCCACTTACCCTGCGTCTCACAACGACACGGCAGTTGCAACCAAAAATCTCAAATTTGAACTCATCAGACCAAAAGACAGAATTCCACCGGTCTAATTTCCAATGCTCGTGTTTCTTGGCCCAAGCAAGTCTCTTCTTCTTATTGGTGTACTTTAGTATTGGTTTCTTTGCAGCAATTCGACCATGAAGGCCTGATTCACGCAGTCTCCTCTGAACAGTTGGTGTTGAGATGTGTCTGTTACTTGAACTCTGTGAAGCATTTAACTCTAATGAACTCATCCTCTGCAGCAGAGGTAACTCTGGGTCTTCCTTTCCTGTGGCGGACCTCATGAGAGCCAGTTTCATCATAGCGCTTGGATGGTTTTTGTGACTTGAATCTCAAATATAAAATATATTCTGATTTATTTAACACTTTTTTTGGTTACTACATGATTCCATATGTGTTATTTCAAAGTTTTGATGTCTTCAATATTATTCTACAATGATTAGGTGTGTCCAAACTTGACTGGTACTGTACATCATTGACTCCAACACACGCAGGTCTTTTATAATGGCCCGGCATCACCTTCCATTTGAGCAAATAAACACCAGGTGGGCCATGTCTTATATCCCTCAGACGTGTACATTTTGATAAAACAGTCAATTTATCAGTTGGATCACATACATCTACACAAACTAAACATGTTAACAATATTTGTTTCCTCTGAAAATCCCCAGATTAGGAGGCGGAATCAGGTCAGCCCTGTATTGTCCAATGAGGTTGCAGAGTGCAGAGTGGAACTGCTGGCTGAACTTAGACAAAATCTCTGTAATATCACTTTAATTTAACCTCTCGAGATGAGAAAACATGCTTGTTATGAAGTTGAAGACGTGCTCTTTAAACAATGTTAAAATTAGGTGAAATAATTATTTCTGACAAAAATACACTACCCAAAAGGCACTATTTGTAGAATGATATTACAAGTAGGCTATACATGCACACATTTAGAACTGCATCAAATGTAAGCCTACCTGTTAAAATCAATATGTGTGCATTTTATAGGCCTTGCCTCCTTTCCGGAATTTCCTGCTGCATTCTCCTGTTTATCCTCAGTCATTTGCTGGCTTACCCATCTGTCCACTACAGGGGTTCTGCCTTTTTCAGGTACCAAATGCTAATTTTCTTTGTGTGACTGCAGGATTACACCCTGAACTGCCCAGCAAATAGTGTACTAAGAAAGTGTGTAGGGGAATATCAATTAAATTCTCATTTATATTAGTCCTCAGAATTGAGAAGATGTTAATGTTATTGCTTGGTACTACAGGTATCTGCCAAAATTATGGAAACACTTGAGTAAGTGAAGAACACAAAATATATTGAAAGCAGCTGTGGTTCCTGAGTTAATTAAGCAATTAACATCCCATCATGCTTAGGATCATTTATAAAAAATGCTGGGCAGGCCATTATTTTGTCTACCATGGCTAGGCCCCCATAGGATGAAAATGCCCCCCTCTCCACAGGGCACGAGTGGTCACTGAATGGTTTGATGCCATGGCCATCTCAGCCACCAGATCTCAACCAAATTGAACACTTATGGGAGATTCTGGAGCGGCGCCTGAAAAAGCATTTTCTACCACCATCAACAAAACACCAAATGATGGAATTTCTCATGGAAGAATGGTGTCACATCCTTCCAACAGAGTTCCAGACACTTGTAGAATCTATGCCAAGGTGCATTGAAGCTGTTCTGGCTCGTGGCGGCCCAACGCCCTATTAAGACACCTTATGTTGGCGTTTTATTTTATATGGGCAGTTACATGTACAATATAACGAGAAAGATAATATTGTATAATTGTTTTCTCATACCACACATGGCTTGGGTCTTCTTGGCAGACTCCAGCTTGTCTGTCAGTCTGCGGATGTCCTCGTGGGCCATGGAGAGCCTCCGAGATGCCTCCTCCAGATCCCTCTCCAGCCGCTGGCGCTCGGAGCGCTCCTGGGATACGTCCTCATTGTGGACCTGAGACAGAGGGAGAGCAAAGACTACGGAGTCAAGGTATCACGTCTGTGTTAGAGCTTTAAACAAATGCATGTGGTAAAAATGGATAAAATGTTTGCAGATATTTGCATCTGAAAGAGTACATAAATGTACTGAAGCTGAAACTCAACTAAAAACCACATATTGACACTTGGTTTCTCTTGGTAATAATTACGTTTACAGAGCTTCATGTAAAGTGCACAATTTCCACCAGACCCATAACTCTCCATGCCCATGCCATTCAAAATGCCAGTCTTAAAAGGAAAATGATTTAAACAGATAGTGAGGCTCCGGGGTTAGCAATGTGAGCAGTTTCGTGGACACCTTGCCAGTGCGGCTCTGAAATAGGACTTGAAAGGCAAGAACCACAGAAAAGTTGACCCATGCAGTCTTGCCTCAAGTTATTACAGCATCATGGTTAGTTGGATGTGGCAGATAAGATAGGGACCTACAAGTGCACCATTGTGTGTGCTCTGTGAGGACTTGCGTAGGCCAAACAGCTTCTTCCAAGGCCTCTGAGCTGGAGACTGCTGCTCCTTGGGAAGAAAGACCACGGGGCAGAAGGATTGACAAGAGACCCCATGAGGGTATCCCCACTGTCCAGGATTAATGCCAGCTGCGTCAAAGCGTTATCAACTTAAACGCTAAATCAGCATTTCCCAAACTCGGCCCTCAGGACCCCAAATGGGATTTTTGCCCTAACACTACACGGCTGATTCAAATGACCAAAGATTGATGATTAGTTGATTATTTGAATCGGCTGTGTGGTGTTAGGGCAAAAACCAAAACGTGTACCCCTTGGGGTCCAGAGGACAGAGTTTGGGAAACTTTTTTTGGTATTAAATATCAATCTGCAGTTTCAACAATAAAGAATGTGACACCCAGAAATGTAACCATTTAAACTGACCATCCATGATATCAAAATTATGGTTTTAACCATGTTTTTAGGCTATACAGTGTTTGCTTATAATCAAATTGTTTACAAACTAAGGAGTTTGATGGGGTACGACAATTGAACTAAACTCATGAGGCATTTATAACTTTTATCATTCAATAATCAATGGGTATATATAATGAATTTAAGTCCAAAAATGGATGTAGCAATTGCAGATTGGTCCTTCAAAGTCAGACTTCACCTCCCCTTATCTCTATTCTTTCACAACCTGAGAGAGATGCTGACTAGTCTAAAGCAAGAGGAGGTTTTCCACCCAGATATCTACAGTTATCCCTCTTTACCTGGCTCATGCTTTCTTTGGTACGCTGCATGGTCTCCCTCTGCTGTCTTAACTCTTCCTCCAGAGTGTGGCGAATATGATCCAGCTCGTCCTGTGAAACACAGCAACCCCACACCCCAGGACAGTCACATACATGTAAAACTCCACTCCGTGACTTGGAAATACACTTTATTGACTGTATTTCGAAAACAGCTTTCCTTTAATCCTTCATTGTGTAACACAACGAGGTAGAAAATAACCAATAAAAACATAGTCCGTTACCTGCAGGTGGACCTCCCTGAGGTTGCCTGTGAGGTTCTGCGTGTCCAGCCTCCTCTCTGCAGCCTCCAGTCTCTCCAACAACGTGGCCCTCTCCACCAGCAGGTAGGCCACCTGCTCACTGGTGCTACTGAGGCCAATTTCACCCAAGTCCTCCTGGGCCAGCATCTCCACCACCTCCTTCCTCTGGGAATCTGTCAGACGGTGGAAAGGAGAGCAATTGAGTCAATGCAGTATCTTGCCCAAATGGATATTAATCCCAACCACCCAGGTATTTGTGGAGATAGAAATAAACAAGATTCTGTGTCTACACTGTTGTTCAGCCAGCTTTTTACAGAGTGTGCTAAGTGACAACAGTGAGTGCCAGTGAAGACATCTTCCATCGGTCTTGCCTAAATACCTTGCTGGAGCCTAATCTGCTGGAGGTCTGCATGGAGCTGCTCGTTGTCCTGCTCATACTCGGCTGTCAGAGACTCACGCTCCTCCAGCAGGCCACGGATGTGCTCCACATAGTTCTCCACCTGAGACAGACCGATAGCCATCCATGAATGACATTGGATCATGGATGAGGCTACCCCCCATTAGGGATGGTATTGAGAACCGGACCAGTACTTTCCTAGTACCAGTATTAAACTGGACAGAGCTGACTGAATCCAATTGGAACTTTTTGTACCTGTTTTCAGTTCTAAACACCGCTACCATGAGTTAAATGAAAAATAAATGTAGAATGCAATGGACTGAATACAGTAGGTCATAGTTTTGATTTAAAACAAGATAGCTGTGGGCAAGACTATTCACCAGAGGTTCACCACAAATGTTATATGAATGCCTCATTAACCATTCTTTAGAACTAGGCATCAGATAACAGATCCTAGCCTACCATCTGTGGTGACTGGTGTGTTATTATGTGCATTACATCTTAGGCAACTGTTCCAGAACCAATTGTGTAATTGACTTCAAAACGGTTAGCGGGATAACTGCGGTGGGAATTGCTGATCACAAGTCAGTTCATAGTAATTAGTGTGGTGTCTGCTGAGCTCCGTGCCTCACCTCTTTCATCTCGGTGGCCTGCTGTGTGCGCAGTGTGTGCAGCTCCTGGGTAGCTGTGCGCAGGTCTCCCTCACAATGCAGGAGCTGACGCCACAGGTGCCGCTGACACTCCTCCGCACTTGCCGAGGGAGCCAGGCCGCACTCCTGCAGACGCAGTGCAATCTGATCCAGCTCCGACGGGACCTGAGCGCCACAACAAAACACAAACAAAATGATACATCATGGTTATTTCCTTTTTATAGGTGATGCCATGTCGTACAATTTTGAGTGATTGAATGATTTAATGGCAAAGCAGTCATTTAACTGTAATGTGATCTCCTTTGTGACACATGGGAAGATGCGCAAAGAGACCCCTGCCAATGCTAAACACTGCCTAACATAGAATTCAATACTGTAATTTGCAAGCCCCGTAACCTGAGACGGCTCATCATTCAACGATGAGACTACAAGGCTAAGACATTGTTCAACATGCTAGTAGGCAGAATTGCTCAACAAACTTTCACAGAGCATCAGATCTCATCCAACCCCACCTGTTGTTGTGATCTAACAGAAAATATTACTGCCAAGTCAAAATTGTTCTGTTATTAGGCTAGTGAACTGTCAGTTGTACTCATACTTTGCTATCACATAGGGCCCTATCTCTAGAGTACCCAAGAGGGCATACAGCCAGCCCTAGGGTTGAGGTATGGACCTCAGCTGGACAATGTGAACTACAATCCCGACACTCTGTTTTAACATTTAGAAATGCTAATAAAACCTGTTTGCGATTCGGTTTTGGAAACCTTTGGAACTTAACTTTCATATCACAGAAATTATTTTACAAAAACATACTGTTAGTTTTTTTAAATAGAATCCCACAGAGGTGTTTTGCATTGCACATTTACCTAAACTAAAAGAACACTTCTTGAGTTAATTGCAACTCGGGAGGGAACAACAACAAAAACATTGGCTCGTGTAGCTTTATTACACAAAAAACCTTAGTGGAAATCTGTAAAAACAGCTAAGAGTGAGTATCTTTTGTATTTATAAAGGTATTTTTGGATGATAATTAAGTTGTGTTCAATCAAGGTTTGCAAAAGTATATCGCAATCAAGGATTCATGTTTCTAGATAGAGCATTTCACATTTCAATCCCTTCAGCTAATCAAAAGGAATGTGGAATTGGAGTCATGATAAGGGCAAATAGAGCCCTGGGCTAGACTAAGAACTAGCTACTGAAGTTTAGCAACTAAAACATTTGCATTGCATGACATGCAGTTTTAAAATTAACATCTTATCAAGCTGGCTGACTTCATACATAGGCCTATCTCGTTTAAATAAGCAAATTCAGGGTTGAGTTTACCTCATCATGATCCATGTCCATACACTAGCTAGATCCAAGGGAGTTGCATCTGCAAGTGATGAACTGTTTCCTTCAGTAAAAAGTTACCAAGTAGCGGGCTACATGGTATACTGTTGAACAGATTGTGGTTTGAAAGGCATGACAAGGATGGTTGCAAGCCAGTGAAATCCATAGACAGCAGTTTAGAACTTCCATCCCAAGTCAATCACCTGAAAAAGATGACAGGGCAACTATAAACAGAGCAAGGAATGAACGAGTACAGCTAAGCAAGGCTTAGTCGAGACGATTATAGTTAGCAAGCTAACGTTAGCCCCGTAAAAACATGTACTGAGGAGCTGTCATGATGGTCCAGCAGCAGCTACTACGTTAGTTTCTCTCGAGAAACCCAAGGTGGCATTCTACTGCCGTTATCCCTAGACTCGAGTTAACTAGCTAGCGTCTATGAATAGTCTAACGTTACTGACGTTAGCTACTACAGAGAACGAAACTCTGAAGCGTGCACTAATATCTGTCTGACTGATAACATTTCAGGGTGCAATGTCTCACAACAAGTAGGCAGACAACCTTAGTTAACTATATCTAGCTATAAAATAGAGGCAGTGCAACGTTAGCCAGTTGGAGTTTAATGAAATTCCTAATCCTGCCCAAAATGTCTGACAACGCCAGAGAAGAAAGACTTGCTAACGTTAGCAATCAGAGTGTTAGCGCCTGCTAACGTCTTGAAAACGAATGATCGCTGACTGCATGCATGCCTAAAAAAAGTTATTAATTAATAGTTGTAGACACAACTGAGCGACTTTAAATCTTGGACGCTTGGCTCGATCAAACGTATTGCACCGACACGTCCAGCATCAGGCAATACATACCAACCTACCTACCCATCTACTTACCTACCTGCCTGCCTTCAACCAACAAACCAACCTAGCTAGCTAGCTAGCGCCAAAGCTCAGGTGCAGCAGACACTCACTGGTGTATCCAGAAGTCAGCAGGGGTGGACAAGTTTGGTAGCTTCTACAAGCACCTAGGCAACGGAATATACCATTCCGGTGATACGGGGGATACATGGGAAAATCTATCTATTGTATGATGGGGAGAAATATGTGGCTTTTATCATTTTATACAAAACATGAAATGGTAATAATAAAACTATGTACAAAAAAAAACGTTCTATACATTTAGTGGTTCTGTATCTGTATAAACCTGAAAACACCAACACGTGGAATAGCAGGGCCAGAATGCACCCACATTTATTTCGGTCAGTACAGTAAATTCCTTTTAAAATGAATGCCTTAACTGTATTTAGCCTTCTGTGTCTCATTTAATTTAATTGCTTTGTGGCGTGATTTGCATTTCTATTTCATTGTTGCCAGTCAATTTTGTAACTCACCACACGCCCATGCAAATTAACATAATGGTTTGTGTACTGTACAGCCGCATTTAGGCCTAGCACACTCCCACTCTAAAATGGCTTTTTTTACATTTTCTTTTTTTCTTATATATCTTTCTTTGGGAGTTAAAGATGTGGTGAGCATAAGTAGTGCATTATGATCATATAGACAGACACCAGATGTGGTTTTAACTCAAAGTGAAAGGTTTACAGTAGACAACTTTTCATGTGGTTTGCTGTTCTACCGCTCAAGGGTGGGTCTGGTTTGAGTATTTTTTAGATGGTGATTTTGGACTGAAGGGAGTCAGCAGAGCAAAGGGAGCACTGTTCAACTAAAAGGAAATGGGCGTTTAGGGTTTCTTTTAAAAAACTCTTCAGCATTCCTCCTCCTTTCCTCCTCATGGAAACTTTGGAAATGGAGTGATTGAAAAAAATAAAGGGGGAGTGGCAAGAGAGGAAAGGAGAGGACCACCAGAGGGGAAACTTTTACAGAGAGGCTGATTCAGAGGACCGTGATATACACAAACTAAGGTGCGTAGAGATTCTTCAATGATAATTCTGAATTTCTGGAGTACATTCACCAGAGAGGTTTGTTATATAAATGTTTTATAGGCCTACTTGACAAGAAAAACACGTTCTTAAATCACCAGACTGAAGTAATCAGAGCATAACGCATGGAATTGAGAAAGCTTGTGACTTTAACCATTTTCTATTAATGTTTTGAATTCCATGCTAATTCTCATTCAACTCAACCATTACGTCACATTTTAGATCTTCATTCAGTTGTCAGATGGAATTTGTTAAATTTAATAGTACAATTTGACAATCACGATATACCCACCCCAAATTGGGCCCCTCCTAAAGATAGAGATCTATACAGACGTGTTCATCCTTCTACCCTTTTTGCTGGGCTAATTCATCATGTCCCCTGTGGTAAAATTATATTTTTATGTTTATGACTAGCATACTACTACAGAGCTACTATGTTCAATGTTTGTAGTGTTGTTGTAATAATATGAGTATGATCTATTAACCTGGATTTGCTCGTTACAAGTTTAAATGTTATAAAGCTAATGTTAAAACCATTTGTTAGCCCAGTCGAAAACGGTTTTGTCCTCCAAATTATGAAGCACTTATTCCCCTTTTCCATCATAGCAGAAGTTTGAGGTTACTTCAGTAAACAACTTGTC
Organism: Oncorhynchus gorbuscha; assembly: GCF_021184085.1. Classification (NCBI taxonomy): domain Eukaryota; kingdom Metazoa; phylum Chordata; class Actinopteri; order Salmoniformes; family Salmonidae; genus Oncorhynchus; species Oncorhynchus gorbuscha. Next base: position 73,808,194 of record NC_060175.1, on the reverse strand, counting down.
ACAATTTCTATTTTAACCAGCCCCGCCCTCTCATTTAAGTACATGTTTATTACAGTGACACAGACCAGTCAAAGAGCAGTTTTAGAAATAGTTAAATAGCTCTCTGTTTTGTGGCCTTATGTAAAAGAGTATCCTGTATTTTCACAGCTCAGACTTTCCATTTGCGTTTGGGGTGACATTTATTCGAGCTCAGAAGCACACAGTGGTGGAAAAAGTACAAAATTGTTGAGTTGAGTAAAAGCAAAGATACCTTAATAGAAAATGACTCAAGTAAAAGTCACCCCAGTAAAATACTACTTGAGTAAAAGTCTAAAGGTAACTTGTTTTAAATGTACTTAAGTACAGTAGTTGAAAACATTCTAAATTGTGATACCTGAGTAAAAGTAAAAGTAAATGCCTAACATTAAATTCATTATGTTAAGCAAACCAGACTGCACAATTTTCTTGTTTTTATTATTTACAGACAGACAGGGGCACCTTTCAATACTCAGACATAATTTACAAACACAGTATTTGTATTTAGTGAGTCCACCAGATCAGAGGCAGTAGGGATGACAACACGTTATATTGATAGGTGTGTGAATTGGACCATATTGCTGTCCTGCCTGAGCATTTGAAATGTAATGAGTATTCTTGGTGTCAGAGAAAATATATCAGATTAAAAAGTAGCCAATATTTTTTAGGAATGTAGTAGAGTAAAAGTAAAAAATATGAATAATAAAGGAAAAGAAAAGATACCCCCGGAGGGGGGGGGGTTTACTTAAACACGTTACACCCCTGAAAGCATAGTAAACCTATGTTATGAAGGGGGTGGGTGGGGGTGGGGCAGTCATGTGAACCTGATGAAAGACATACATTTGCAAATATTACTTTATATTTAAAAAATGTTTTTAAAGTTTTTTAAAATTTAAATTTAACATATTCTAGACCACATGTTTCTTTTTGCCATAATCAAAATATTGTTTTGACTGCCCTCAAACCAATAAAAACACCAACCAAGCCAAAACTGAAACAATAAATATTGCCTATTACTTGTAAACCATCTGTTATTTCAGCCACATTTCAATCTCCATTTTCTGACAGGGACCCTGTTCAGATGGCGTACTTGCTGATGTTTGTGACCCTGCTGCATCTAATCACCTTGGCCATGCTCTTCATTGCCACCATGGAGAAGGTGAGAGCTCTACTTCACCAATATATCTTTTCATTATTGTTAGTTAAGATGTAAATGTGTGATAAAAGTAGTTCAGCCTTTCTTAAACAATAGGTGTTTACCATACAACACATTTACTTACTTACTGCCTCTCTTTCCCTCTTAGTCCTGGTGGGTATGGGATGGGATGGAGAACTCAGATCTCTGGTATAACTGTCGATTTGACAATGACACTGGAACCTGGTTGTGTGCCTCCTCCAAGGAGACTGGTAAACATATTTATTACCCCATGAAATCATTGAAATCTTCCCTTCCCTGACAGTTTGAGGTGCATATTGATACATCGTTCCTTGTTCTTCCTCAGAGTGGCTCCAATCAGTCCAGGTGTTGATGGTGCTGTCTGTGGTCTTCTCTTCGGTTTCCTTTCTGGTTTTCCTTGGGCAGCTCTTCACAATGTCCAAAGGGGGGCTATTCTACTTCACCGGGTTATGTCAAATCTTTGCAGGTAATGAAGTGAAAGAATGAAACATCTCTATCTGCCACTAGGACTGTTGTAGTTGATTTTAAAAAGGTCATGTGGTCAGAAAAAGCGCATGGTCCTAACCACCAGTGCTAGATAATGTTTACAAACATTCACACGTGCTGTGAAAGACCAACGAGCTCCCCTTATGGTGAAATACTGCAGTCTCCTTCAAATCCTTTCAGCCTTCCTCGGAAAGTTTTTCAGTGCTGTGTTACGGTTGTTTTAATATAGCAATTTGACGAAAGTCTAGTATAGGATTATTTCAACACTAGTGTAGAGTGTCAGTTGTTACAGCCCAAGTCAACCGCTTTGCAATAACCAGAAGACGAACCATTCGCTTGTTCATGAGTACATACCACGTTAGACGTACGACAACATCAATGACAAATGCCTCTTCAGAAAATCCCTCTTCAGTATGGAATCAATCAAATCATAGGGGTGCTTAACTTCCCCCTTAATTCCTTAATTTCTTTCTTTCCTTTATTTTAGACTTTTCTTGACACTATAAAATAAACAGTGAGCCTAAATTGTGCATGGCGTTTCGTTGCTATGCATACTGACATCCAGTATATAATTTTAGTGTTGCGATTTAGTGACTTTTTCATCCAAATTATCGTTTTCAGCTGGAAGCAAACTCGTACTGATGATTTATGCGAACTTGGAATAGACGCATGGCCGCGGGAAGATGTTTTGGGCTGGGGGTGCTGTAATGTATGTATTTATTTATCAGGGGGTTCTGCACCACCATCAGCACCCCTACTTCCTGTGGCTATGAATAGGCAAATGTCTTTATGCTGGTTCAGTCACCGATTGACAGCTCATCAGAACAGTCCATACTCAGGCTCTTTATTCCTGATGGGAGGCGCCAATTCAGCACTCTGATTGGTGTGGGCACATACTCACACCTGATGCTCCTTTTTGTTGATGATGGGGAGGTAATGCACACAGAATAATTAACTCCAAAACAGGCAGGGACAACAGCATAACACAGTATACAGTAGAGTTGTCTTGATGTGACTCATTTAAGAGGGTTACAGGAAAGAATAGAATATATGCTTTATTGTCTATTGTTCAACGGAAATGTTTCATTTTGCTGTCACAGTACACCCAGTGCTTGACTTGGGCAGGATCTTACTGGAGCTGAGTACTGGCACCTCAACTTTTCTAGTGCTTAAGCTCCTGCGCTTCTTACAGAATATTAGCTACAAACTGTTGTGGAGCTCCTGCACCTAAATATAAACAGTAACTCCACCCAAAATGAGTAGCGGCACCTATTTCAGTCCAAAGTAAGCAGTGAGTACACCCCTAATTTAGCTCTGGCTTTTGATTCTCTTAGGTCTCACTGCATTTGCGGCTGCTCTCATCTACACGTTGCACAACCAAGAGATCCTCCAGGACTCACGAAAGCTGACCGAGGGACATTTTGGCTACTGTTTTATACTGGCCTGGGTGTGTGTGCCGCTGCTACTCATCAGTGGAGTCATGTACATCCACCTACGTAAGAAAGAGTGACCATGGAAGAGAGGTGAATACTGAGCACAAACAGAAAAGCATAGTTGTTGACATTGAGCTATAATAATATCAGAGGTGATGGAGCTCAATCACATGAGTACAGATCTGTCTCTGTTACTTTGTTTGGTATTTAGAAGCAGCTATTTCTGGTCAATCCAAATATTGATTGGATCTCGGATAAAAGCGAATCTGGTGAAGCTTTTAAATATAGCATGTTTAGTAGCCTATAGAGCATCGGTATACAGTGCTACAGGCAATTATATATATTTTTCCTATTTCCAAAATATCTATGTCTGAAAATGTCTGAAAGCTCCAAGTCAGTATTTATTGTAATTCTGGGTGACTTATGAAGCCAATGATGACAACTGCCAAAGAAGTGTTGCTGATATATTGCAGAATCAAGCTTGTTTTGATTTGAAATGTATGTATATGAATAGGGAAATATATTTTTGTACTTGCAATATGTAGTCCTATCAGCTAGAGCTGCTCTAACTTTCCTAAATAAAACACATAGAATATGCGTTGAAGTTGTTTCTTATTACATTCTCTTTTATTTATTTGATTGAAATGCTCTTATTTTCAGTTTGCAGTACAAAACACGCTACGTACATCTTTTATATTCAATTCAGTAACAGTTTCCAGTAGTGATCATATCCTGTTGTTCTTTTCCCCCTGAAATGATCTATCTACACATGAAGATAGCAGCAAGGTCACTATAGGTAAAGTTGTCTTCCTGGGCCTAGGATAACAGATAACACTACACAATTCAACTCAATGGACTAATGTCAGGAAAGGATCAAAGACAGAGTTGAATCATTAGTGTGCATGCAAGTCCACTCTAGATACTTGACATTCAATGTGCCAAAGGGGCATAAGGGATGCAGATTGGATATGGAGTTACAATAAAGACTTGATTTGATGTGGTGCCAGACATAGCATACATAAAAGATAAGTCGCTTTTTTTTGTTATCATGTACATGCTTTTCTCTTCTGCGAAAAACAACAGCTGATTCAAAGAGGGTGTGTCAGATTTCAAATGCTTCGGGATAAACGTGAGAATCCTCAGCCGAAGGAGGCTATTGAGGAGAGGGGAAAACTCCTCCGTTTGCTTATTAACGAATTGACACTCCTATTATGGAGGAGAGGAGGACGGAGGAGTCGAGGAGAGGATAGACTTTTTTCCAATAGAGAATCTCTCGGAGAGAGAAAGGAAAAGAGGGGAAAGGGACAGGAGGGAGAAAAGAGGAGTAGAGTGCTAATAGACACATAGACTGTTCTCTCCGCTACTACAAGGCAAGTGGTACCGATGCACCAAGTCTGGAACCAACAGGACCCTGAACAGCTTCTACCCCACAGCATAAGACTGCTAAATAGTTAACCAAATAGCTACCCGGACTTTCTGCATTGACCCGTTTTGCACTAACTTTTCTCTATTTTCTTTCTCTCTGCATTGTTGGGAAGGGCCCGTAAGTAAGCATTTCACTGTTAGTCCACATCTGTTGTTTACGAAGCACAAATAACATTTCATTTAATTGAATTGAATATGTAATTGGTCCACAGAGTAGATCTTCAAATAATGACTCAAATTTCAAACAAAACACTATTGTATTTCTATCACTTGTTTGAACATTTTCTGTTGACAACATCTTTGTCTACTGACACCCCTTCAAAGGTCTGAATACAGCTATCTACTGATCTTTCAACGCAAGCAAGCTGTCATACTTTGAACTGTTCAATGTACAAGCACTAAAACAATACATGGAAAACACTGGTTTCATAGTCTTTGGAACTTGTCTTGGAGTCATTGAAATCTAGGGGTAGACACAACAACAACAACAATAACAGCAACATGTGTCTTTGTTGCGAGACTATGGCAGCCACCAGCAGTCCACCAGTGTGCTCCATCTGCCTGAAGATGTTCTCAGACCCAGTCACCACCACATGTGGACACAGCCTCCACTTGGCTTGTATCGGTGGATACTGGGGAAGTAGTGACCAGTACCGGTGTCCACTCTGTAATAAGAGATTCCAGAAAAGACATGAGGTTGAGGTTGTTGAGAAATCTAAAGCTACACATACTGCCCAATGTGATGTGTTAACCTCGGCCCCAGCCACAGCTAGACATGGAGAAGAAGAGCCTGGCAGTGTTTTCACTGGATGGAATCTCATCACCCTGGTAACCCGTAATCACATATTCACTTGGAGCCTGACAAACCACTGGGGGAGTGGGGAGAAAAGTTGATATGTACTGTGTGTGGATGATGGACCCATGCATTAGTAAGGAACAAACCAATGAGACATCTCTTTGTAAATGTATTTTTGTTTCAGTTAAGAAAGGGCAGTCAGAAATGTATCAGATGATCCAGGAGATAATGGAGAAGGTTAAAGAGGTCAAATGCTCAGTGGAGCTCAGCAAGATGAGTCAACATTGTCAAAACCAACAATGACTGCTATGTGTGAATTAGTTGACATGGCACCTACTACCACACTCTGTTCAAAGGCACTTAAATATTTTGTCTTGGCCATTCACCCTCTGAATGGCACACATACACAATCCATGTCTCAATTGTCTCAAGGCATAAAAATCCTTCATTAACCCGTCTCCCCCCCTTCATCTAAACTGATTGAAGTGGATTTAACAAGTGACATCAATAAGGGATCATAGTATTCACCTGGTCAGTCTGTCATGGAAAGAGCAGGTGTCCTTAAATGTTTTGTACACTCAGTGTACAAATTTTCAGGAAAATGTGTCATAAAATGTATTATTTATCTCTCTGATCAAAAGTTAAATATGTTCGTACAGAACAAACGTTTAAATACGCGGATCTGTTTGTATTTGTTGGATGCCTGTGTTTCTGTGCTATTCTCTTTTTTAAACAAGTAATACCATCAAAGGTCGTCTCCATAGCAACCTGAAGCGTTCAGGAAACAAATGGTAAAACATGTTCTTCTCACCGAACAATAGCAGACAGGGTAAACTTTTATTTCGTTTATCATGAGCTCAACAACGAGGAGTAAATCTCATGTTTCGGTACTGACGTCAGCGATAAATCCACTTGCAAACCCACGAGGAGCGAAAAAGCTTTGTGAGCTTTGTCAAAACCTCGCGTACCTGCAATGCACCAAATGTCGAGTAACTTTCTACTGGTAAGTTTATGAAGTAACGTTAGTAGTCGACATAGCTAGCTGGCAAAGATAGTACTTAAATGACCATAAATAATTATTGCCATTGTTTAAATATGGCTCCACTTTTTTGTTGTGTAACTAGTGGAGTCCGGTAGTTAGCTACACAACAATAACAACAACGTGCTAGTAAGTTGCAGTAGTTAAAAGCTTCTGACTTGTAAGTTTTATGAAAAATACATCTGACCAGTTTCAATACTAGGTGGCAGTGTTTAGCTTGCTACAAAAGTATTACTAGAGAACACTAAAAGCAGACTTGTGTTTGCCTCAGTCAAAATGTGGTACTGGAAACAGTTGGAAAGCAAGTTAGCTCTTCTGAAGCATATTTTTAAGAGAATAATGTCAAGTGAATTATGCCTAAGCCCTATCACGTGGTCTCTGAAAGAGTGCACCCTTATGTAATAGCAAGTCCTACTGAATTTCTAGTTTTATATGCTACATTTAAAATCACAATCCTTACTTCGTTCTTCATCCAAACAGTAGCCTCGCCACTTGGTTTGCTGTATTTGCTGAATTTGTCACTTTTGGCAGAGCTAAGCTTCTTACTAATACAATGCCTTCAGAAAGTATTCACACCCCTTGACTTTTTCCCCAAGAAATTGTGTTACAGCCTGAATTTAAAATGAATTAAATTGCGATTTTTTTTTTTGGGGGGGGGGTCATGTTGTTACACACTATATCCCATAATGTCAAAGTGGTATTATGTCTTCAGTTTTTTAAATATATTTTTTAAAACAAATTAATACAAAATTAAAAGCTGAAATGTCTTGAGTCAATAAGGATGAAACCCCTTTGTTATGGAAGGAGTAAAAATGTGCTTAACAAGTCACTTAATAAGTTGCATGGACTCACTCTGTGCAAAAATAGTGTTTAACATAATTTTTGAATGAACTCTACCTCATCTCTGTACCCCACACATACTGTAAGGTCCCTCAGTCGAGCAGTGAATTACAAAGATCAGGGAGGTTTTCCAATGCCTCCCAAAGAAGGGCACCTATTGGTAGATAGGTACAAAAACCACAAAAAAAACAGACATTGAATATCCCTTTGAGCATGGTGAAGTTATTAATTAGTCTTTGGAAGGCGTATCAATACACCCAGTCATTACAAAGATACAGGTGTTCTTCCTAACTCAGTTGGCAGAGAGGTAGGAAACTGCTCAGGGATTTCAACGTGAGACCAATGGTGAATTTAAAATAGTTACAGAGTTTGTCTGTGATAGGAGAAAACTGAGGATGGATCAACAACCTTGTCGTTACTCCACAACACTAACCTCATTGACAGAGGGAAAATAAGGAAGCCTGTACACAATAAAAAATATTCCAAAACATGTATCCTGTTTGCAATAAGGCACTAAAGTAAAACTTTAAAAAATGTGGCAAAGAAAATAAGTTTGTCTTGAATACAAAGCTCTGTTTGGGACAGGTATGACCTGGGTGTCCTGACTCTCTGTGGTCACTAATGACCCCATGGAATTTATTGTAAGAGTAGTGGTGTTAACCCCAGTGTCTTGGCTAAATTCCCAATCTTGTACTCATACTATCATGGCCACCTAATCATCCCCAGGTTCCAATTGGCTCATTCCTCTCCCCTGTAACTATTCCCCAGGTTGTTGCTGTAAATTAGAATTTGTTCTAAGCAACTTACCTGGTAAAATAAGGGTTAAATAAATCTAATTAAATCCCCAGTGACCGGGTTAGGTTTTGACTTAAATCTACTTCACAATCTGTGGCAAGACTTGAAAATGGTTATGTAGAAATGATCAATTATCAATTTGACTGTACAATCCAGGTGTGCAAAGCTCTTAAAAACATACCCAGAAAGACAGCTGTAATTGCTGCCAAATGTTATTTTAACATGTATTGACTCAGGGGTGTGAATACTTATGTAAATGCGATATTTCATTTTCAATACATTTCTAAAAATCTGTTTTCTCTTTGTCATTATGGGGTATTGTGTGTAGATGCGTGAGACACTTGTTTTGTATACATTTTTTTATTCAGGCTGTAACACAACAAAATGTGCAATAAGTCAAGGGGTATGAATACTTTCTGAAAGCACTGTACATAATATGACCTAGTGCTTGGTGACAGCCTTCCACTAGGCCTAAGCTTTAAGGGATGAGACACTAAATCCATTCCCTCTGAGGGAGCTTAAAAGTGTGTTATCCCTGGCTCTATTCCCCCTGCTGCATCTCTTCTTTTAAAATGCATTTCTCTCATCCTGCAAGTATTCTCCAAAACATGAGAAAAACTAGCCTACTTCTGGGGCCAGCTGTCTGCCTACGTCCCGATTTAATACACGTCTCCGTACCAAGGGTCTGCATAAACACTGCCATGCTGCGGAGCAACAGCTACAATCCCAACTAGCCAAACACACCATACATTATGGTCTACAGACTCAGAGTTAGGGACCTTCAATGAATGAGAAAGTACAGGTCTGTGTCCTTAGGATCCCCTTGACTCTTGTGTGAGTGCATAGTAAGTGCAGGCACATTTCAGTCCTTGTGAGCCAGCCCATATGCTGTGTTATTGCCATGAAGTGACTGAAACTCCAGACCAGTAAAAACACATTGGAATGTTCAAGCACCGCAGAAAGAAAACATGAGGAAAGTCAGACAGTTCCAACCCATTGGGAAAATAGCAAGATGCATGAAATTATAAACCTGTTATTTAATGGCATACAATTTAGGATACCTTTAGGGGAATTGAAAGATGTTGCACATGGATTCAAATCATAGCTTAGGCCTATGCCTTCTTATTAAACTGTTAGAGAAGGCAATGTGACTTATGCAGACAGACTGATGTCTCATCTCGTCTAGTGTCGCTTAAAATGTTTCTGTAGACAGATCTACGCATGACATGCCAATGCATACAGGTTCAGGTATAATGTCTTCAAAACAAAGTTCCGGAAAACAAGAAATGCCATTTGGTGAAAGTAAGTACTGTGAGAAACCACATTGCTCACATCCAGTCCTGTGTGATTCGCACAGCAGGGTCAGCTAGGACAAAGGGAAGGGAGCCCATTTTGGAGATTGGAATGCAGCCCATGTCTCTTTTTCTTTTTTTCAGTGACACGGAACACCAGCAGGCTGACTGGGTAGGAATCCATGAGAAGATCTGCCAGCTGCTCATCCCCATCCGCACCGCAATGCCCTTCCACAGCCTGCAGGCGGACAGAGACCACCACCGCGCCCAGATACTGCACAGACAAGTGAGGATCAGACACTCACCAGGGTCTCATTCATTAGGGCATACCAAAGTGAAACGTTTTTGTTTTGTTTTTAAGGGAAACAAAAACCATCGATTCTTATGGATAAGTCCAGTTAGGTAGGCTCTTTCAGTCCTTTTCTACTGTTTGTTGTCTAATGAATATGAACCTGAATAGAGATAGCTGAACCCAAATCAATGTTTTGTCAGACATTTGCATAGCTAAAGAGTAATTTGAGGACGAGGATTTCATGCCATCTGTTAATTAAGAGCCTATACAACATTTCAGAAATCTGTAGCCCTCAATCGCAAATTACGTCTGTAGAAATGTCCGATAACTTTGATTTTGTGCGGAAACAACCTACGGAAAAGCATGCCCTGTACTGTAACTGTTGTGTCTTTGCCTGGTGTAACCCCTGTTTAGGAGGAGCTGATTGAGATCTCCAGGGCTGTGGCTCAGAAGAAGCTGTTCGAGGGGAAGTATCAGGAGTCACTGCCTGCCGCCCAGCTCTCCCTGCGCTGTGCTATGGATGTCTACGGCCCCAGTGCTGTCCAGCTGGTCCCTGCATACCTCCTGCTGGCGGAGGCAAATGTGGGTGAGTCACAAGATGGAGGAAACTCCCCATGAGCTGGCAGTTTTACCAAAGAACCACAGGAAGGCAGAGACCAAATGTATTCAAATGCAGCTATGAGATACTATTGTATTTACAATATTCATGCAAGGGTAGTAGTGGATACATTAGATTTTAGAGAACCTGCACTGTGTCTTCAGTCCATTTTCAGCATTGTGTTGAACTCAAATCATTGCTGATCTGTGTCGAACTCTTTGTGGAAACACTGTGATCCATTCCTTTCGGGCCGAATCTTACTTGGGAACCGTGCTATTTCATTTCGCTGCACTCGCAATAACACCCGCAATAATATCTGCTAAACACGTGTATGTGACAATAGAATTTGATTAGATTTGAATTCGCTCTCAAATCTCCCATTTCCGCTAAAGTCAGAGATACGCACATGGATCTAAAGCTAGTGTTCAGCCTTCACAGTCAATAGTCCTGCCCTGTAGATTCATGATTTAGATGTTGAGACCCTTACCTCTGATCTGTAGGCCCATAGTTCTGTTTAAGTTTAGTTTTGACCTGGATGTGACCCTTGACCCTGCTACTCTGACCTGTAGAGTAACCAATGCCACTGAACTGTAGACTGTTGTTGTGTTGCGAATGACCCATTCCTCTGCTCCCCTCCCCTCAGGTCTGGGCAGTCTGTCCCAGGCAGAGGGGTACCTGTCTCAGGCAGAGTGGACGGTGATGAAGACGCCCGAGTGTAGCCACACCGTCCGCCACCAGCTGCACCGCAACCTGGGTCGCCTCTACACCGCCACGGAAAACCTGGAGGGAGCGCTATTGCACTTTGCCAACGACGTGAGTGTCAAAGCTTATCAGGTAGCCTTTCAGGTAGCCTTTTTAAATAGCTTTTACAACAAAAGGACATTATCATCATTTTCACAATTTCACAGTATTATTTCAAACTCATTGTGTGGAAGTATATATAAAACACAGGAATATCTCGTTTTTGACTGCACTGGACCTTTAAGGGGAAAGTAATCTAAATGTAACTGAAAGTAAACAGATTGAATTACTGAGTTTGTGTAATCCAAAAGTTATGTTACAGATTACAATTTTGGACAGGTAACTAGTAACTGTAATGGATTACATTTAGAAAGTAACATACCCAACCCTAATTATCTGAAAACACAATGATCGCAGTGCAGATTATAAGGAGTTTTACAGTATTGTTTTAAACCAATCAGGGCCTGTATTCACAAAGCGTCTCAGAGTAGAAGTGCTGGCTAACCTGATCCTAGATCAGCACTCCTACTCTGAGACGCTTGATACATATGCTCTTTTGCATGTCCAAAATGTTAGCTCCGTGTTCACTGAAGGTTGCTATCCCCATGCCAAACATAAGTACCAGTGAAGAATCTCAGGAATTATGAATGCACTTTGACTACCTATTTGAATAGAGGTATAATATACTGAAATATTCCAGATCTGAACCTGTTTCTTTGGTTTTCAGGTGTACTATGCCAGTGAGGAGTATGGCTTGGATAACATTGTCACTTGTGGTGGCTACTTTCTGATGGCCAATGTCTTTATCAAGCAAGAAAAGATGGATATTGCCAGTTCCTTATACACTGAGGTAAAATTTAAATACGTGCCTGACAGTAAAACTGAAGATAAAATACTGTGTTATCATGATTATATTACTGGTCTAGTAGCATTAAAACAGCAAATGAGTCCATGAAAACATAGTGTTTTGGTGTGTTAGTTTGCCTGACTACTTTTTTGTGTCTGACTTTACAGGTAGCAAGTACATGGCACTCTCACCTCACCAAACTTTTGGAGAAGCATACCCCAGGATCCATGACGCTGGAGCACTCTTTTGGTGGGTACAGCTTCATATCAAATAGATACCGAGGACTGCTGAGAAATATGTATACATTCTTTGGTGGTGCGTATATGTGTAGGTTATCTACAACAGGTTTATGTATTGACAAATCATTCAAACCAAGACTAAATTAAAATGGAAACTTGATCAGATAATGGCTCCCGAGTGGCGCAGCGGTGTAAAGACTGCATCTAAGTGCTAGAGGTGTCACTACAGGCCCTGGTTCGATTCCAGGCTGTATCACAACCGGCCGTGATTGAGTGTCCCATAGGGCGGCGCACAATTGGCCCAGCGTCATCCGGTTTAGGGTTTGGCTGGGGTAGGCCGTCATTGTAAATAAGCATTTGTTCTTAACTGACTTGCCTAGTTAAATTAAGGTAAATAAAAAATAAATGAAGATTATGACGCTGTTGAATTAGCATCAGCTCCTTCAGTCAAAGTCAATACCCAGAACCATTGTGAACAGATTGATGGTAGATGATAATAAATTGTTGACACACAGAGATAAATTAAATTGGTCTATTTAATTCTGTGGGCTCACTAACAGCCACATGCTGCAGCCAATCACACACTTAATAAACAACACCACTGCCAGCTCTAAGTGGCTTGATGACATCAGTAGGAATCATCATCTCCACCAGCCCAACAGCATTTGGCTTCGTTCGTGGATCACTGAAAATAAGGTCAGTGGTGCTAAATTTAGCATCTTACCCTGACGTGCTATCCTAGAGCTAAACCCCAGCTTTAAATCGACAGTGCTGGGGGCTGACTAAGACCATTCATGACACATCTCTGGCTGTTGCAGCATCCGACACCGCCTCTCTGCTGCTGCCCTGCCCTAGTCACTATGCTAAGCTTGTTAGCGGCAATGCAATTCCCCAGGATTTTCAGGCGAGCCACCACTGCAGAGCATGAGCTTGCTGTTAGCTCACACTGGTCAGTTTCTGCTGGGATGTGTCTTCATCTCCTATTATGTGCGTTCTGGCACAGGATGGCTATTATGCGCGCCCCAGGTTGGGTGCTACTGTTGGCTACATCTACTCATTGGTGGTGGATGAAGTAGGTTGACCCTGTCACGGCCACCCCAAACACATAAACAATGTAAAGCGCTTTGGGACCTGGTGACGAACGTTATATAAAACCAATCCATGAACATAAATGTGTGTGTTTGTGTGATTTCTAATGATCCCCATGCACATAAAGCCCCTGCCTAATGGGACAACCACATAGCAGGCTTAACTTGCCCAGCCATAAATTGTCCATCTTTCACTTAAACAATGGGAATGAACCAGGAAGATACATTTTAGGCTATGCCTACTGGAATTCCTAACAGTTTGGTTGTTGTCAGTGAAATATGAAGTCCCCCCCCACCACCCCAAATCTTCCATTTACATACATGATTTGTGTGAGAGTCTATTGTAAATTAATTAGATTATTCTATAGTCTGGCTAGGCATGACAGATAATGAAAAAGCAGGAAACTTATATTTCAGTTAGTATTCAGTGGTCACAGTCAATAATTCTGCCCTGAAGACTCATGAAGTTGAGACCCTTACCTCTGATCTGTAGGCCCATAGTTCTGTGCGGTTTAGGTTTAGTTTTATAATAATAATATATGCCATTTAGCAGACGCTTTTATCCAAAGCGACTTACAGTCATGTGTGCATACATTCTACGTATGGGTGGTCCCGGGAATCGAACCCACTACCCTGGCGTTACAAGCGCCATGCTCTACCAACTGAGCTACACCTGGATGTGAATTCATTAGCATAAATGTGTGTGTTTTATATTGATCTCCATGCAGATGAAGCTCAGCAGGCGGAAGCGGACCAGATGCTAAGGGCCATGCTGAAGGTTCAGGAGAGTAGCCCCAAGCAGGCTGCGGCCCAGAACACCCTAGTGGCCCACTCTCTGGCCATGCTGTGGTTCCTGGGAGGATCCCCAGACAAGGTGAGGTGTTATGATGACCAGTGATCTGGTGGTTACTGGTGACACCCTGACACATTTTCTTCCACCATGTGCTTCCCATGGAGCGCTGTCTAGAGACAGGATTAGTTTCTAATTGGTAAAGCTTTAAAGATTATCACTCTGGGGGGATTTAGTGGGACTCGATGCGACTGGCTTGATACTCTAACTGCCCTCCCCGGGCTTCTGGCCAGGCAACTTCTCTCTGATCTCGCAAGTATGCTAGTGCTTAGTGGGGGATTTTGGGAGTGTTATCCAAGGATGTAGCTAGTATGCATATCTATGGGAAAGGAGAAAGGTCATGCAAATGGAGAGAAGGATTTGCCAGGAGAAGTTTAATAGTTGACATTGTGAAGGTCACTCAATCCCACTGACCAACGAATTACCCAAGGAGGGAGTCTCTGAGTTTAATGCATCAGAGTAGTCCCAGCTGATTCAAATGATCAAAGCTTGATGATTAGTTTATTATTTGAATCAGCTGATTAGTGCCAGCTGATTCAAATGATCAAAGCTTGATGATTAGTTTATTATTTGAATCAGCTGAGTAGTGCCAGCTGATTCAAATGATCAAAGCCTGATGATGAGTTGATTATTTGAATCCGCTGAGTAATGCTAGGGCAAAAACCTAAACGTGCACCACTTGGGGTCCTGAGGAATGAGTTGAGAAAAACCCTGAGTTATGGTCTTTAGTTCAATAGGACACAATGTCTTGGCGAGAGTAAATAACACACAAACCCCCGAACGTCTCCCACGTCTGCTTCGATCTCTGCAGTCCCTCCCTCGCTGTTGTTGCAGGGATCAGGAGCAGCAGCTCTCGTCACATGACAACAAAGATAGTAAGAGGAGTTGGCTAAAGGACATGCAGTAGAGATCTGGAGCAGGCTATGATTGATCGACCTTCAATGGGGGTTGAATGAAGCTCAGCTTGGCTAGCCATTACAGTGCATCTTACTGACAGTTGCTTGTCACCTATACCTCATCTGCACGGATCCGAAAAGGAAAGTGGGAGAAGCCAAAGAGAGGAGACTTGGTTTTAAATGCTCTGTTCTTTCAGATCAGTGTGGTTGAAGGAGAAATATGAGGACAGGAAGCCACCATTAGAGATGACTGAAATTCACCTATAGTCTGACTAGGCATGACAGACAATGAAAAAAGCAGGAAAACCAAGGACACATTTTTCATTCAATACCATATTTCAGTAGTGGTGTAGAAACATATCTATTTTCCCCATTGTCCGTAATAACTGGAAAAAGTTAGATTCCCTTTACAGTTGGATGCTTCCAGAATTAGGCATGTGTGTAAACTGGCTACATTGGTATGGATGAAGATACTGAATAAGCCTTACTGTGGCAGGTTTTATTGAATCTATCCAAAATACTGACTGCACTTAATTTCCATTGCTTACATTTGTCAATAAACAAAACATTTTTAGATATTGCCTGAATCATTTCAGTTCAATACCTTTCATCGTGGTGCATTAACATCAGAAGATTTGTATTTATTTTGTCTGGTTTGTAAAACGTCCCAGGCAGTGTCTCGGTAGTTCCAAATACTTTTCTTTCCTCGTCTTCATTCCTTCATAGTCGCTGATAGATCAAAGGACTGGATATGTTTTCAACTGTCCTTTCAGATCAGTGAGCATGGTGCTAAGGAAGCTTTTATAGACTTTTGGGGCAAAGCCCAGTTTTACAGTGATACATATTACATACATACATAAATTAATATACTGTGTATATACACACAACAGGCAGTGGGTGCAATGGCTTTACTGTGTGTGTGTTTTGTCAGGCACTGGAGTTTGGCAGGAAGGCCCTGCAGTCCAGCCAGCTGGTCCCAGACCATAGCCTAACAGAGCCCATCCAGGGCCTGCTGCAGCTGGCAGCAGAGAGAGGCCCACACCTTACCATCGCAAGCTGACTGCCCGCCCGCCTGACCGCCGGTCTTCTTGACTGCCTGTCCATCCACCAGCCGGCTACCTCCTCAGCACAACACAAAAGAAGCACACTCTATACATGAAAAAATGGGCCATAGTAGAAGCATTACAGAATAAATGATGTTGTGACTTTCCATGGTGACTTCTGATAGGATGTGACTGAACAGTAAGGATGTGTCATACCGGTATGTGTGTTTTTGAGTTGAGAATAGAAAAGACCCATGATGCAGACATGTTGGGAGAGGTACATTTCAGATGTGATGTTCAGGCTCATATATGTCCACACTTGAGACATCTTCTATTCCCATTTGTGGGTATTAAGTATGCAATTACACTGTTGCCATGTAGTTTCTAAATAAATACCAGGTAACTTGCAGTCTGTCAAAATTAGTGTCACCCCGTTTTCATTAATAAGATAATGCTGACATCTCATTGTACGTGAGTGAAACTTTATTTGAATAGTGACAGAACACATGTCTGTTTTGAATAATGACTCATTTTATTTGAATAAAAAGAGGTGTGTCTTTACATAATTTTTGCATGAGTAAATATATCAGCTAGAACCAAATTTAGGATCCATTTTTGCCATGCTGTCAAAATGATTCACATAATAATGATAAGAGTAATGATTGATCCTATTTCTTCACACAAAATTCTTGCATGACTCGAGCCTACAGATGCATGGCATTAGCGGTCCAAAACGTCATCATTTATATAAGTTTTTAGTATTTCATCATACACAGATGGTTTGAAGGAGACATTTCTTGTGTTATGGAGTATATTGAATTTGAACCCACAAAGTTTAATCAAATCATGAAAAAAAAATGAGCGTAGCAGTTTATTGATCAACTAAATATATCAATCAATATTGTAAACCTTAGAGCAAATTCAGGTTATTTTCTGAAAACAATGGATGGATGAAAGCACCCTAAGGAACTCTTTCAAGTCCTACATATGTACAGGTCATTTCTGACATGTCTTTATTATTATTTTTATCAAAACAAAGAATAAATGTTAAAATCATTTCACTACTAGTATTATTAGTATTGAAATTTTACAACAATGCTTGTTTTTGGCATTCAGATTCATTTCCTATGTGTTGAGAGGCAGAGAAACTCAGAGACACATTGGATTCCTCAATTCCCTTTCAAATATATGAGCCAAATATACATTAGCAGCAATTCAGAAATAAATAGTAACTTTTAAGTTGTGTTGTGTACACAGTCACCAATGAGGATAGTCACAAACCCTTCACACAGCAGAGGTCAGTACAGAACAGGCTGGAGTGTTACATCATCAAACCAGCACCAATTTGATAGCTTTAGCCATGTCATAAATAGAACAGCCAGTGTAACCTGTTCTCGTCAATTGGTTCCTTGTCTCCTTCCTATGGTGGGCACTGATCTGAAAAGACGGGATAGATGAAATCAATGACTAGTTGGGGGTGCTGCCAGGCCAGTTTGAACCGTGATTTCCTATCAGTGTCCACAAAGGAATTGGGATGATAAGGCATTTTAAGTGTTTTTGGACACATACTGAACCATACTGAGTAAATTAACCTAGATACGCTGTCGGTTATATGAATGTAGTGAGCAGGGATATTATTCCAACAATGCATAAGTTGGAGAAAACGGTCGTCCTTTAATTCTTTCCTATGGCTAGTCTTAAGATCTTAGAGGATGTGTTCTCTTTACATTAATCTAAAAAGTAATTAATGTGGAATGACACAGGCTTCATATAAAACACACAATAAACGGAACCTTAAAAAAAAAAGGGACAACAACAATTGTAGACCAGTCACCCAAAAGCTGTGGAAGGAAGCAGGGTGACATAGACTTATTGATGAACAGACCCCGTGGCCCTATGTCAAGTACAGGGGAATCACAGTTCTCAGAGGGATATTTCATAATGCTGGACAAATCACAGTACTGTAAATGGTGTTAAATCCCATGGGAGCCGCTCAGATACTTTACAGCTTTTTCCCAAAAAGTCACAAATTCTTTGCTGCGTTCACATTTGGCACGCTTGTGATTACTGCCTCAGACCCCTGTTAGATTCCAGACCGTTAGTAAATCGCCCCCACAAAAATCAAGCTTCACAGCGGCCTCACTTTATTTGAGACAAGATTAGTGCACACAAACCACTTTTTTTCCTTAAAAAATACCATAGATTAGCGGAAAAAACACTGAACATCATAAAACAAGCAAGGGGAAAAAAGTGCACGTTAACCTTCATGGTACACCACATTTTTTAATAGTTTAACATTTATTTTTTTGTTTGTCATCAATACACATTTTAGGCAGATCTGTAGCTAGGATGGATATGTCACATGCCTTAGGAGTGGGGATGAGATCAAGGCTGCTTCCCTGAGTTATGTTTGAGAGTCAACTGTTTGACATAGAAGCCTTCTACATATGGGTTATGGACCTCAACAATAATGGCTAGTCACTAAGTGGCACAAAGTAGGGTGGCTTGTGCTTTGGATGATTGCTGCGAATGCTTTTTGGTTGATGGCGGATGCCCCAGAGTTGATACGTAGTGGATAGGTATTTTTTTAAGGCTGAGTGGTAGAAGATTTACCGCAATTAACCAACAGCTCGAGAGAGAAGCTCTAGGCCACAGGTATCCCTGGAGAAGTGTTCCTTTTGAGGAATGAAACGGTAACATTCTATCAAACACACTGTAAAAAAAGATAGTATTGTTTTGCATTTTATTTGTACAACAAGTTTATGAAGTTTAGCTCACTTGAGAAGAATAAACAGTAATTTGTCATCGGCCAAAACATTAGGCTGATTAACCGCATTTAGCCAAATCCACAGAAATGTTAGCAAGCATGTTCTTTGTTAAAACTTTATTTTTGACATTGCATGTTCCGTACAAACCAATCTGTTGTACACAATAGCTTACCAAAATGTTTTAAGTTTAGAAAGTTTACAGTTATTTCAGCCCCTAGGATTTTCATTTCAGCCCGATACTAGTAAGCATAAACGCTTCTAAAATTATTATTTACAAACAATTTACTTGACTATATTTACATCCTATGGATGGATCAAAGCTTGCAAAGTCAAGGCTCACTTGAAACCACAAGGATGCTGGCAGATATGTATGACTCAAAGTAGTTTATTCTATGGCAGTGAGAAGTTCTGTTTTGAGGTATATTATTCTTGTAGGTGTAGTGACAGCTTCCGCACTGTAACTCACTGTTCCTAGACGGATCCAACTTTCTTCCCGAGAACTATAAAATGAAGAAAAATAAACCGTGTCTTCATTTGACTATTGTTCCTGTAAAAAGCTTTTATTTTTTAAAGCGAATAAAAACAAGCCCCTAAAAACATGACATTGAAAACAGAGTGACTGCAGGCTCGATTTTGGGTCATTTGTGCTTGACCTATGCTTGTGTTTCTAGATGCATTCTCTTGACAGGAAATAGTGTAGTGTTGTTACTCTACAAGGTGCCCCTAAGCAAAGGCCCTAGGTCAGTTTTGTTATTCTAATGAGCTTTAAGATGTTCTGACATCTTCAATTAAGAGTTAGGGGAAGGGAAGTCAGACCATAGATCCAGTGTTTAGGAGCTCCTTGTCAGCGTTAGGGGGGAGTTCCATTTTGATTCCAGACAATTCATGAATTTAATGCAAATGAAATGTGATGTCGATTTGTATTTTATGATTTTCAATCATCCCATTTCCATAATTAACTGAGGTAGAAGATGGAATTGGCCCCAATCTGCACTTAATAGTCCCCGTGACAGTGTAACCTGTCTGTCCTCTGCTACATGGAGCTGGTGGGCAGTCTATCTAGTCCTCTGTGTGTACCCCTCTCCCGGTCATGGAGAAAATCCCATGCAAAACAATTCATTTCACCAACAGTAAATCAAGCCTGGCTATGTCCTCAGTGGTTAATCTACAACGACGACCACGCATCAATCTCATTCTCCAACATACAGTTTTGTAGTGTGTGCTCGCTCAATAGGATGGACAGATTTCCGTTGACTATGTGCTGGTGTATGTAACGCTCTTTAGGGTTCTCACAAAATAAACACTCTTGCTCAACTCACCCTCACAAAGCAATTGAAAACAAAAAGATTCCTTAATTCAGCTAACCTTCTGGATCCCACTTCTGCCACCAACTGCAGTTGTAAACTAACTGGGTTGTTTGCAGTGGGGGAGAAGAGGAGAAGAGTCAGGGGAGCAGCCTTAGATCTCTATGTGTTTATGGGGGGAGTTAGTATGAGAAGGCGCGTGCGTCTACATCTGTTCGTCATGTCAGTTTATGTGGTCATAGCATTTTTCATTACATTTTTGTTTGTTCAGCTCATGCTTTTGCATGTAACATCCTGCCTGTGTAACATGTATTGGAGTTTGTGTTTGTGCTCTGCAACAGGAATGTCCACCGCCAAATGTTCAGGTGTGTGTTTGTAAGTGTGTGTGTCTGTGTGTGTGTGTGTCTGTGTGTGTGTGTGTGTGTGCGTGCGTGCGTGCCTTGGCTGTGTCCAGCTCACTCAGTCAATAATTTGATCTCGTTGGCAAGGAGGGTGTTGAAGTTGTAGGCCGGGTCGGGGAGGTTGGGTAGCACCGGGCTGGGGCCAGCTTGACGGCTCGGGGGCTGAGGGGTGGTATCGGCCAGCTCGGGGTCGCTCTCGCTAGAAGTAGAGCCCACGCTCATGTTGCACACGGCCTCGGGCAGCACGCTGCTGACTGCAGGGCACACCTCGGGCTCGCTGCTCGTCTCGCTGGCGCTGGACACCACCGAGAGCAGTGACATCTTGCGCGTGAGGCGGCTGGGCAGCAGCGAGAGGGCATGGTCGGCCACGATGCCCGCCACGTCCATGCCACACGCCTGGTCGAAGGCGATGAAGCCCACGTTGGCGTTGGCCTCGCACACCACGAACGAGCCGTCGTTGAGCTGCAGCAGGTCGATGCCGCACACGTCCATGCCCAGGATGTTGGACACCTGCACCGCCAGCTGCTTGCCCTGCTCGCTCAGCGGGCACATCATCCCCACGCCGCCTGCGGGAAAGAAGGGGACAACGGACAATAGGGATGTCAGTCACCACACTCACACACTCGCCAGCCATCACTATCTGTGGACTGTAGACTGTTCACTGTGTGCCATACATGGACATTATTCACATTCTCTGAGGCCTCTATAGCGAGGAATCATAGAAGGACAGAGAAAACAGTGACCAACTCTCGGGACCACTATTTCTTGATGTCTTGTGAAATGTGGAATTATGAGTATTTCTTTTGGCGAAATAGATAGAAATAGGATGGACAAACACATACATCATATACTATATGACCCAGCCAGAGAAACTGAGAATCTATGCTTGCATAAGACAAAACCAAATCTTGTTATAACATCATGTGACACTTGTCATATAACTGTGGAACAATTGATGACCAATGACCCCAAAATGTCACAAGACATGAGTGTGTCGGCTAGTCTAAAACTGCAGATGTTATGACAAGCATAATCATGTCTGTCATCAACCACAAAGTCACGTTCAAGACAACTAACTACATTGCCCTTCTGTGGTCCAATTCAATTGCACTGCTCCTCTTACTGTTCACTATGATATGGTGTGGTTTCCTAACATAGACAAACTATGACTCTGCAAAATCCATTGGAATCCTCTTGTGAACCACAAAATAAATGAAAATAATGGAAATGGAAACGTTCAGGGTAAAAAAAATTAAAAAGAGTTTCTTAGCCAACTAAAGAAATTCTCATTAATTGAAAATAACATAACATAACAAAGCAACATTTGTTTTATGGAACTCCATTAATCGCGGTTACTCAGAGGTACATTTCTGTGAGAAAGTTTCAAATTTTCTGGTTTTCTTCTGGGGGGGAATGCCGTTAACTGCGATTACCTTTGTGCAAAGGAAGGAAGCGAAATCTCCTCCCTCGCAAAGGGAATCTCTTGGTCAAACCCCTCCCGTCGCCCGTGTTTTGTAGACATGCATTCTTACAAAACAGACCATTTTGACTTTGTGGCTGTGGAATCTAGCAGAAACCGTTTATCAAACACACATAGGCTTAAAGATCTCTGCACCAGTTTAACTTCATTGGGATAGGGGGCAGCATTTTCACTTTTGGATGAAAAGCGTGCCCAGAGTAAACGGCCTCCTACTCAGTCCCACATGCTAATATATGCATATTAGTAGTAGTATTGGATAGAAAACACTCAAGTTTCTAAAACTGTTTGAATGATGTCTGTGAGTATAACAGAACTCATATGGCAGGCAAAAACCCGAGAAACATCGAAACAGGAAGTGGGAAATCTGAGGTTTGTAGTTTTTCAACTCAGCCCCTATTGAAGATAGTGGGATACGGGTTATTTTGCACTTCCTACCGCTTCCACTAGATGTCAACCATCTTTAGACCGTTGTTTGATGCTTCTACTATGAAGGGGGGCTGAATGAGAGGGGAATGAGTCAGAGGTCTGCCAGCAGCCACGAGCTCAGTCACGCGCATTCACATGAGAGGTAGCTCCCGTTCCATTGCTTTTCTACAGACAATGGAATTCTCCAGTTGGAACATTATTGAACATTTATGATAAAAACAGCCTCAAGATTGATTCTATACATTGTTTGATATGTTTCTACGACCAGTAATATAACTTTATGGAATTTTCGTCCGACCTTTCCGCTGGAAGTTGCACGCGCGTTTTATTTGTTTACCAAACGCCCTAACAAAAGGAGGTATATGGACATAAATGATGAACTTTATCGAACAAATCAAACATTTATTGTGGAACTGGGATTCCTGGGAGTGAAATTCTGATGAAGATCATCAAAGGTAAGTGAATATTTATAATGCTATTTCTGACTAATGTTGACTGCGCAACATGGCGGATATTTCTTTTGGCTGGTTTGGGCTCTGAGCTCCGTACTCAGATTATTGCATGGTATGCTTTTTCTGTAAAGTTTTCTTGAAATCTGACACAGCGGTTGCATTAGGAGAAGTGTATCTATAATTCCATGCATAACACTTGTATTTTCATCAACATTTATAAGGAGTATTTCTGTAAATCACTGCATGTTTTGGAACTACTGAACATAACATGCCAATGTAAAATTAGATTTTGGGATATAAATAGGCACTTTATCAAACAAAACATACATGTGTTGTGTAACATGAAGTCCTATGAGTGTCATCTGATGAAGATCATCAAAGGTTAGTGATTCATTTTATCAATATTTGTGCTTTTTGTGACTCCTCTCTTTGGCTGGAAAAATGGCTGGGTTTTTCTGTGACTTGGTGGTGACCTAACATAATCGTTTGTGGAGCTTTCGCTGTAAAGCATTTTTGAAATCAGACACTCTGGCTGGATTAACAAGAATGTTATCTTTAAAATGGTGCCTAATACTTGTATGTTTGAGAAATTCGATTTATGAGATTTCTGTTGATTTGTATTTGGCGCCCTGCAATTTCATTGGCTGTTGGCGAGGGGTCCCGCCAGCGGAATGAGATGTGGAACCCCGTTCCCAGACAGGTTAAGCATAGTCTTCGCCCTATCCAGATTCATCCAAATAATCAACACTCCTGCTCGTAATCACATAATTCTACGTGAGCCTTGACAGATTATTGCCGTTTTATCTGTCCACGAGAATCTGTCCACGAGAGATTAGGACCATAAAAAAACAGATTTGACTCTGACCTTGGTTTTCTCTAGCAATAACCAGTCTATAGACACTGTGGTGACAGCATCACATAAACAGCATCACATAAACCTAATTTATATTCTGTCTGTAAAACCCTGATGAAGGCTACATGCTGAAACGTGTCGGTTGTAAACAAGAAGCATAAAAACAAACTTCCATTGTCCAAGAATAATATCCTTCTCTCCTCTGGCCAGCATCACTCACCCAGGGAGCAGTTGCTCTGCATGCGTCCGTCGGTGGAGCAGCGCAGCATGGAGCCGATGACACGGCCGCCCACCAGCACCACCCGGACGTCGCGACCGTGCGACTCTTTCACGTACTCCTGGAAGAGGTAGGGAGCGTCGTGGCGAATCAGGTGGCTCAGGTCAGCCAGGTGGTGCTTGTCCCTGGCCAGGAACACTGCCTTTCCTGTGAGAGAGGGGTGGGATGGGGGGGGTTGTTGAGGAGTGTAGGGTAGGGAGAAATGTAGAACTTTTCATTACATCTCAAGAATCTCAAAGATGCTTTAAAAGACAATGTTCGAGTTAAACAGAAAGTGAGCAAGGGTTTTCAGTCACAAAAGTCATCATCCATGTATCTGACCATTGCCCTCCTGACCATGTAATACTCTGCAAACAGTGCCTTCAGAAAGTACTCACACCCCTTGACCTTTTCCACATTCTGTTGTGTTACAAAGTGGGATTAAAATGGATTTAAGTCTCTTTTTTTGTGTCAACGATCTACACAAAATACTCTGTAAAATAAAAATGTTACCTTTATTTAACTAGACAAGTCAGTTAAGAACAAATTCTTATTTACAATGACGGGATACCCCCGGCCAAACCCTAACCCGGACGATCCTGGGCCAATTGTGCGCCGCCCAATGGGACTCCCAATCACGGCCGGTTATGATACAGCCTGGAATCAAACCAGGGTCTGTAGTGACACATCTAACACTGAGATGCAGTGCCTTAGACCGCTGCGCCACTCGGGAGCCCTAAATAAAACACTAATATATTTGTATAATATATATAATTGTATGTGTGGGGTACAGAGATGAGGTAGTCATTAAAAAATTATGTTAAAGACTATTAAACAACGCATTTTCCCCCTCAGGTGACTGAAAAGATTTTGCATGGGTCCCCAGATCCTCAACAGGTTCTACAGCTGCACCATTGAGAGCATCCAAACAGGTTGCATCACCGCCTGGTATGGCAACTGCTCGGCATCTGACCGTAAGGCGCTACAGAGGGTAGTGCGTATGGCCCAGTACATCACTGGGGCCAAGCTTCCTGCCACCCAGGACCTATATACTAGGTGGTGTCAGAGGAAGGCCCAAAACATTGTCAAAGACTCCAGTCACCCTAGTCATAGACTGTTCTCTCTGCTCCTGCACGGCAAGCGGTACCGGAGCGCCAAGTCTAGGAACCAAAGGCTCCTTTAACAGCTTCTACCCCCTCTATAAGACTGCTAAACAATTAATCAAATGGCCACCCAAACTATTTACATTGTTTTTACACGGCTGCTATTCGCTGTTTATTATCTACATGTAAGCTTAGTCACTTTACAAATTACCTCGACTAACCTGTACCACCGCACATTGACTCGGTACCGGTACCCCCTGTATATAGCCTCGTTATTGTTATGTAATTTTCTTGTGTTACTTGTAGATTTTATGTTTTTAAATGTTTACGTTTATTTAGTCAATCTTTTCTTAACTCCAATTCTTGAACTGCGTTGTTGATTAAGGGCTTTTAAGGGAAAGGGGGATACATAGTCAGATGTACATATTTATTATGTCACTTATTATGTGACTTGTTAAGCACATTTTTACTCCTGAACTTATTTAGGCCTGCCATAACAATGGGGCTGAATAGTTATTAACTCAAGACATTTCAGATTTTCATTTTTAATTAATTTGTAAAAATGTAGTGAAAACATAATTCCACTTTGACATTGTGAGGAATTGTGTGTAGGCCAATGACACAAAAGCTCAAATTAATCTAATAAAAAATTCAGGCTGTCAAGGGGTGAGAATACTTTCTGAAGACACTGTGCGTACTTTCAGTATTTTTCTGAAGCTGACAGTGATATTGTGAACGCTGACACCTCTCACATGAAAGGCCATGTAACAATTTAAATGTAGTCATCTTTCAAGACACTCGGGACACTGACTGAGAAGCCATGGTGGGGAGAGAGCAGAATGCCTCTCGCACTAGCTAGCAAAAATGCCAGGGCCCATTTTAATTAGTGTAGACTCTGTCTTCGTGCTTAGTGGCATGTCCTCTAACCCCAACACAGGTCAGCGTTGACTAAGGGACCAGGGAGGGAGACTCGTGAGAGGAGCATGCGAGTGTGGTGGGGTGTGTGTAGAGATATTTGAATAGGTTGCATTGCTTACACCACACAGACAGGACAAAATGGTAGCCATGACACCTCATAGCTGAGATCAAACAACAGGACACGACCCCATCGAACAGGAGCAAAACAGCTGTCCAATGAGATAGAGAGGGGGCACACTCACTAAAACCCAGTGTCAACCAGCCAACCAGACTACACATTCAACAAAGAGGACCACTTAGCTTTACATGTGAGAAAAGAAGGAACGGCTCTGCCCATTGGCATTGCTATTGGCTAGGTATTTGGATCTTAAGTCCTGTTAAATGCTCAAGAAATGGCTCATTGGCTGATCTCCACCAACGGTCACTTTCCTTAACAATGCCTTGTCTTGATAGTCTATGCCCTGTCGCTACCCAAAGTCTATTATCCATACAGACAATGGACGACCAACTAGGAGACCAACTAAAGTGTCAATGACTATGAATAGATAGGTTGATGGGCCGGCAGGCTGCTGTGGAATAGCCCGTGGTCAATCTCTTCCCAAAATGTCAGGGTTATAAAAAAGGTCTCTGGCAATCCTTAAAATAAATAAAGTAAGAAAATATCAAAAGAAAGGGACCGTGATTATTAATATGGGTTTAAATAAGCTGTCAAAGATTCATACTTGCTGCTTTCCTCAAACAATTAGCACTCATTTGTCAAATTATATTAGGTGGACCAAGGTGCCATTGGCCACAATGCATATTTGACCTTGATTTAACTATGCAAGTCGGTTAAGAACACATTCTTATTTACAATGACGGCCTATCCCGGGCCAAACCTAGTCAAATTGTGTGCCGCCCGAAGGGACTCCCAATCACAGCTAGATGTGTTAGCCTGGATTTGAACCAGGTAATATAGCGACACCTCTTACACTGAGATGCAGTGCCTCAAATGGTGGAAGAGGAGTAGAGAGAGTCGGGTTTGCATAAACCCAGAAGCCTGGGCTGTAAAGAGACAGCAATGAGAGATGGGAGGGATGGTTGCAGTCAGACTGACCTCTGTGGCCACGAGTGTTCTTCACCACCACGGGGTAGCCCAGCGGTTCCGCCTCGTCGATCATCTTGCGGAAGTTCTCGTGTCCTCCTACGAAACACACAAGACAGACACACATACACGTTACAATTTGTCCAATGATCATACCCCCTCTATTAACTCTCTGTGTACATCAGTCATTTGACCGTGCGGAATGGGGTTTGTTGCTATAGGATACATGTTGTGACTTGTGAAGCAAGAAGTAGAGTAGTTTAGTCTCTATTATCCCAAGGTGGCAATTGATTTTGCAGCATGTAGTAAAAACACATTGAACACATGACAATAATATACACCAAAAATATAAATAGAGCAATATGCACAATTAACAGTATTTCAGACGTATTCGTTTTAAACTTGGGGAGCCTGTATCTGAGGGAAGAAAGATAAATTCATCAAACAAGGGATGCTGGGAGCCCTTCAGAATGGATCGCGCCTTACGGATGACTCGTGGCTAATAAGAAAGGATTGCCATTGGATGAGGATTGCTGTGAGTATGTCATTCTGCATTTATACTTGGCTGTTTTATCGTCTCTGACTTTTCATGTGACGATATCTGATAATACTTCTAATACAATTGACCATTAAGAACACGATTGACATTTAAACATCATTTGGAGAGAGAGAGCTCTGCTTCAGTTTGCTCTGTCTGGGACTGAACTGTTTGGAATATTGAGCACTGAAATTTGTACGAGAAGGAAACACAGGATCATTTAGATTTTTTCTGTGCTCTCGGTCTCTGGTCTGGCATTTTAACAGAGAACCAGATGTGAGCTGCCCTGCACATGCCTTTTTCAAAAAGCACACGTCCACACTGCTGTGAGAATGAGAGAGAGAGACAGAAAAAGAGAGAGACAGAACAGGAGAGAGAGACACAGAGACAGCAGCACATACAATTTAAAGCTCAGTTCGACCATGTCACTGGCTGCTGTGGCGGGGTTAGAGCCAGAGGAGGGGAGGGGCAGGAGGGAGGGATCTTTTATTTTCAAAGTCATGAGGGTGGAGGGGCACATTACATAAGCACTCCAGCTTCCCTGCACCGCCTGGTCTGCCTGGCCTCGTTTTTCTGAATGCTATTCGGGAAAGATTATCCCTACTGCCCTTGCCAAAACACACGGCATTTGATTTTTGCAGTGGCAAAATAATAATATCTAAATACACAGTCGCTGTCAGATTTGATGTAGTCTTACATTTACAAATTTAAGTCAAAACATCAGCGAGTGCATTCACCTTATGACATCCAGTGGAACAACCACTTTACAATAGTGCATCTAAATATTTTAAGGGGGGAGGGAGGGTGAGAAGGATTACTTTATCCTATCCTAGGTATTCCTTAAAGAGGTGGGGTTTCAGGCTCCTGGTGATTGCCTGTCCTGGCGTCGTGAGGGAGTTTGTTCCACCATTGGGGAGCCAGAGCAGCGAACAGTTTTGACTGAGCATCCTGCTTTGTTTTGGCCAACGTAACATCCTGCTTTGTCCAACGTAAAGAAGGAAGAAATTCCATGGAAAATGTGACAAACACCCCAAAATGACACCGATTATTTGTGTCGGAGAAAGGGATGATGATAGAGGAGGGGATTGGATGTGAGATGCTCTTTCTGTTTTGATTCTTAAGATTATACTATCGGGTGACTTTTTATGTTAATCCTGGTTGTAGAACCATTTGTCATGACTATGTCTACACTCAGACCAACTCAAGCGCATTTAAAAGTATGCTTGGCGAATCATTCCCTGCAAGGCAGGTAGCCTAGTGGTTAGAGCGTTGGGCCGGTAACCAAAAGGTTGCTGGATCGAATCCCTGAGCTGACAAGGTAAAAATATGTCATTCTTCCCCTGAACAAGGCAGTTAATCCCGTGTTCCCCGGTAGGTCGTCATTGTAAATAAGAAATTGTTTTTAACTGACATGCCTAGTAAAATAAATAACAAATATTTAAGATGGCATATCTCTGATACAAGGATGCACCCAATTCATTATCATTGCCCTCACTTCAAGAACAAAGAGAGCAGCTGTGCTTTGATTTAGTAGTCTTCCGCTTTATGTACAATCTGCGGTAGTATAAGGACTTTTATTTCGTGATAATGTTGTAGATTTTAAGCAGTATATCCTTAGTTATTATAGTCCAATATATATCCATATAAGATCTCAAGTAGTGTGTGTGTGTGTGTGTGTGTGTGTGTGTGTGTGTGTGTGTGTGTGTGTGTGTGTGTGTGTGTGTGTGTGTGTGTGTGTGTGTGTGTTTTAACCCTTCACTTGTGGTCAGATGTCTGTGCTATAAAGGGCCACTCCGCTGAGGAATTCATCTGGAAGAGCTCTGCCTATTCTGGGCAGTAAGGTTGCTGAGCAAGACACATTCTCCTGGAGGGGATAAGTTGAATTGTTGACCAGTTTGAACCATTTATTTTTAAGTACCATGTCAGTCAGCTCTCTGTTAACCTCATGTTAATGCCAAATTTGAAGTTCTGTACCGACCAATAAGAAGTGCATCATGTGACAGTATATAAGCCATGTAAAGAAAAACTCAAGCTTCCATTGTATTGGTTGAAGCGCAACCCTTCCATCGAGACGAATTAAAGAATTGAACCTGGACAAACTGTCCGAGATTCCTTGAGTCGACTCCTTACAAGCTGTCTTAAGTGTGAGTTTGGAACCACCAAGACTCTTCCTAGAGCTGGCCGCCTGGCCAAACTGAGCAATCGGGGGAGAAGGGCCTTGGTCAGGGAGGTGACCAAAAACCTGATGGTCACTCTGACAGAGCTCCAGAGTTCTACTGTGGAGATGGGGAAACCTTCCAGAAGGACAACCATCTCTGTAGCACTCTACCAATCAGGCATGTATAGTAGAGTGGCCAGACGGGAGCCACTCCTCAGATAAAGGTACAACAGCCTGTTTGGAGTTTGCCAAAAGGCACCTAAAGGACTCTACAGACCATAAACAACAACATTCTCTGGTCTGATGAAACCAAGACTGAACCCTTTGGCCTGAATGCCAAGTGTATCTTCTGGAGGAAACCAGGCACCATCCCTACGGTGCAGCATGGTGGTGGCAGCATCATGCTGTGGGGATGATTTTTAGCAGCAGGGACTAGGAGACTAGTCAGGATCGAGGGAAAGATGAATGGAGCAAAGTACAGAGAGATCCTTGATGAAAACCTGCTCCAGAGCACTCAGGACCTTAGACTGGGGTGAAGGTTCATCTTCCAACAGGACAACAACCCTAAGCACACAGCCAAGACAATGCAGGAGTGGCTTCGAGACAAGTCTCAATGTCCTTGAGTGGCCCAGACAAAGCCCGGACTTGAACATCTCTGGATAGACCTGAAAACAGCTGTTTAGCGACA
Source organism: Oncorhynchus gorbuscha (assembly GCF_021184085.1). NCBI lineage: Eukaryota > Metazoa > Chordata > Actinopteri > Salmoniformes > Salmonidae > Oncorhynchus > Oncorhynchus gorbuscha. Next base: position 73,777,873 of record NC_060175.1, on the reverse strand, counting down.
CTCCCCATATAACCTGACAGAGCTTGAGTGGATCTGCTGAGAAGAATGGGAGAAACTCCCCCAAATACAGGTGTACCAATCTTGTAGTGCCATACCCAAGAAGAGTCGAGGCTATAATCGCTGCCAAAAGGTGCTTCAATAAAGTACTGAGTACTGAGTACTGACATTTCAGTAAAATAAATTATACATTTCCAAACATTAAGAAAAAAATGTTTTTGCTTTGTCATTATGGGGTGTTGTGTGTACAGTCGTGGCCAAAAGTTTTAAGAATGACACAAATATTAATTTTCACACAGTTTGCTGCTTCAGTGTCTTTAGATATTTTTGTCAGATGTTATGGAATACTGAAGTATAATTACAAGCATTTCACAAGTGTCAAAGAATTTTATTGACAATTACATGAAGTTTATGCAAAGATTCAATATTTGCAGTGTCGACCCTTCTTTTTCAAGACCTCTGCAATCCACCCTGGCATGCTGTCAATTAACTTCTGGGCCACATCCTGACTGATGGCAGCACATTCTTGCATAATCAATGCTTGCAGTTTGTCAGAATTTGTGCTTTTTGTTTGTCCACCCGCCTCTTGAGGATCGACCACAAGTTCTCAATGGGATTAAGGTCTGGGGAGTTTCCTGGCCATGGACCCAAAATATCAATGTTTTGTTCCCCAAGCCACATAGTTATCACCTTTGCCTTATGGCAAGGTGCTCCATCATGCTGGAAAAGGCATTGTTCGTCACCAAACTGTTCCTGGATGGTTGGGAGAAGTTGCTCTCAGAGGATGTGTTGGTACCATTCCTTATTCATGGCTGTGTTCTTAGGCCAAATTGTGAGTGAGCCCACTCCCTTGGCTGAGAAGCAACCCCACACATGAATGTTTTCATGATGCTTTACTGTTGGCATGACACAGGACTGATGGTAGCGCTCACCTTGTCTTCTCCGGACAAGCTTTTTTTCTGGATGCCCCAAACAATCGGAAAGGGGATTCAGAGAAAATTACTTTACCCCAGTCTTCAGCAGTCCAATTCCTGTACCTTTTGCAGAATATCAGTCTGTCCCCAATGTTTTTCCTGGAGAGAAATGGTTTCTTTGCTGCTCTTCTTGACACCAGGCCATCCTCCAAAAGTCTTTGCCTCAGTGTACGTGCAGATGCACTCACACCTGCCTGCTGCCATTCCTGAGCAAGCTTTGTAATGGTGGTGCCCCGATCTGACAGCTGAATCAACTTTAGGAGACGGTCCTGGCGCTTTCTGGACTTTCTTGGGCGCCCTGAAGCTTTCTTCACAACAATTGAACCGCTCTCCTTGAAGTTCTTAATGATCCAGTAAATAGTTCATTTAGGTGCAATCTTACTGGCAGCAACATCATTGCCTATGAATCCCTTTTTGAGCAAAGCAATGATGACGCCACGTGTTTCCTTCAAGGTAATCATGGCTGACAAAGGAAGAACAATGATACCAAGCACCAAATTCCTTTTGAAGCTTTTAGTCTGTTTTTCAAACTCAATCAGCATGACAGTGATCTCCAGCCGTGTCCTCGTCAACACTCACACCCGGGGTAACGAGAGAATCACTGACATGATGTCAGATGGTCCTTTTGTGGCAGGGCTGAAATGCAGTGGAAATGTTTTTTTGGGGGATTAAGTTAATTTGCATGGCAAAGAGGGACTTAGCAATTAATTGCAATTTATCTGATCACTCTTCATAACATTCTGGAGTATATGCAAATTGCCATCATACAAACTGAGGCAGCAGACTTAGTGAAAATTAATATTTGTGTCATTCTCAAAACTCTTGGCCACGACTGTAGATTTATGAGGGGGAAAAACGATTTAATCCATTTTAGACTGTAAACAAACAAAATATGGAAAAAGTAAAGGGGTCTGAATACTTTCCGAATGCACTGTATCTGGTGAGTATGCAGTCCATGGAAAAACTGGGACATTTTCAGCTTCCAGGAATTATGTACAGATCCTTGCGACATGGGGCCGTGCATTATCATGCTGAAACATGAGGTGATGGAGGTGGAGGAACGGTATGGGCCTCAGGATCTCATCACGGTATCTGTGTGCATTCAAATTGCCATTGAGTTCGTTGTGCGTAGCTTATGCCTGCCCATACCATAACACCACCGCCACCATGGGGCACTCTGTTCACAATGTTGACATCAGCAAACCACTCGCCCACACGACACCATACACTTAGTCTGCGGTCTGAGGCCGGTTGAATGTACAGCCAAATTCGCCAAAACGATGTTCAAGGCGGCTTATGGTAGAGAAATTAAGATTAAATTATCTGGCAATTGCTCTGATGGACAGTCCTGCAGCCAACATGTGAATTGCACACTTCCTCAAAACTTGAGACATCTCTGGCACTGTGTTGTGTGACAAAACTGTACATTTTAGAGTGACCTTTTTTTGTCCAGCGCACAAGGTGCGCCTGTGTAATGATCATGCTGTTTAATCAGTTTATTGATATGCCACACCTGTCAAGTGGATGGATTATCTTGGCAAAGGAGAAACATTTTTGAGAAATAAGCTTTTTGTGCTTATGGAACATCTCTGGGATCTCCAATTTCAGCTCTTGAAACATGTGACCAACACTTTACATGTTGCGTTTATATATTTTTGTTCAGTGTAGTTATCCAATTTCAGTTACAGAAATACATTTCAGAAAATCATTATAATCAAGGATGTAATCTACACAACATGAAAAGTCAAGAGATTAAGGGTTTTCTAAGCTCAGGAATCAGAAACAATATGGACCAAGCTTTGGAGCTCACCGTAAGAGAAGGTGTCTGGGAGGGGGACCCCGTGGCCGGCCAGCTCCTGGAAGGTCCAGAACTTGTTGACGCAGTTGAGGATAGCCTGGGGCCGGTTGACCAGCCTGCAGCCCATCTTCTCCAGGTGGCGCAGAACCGTGATGTCGCTGTCCGACTGCACCCAGGGGGTGGGCACCCGCACCACCGCCACCTGAGGGTAGGACGTCACCACCTCCTGCTCCACCCGCAGACCTGGGGATGAAAGGAGGGTGTGAGAGAGAAAAGAGAGGCCTCCATCTTAAAATATTCCCAATGTCACATCACATAGCTTCATATAGACAGCTTTGGCAATTATTGATTGATCACATAGACAGGTTTCGCAATCTTCTACCGATATGGAAATGCAGGCTACACTTTCACTCTTTCTGAGCAACTCAGGTAGCGACAGTGGCTTGGCTTTGTCTGTCTCACACAACAGAAGCCCAGACAACCTAGGAGTAGCTAGTGCCCATTTGGAACATTCAGGCCACGCCCATACATCTGTTCCCACTGCACCAAAAACGTAGGGCCTAGTCTAGCTGCGATCGGATACTACTGTGTTTGTGTACGCAGCTCGACATTATGGAGCTGCTCTGGATGTGCGAGTTCTGAGCTGGCTGTGAGTAGCAGAGGCAAGGGTCCAGGTAGGTTACTGTAACCTAGTGGTGTAAGTGCTTCATTTGGACTGGGTCCTGCCTGCATCGCTCACTCACATCACACCCTGCCCACATCCTCATGCTCCCCCGTGGCACTGCCAACTTCTCTGGCCTCAGGGCCAAGATTCGTCGCCCCTGGAGGAGCACCGATCCCCAGCAGTGTACTTAATACAGCTTACAGTTCATTGCATTCTCCCAATATAAGAAGGTATCAGCACAAATAGGGGAGATTGAACCTAAATACACATAAGAGATTTCTACGATCATGCACACAAGATGTACCACCAGCACCTATTCTCTGAATGATCTTGCACCGCGTGTTTGAGAAGGTATACAAGAGATAGCTATGTATATAGCCCATCTATAGATTATGTACAAACATATGTATATTTATATTGACATAGTTTGCGTGTTTGAACATTTTATTGTGCATGAGGTTACTCACTGTGCGATTTGAACTGGCAAATAACAGTCCATTTTGGCCTACTACCAGCCATTTTAATTCGGGAAGAAAGAACAATAAGGAGAGGCAGATGGGGTGATGATGGTACGAGAGGTGGAGCGGGGGAAGGAGGGAGGGAGGGAGGAGAAAGGCTCGTCACTGACGCAGCACTCTTCAATCCACCGTGACCTGCTTTTCAGCCATCTTAAGATCTCCACTCACCAAAGCGACAGCGTCAACGCTGGATCGACAGAGGTCGCAGTGACTGAGGCACACAAACAAAGGATAGGTGACGGGCTTCTCAAATACTGGCTCCTGATGCTAAATGGAGCGCACAGAAAAAGGGAAGGACATAGGTCATTTTTGGTTCAAACGATGGTCAGAGAAATAAAAAATGGAAAAGGCTGGAGATGTATGCATAAAGAACTGCAGGGGCGGCGGGGAAAAAGTGTGTGGCGGGGGATGACTCTGAGAAGTGGAAAGCGTTTGTTTAGGAATAGCACAGTCTGTCAGCCCTCCCCTCATTCTCAGTATTCAAATCGGGGGATGATTCATACACACCCTTTTCTCCCCAATCACACTTTTGATTGTGCAGCCGTTGAGCAAACCATGCTACAATTAAGTGTTAGAGGACACACTGGCCAAGACAATGTCCACATCACTTGTCTCGGTTTCCAAGGGAACTACACAGAGCACATTGAAAACCTCAATGAATCTGTTCATTCATTTGGGGCGAGTGGGTGCACCTATAGTACGATGTGAACATTCAGAAAATGTTCATATAACCTTCCTCTTCCTCTTGTCAGAACAACAAATCTTATAAGGAAATCAGTCAATGTAAATGGATTTCTCTAAAACGATGTTGGAGGCAGTTTATGGTAGAGAAATGAACATTAAATTCTCAGGCAACAGCTCTGGTGGACATTCCTGCAGTCAGCATGCCAATTGCATGCTCCCTCAAAACTTGAGACATCTGTGGCATTGTGTTGTGTGACAAAACTGCACATTTTAGAGTGGCCTTTTATTGTGCCCAGCACAAGGTTCACCAGCTTCTTGATATGCCACTCCCGTCAGGTGGATGGAAAATATTGACAAAGGAGAAATGCTCACCAAAAGGGAGGTAAACAAATGTGCGCACAAAATTTAAGAGAAATAAGCTTTTTGTGCATATGGAAAATGTCTGATCTTTTACTTCAGATCAAGAAACATGGGACCTACACTTTACATGTTGTGTTTATAATTTTGTTCAGTATACATATATATCTCCCCTGCTGTTCCGGAGGACTGAGTGATCTCGCTCTCTCTGAAGCCGACGTGAGTAGGCCTAAGTCTTTTAAACGGGTTAACACACGCCTGGCCCCGCGGCCTTACGGTGTTCTAGGGCACGTCATCACAAAATGTTCACAGGCATTTTCAACTGCTCCTTGTCCATTCTGTAATCCCCACATGTTTCAACCGGACTACCACCGATCCGGTACTCAAAAACGAAGGAAAACTGCCACAATGACTACCGCCCTGTAGCGCTCACATCTTGAATGATGAAGTGCTTTTGACAGGCTGGTCATGGCACACAAACTCCATCGTCCAAGACACCTTAGACCCACTCCAATTTGCAAATTAGTTGTTGTGAGACTGCTTTCTATGGCGGCTCTTTTTACAATGGTCAACTTAATACACAGATCGGTCTTGGGTACAATATACAACCTACTATCTACTGTACTACCAGGGTGACCCCTCTTACAGGTATGCTTTCACTTTTAAAAATTAGAAGTGTGTGGGCACGGTACGAATATTGTAAATTAAATATTTGAAGAAGAAAATACATACAGTACCAGTCAAAAGTTTGGACACACCTACTTATTTTAAGGTTTTTCTTTATTTCGACTAATTTTCTACATTGTAGACTAATAGTGAAGACACCAAACTATGAAATAACACATATGGAATCATGTAGTAACCAACAAAGTGTTAAACAAATCAAAATATATTTGATATTTGAGATTCTTCAACGTAGCCACCCTTTGCCTTGATGACAGTTTTGCACAAGTAACAGGTGTAATGTCTTAAAAAGTTAATTTATTGAATTTCTTTCCTTCTTAATGCGTTTTAGCCAATCAGTTGTGTTGTGACAAGGTAGGGGTGGTATACAGAAGACAGCCCTATTTGGTAAAAGACCAAGTCCATATTGCGGCAAGAACAGCTCAAATAAGCAAAGAGAAACGACAGTCCATCATTACTTTAAAACACGAAGGTCAAAATTTAAAGAACTTTGAAAGTTTCTTCAAGCGCAGTCGCTAAAACCATCAAGTGCTGTGATGAAACTAGCTCTCATTGGGACCGACCCAGGAATGGAAGACCCAGAGTTACCTCTGCTGCAGAGGATAAGTTCATTGGAGTAAGTTCACGCCAGCACAGGACGTACTGCCAAATTCTCTAAAACAATGTTGGAGGTGGCTTTTGGTAGAGAAATAAACATTGAATTATCTGGAAACAGCTCTGGTGGACATTCCTGCAGTCAGCACGCCAAATTGTCAACCTCTCCCTGTCTGAGTGTAACACCAACATGTTTCAAGCAGACCACTGTAGTCCCTGTGCCCAAGAACACTAAGGTAACCTGCCTAAATGACTACTGACCCGTAGCACTCACGTCTGTAGCCATGAAGTGCTTTGTAAGGCTGTTCATGGCTCACATCAACACCATTATCTCAGAAACCCTAGACCAACTTCAATTTGCATACCGCCCCAACAGATCCAAAAATGATGCAATCTCTATTGTGCTCCACACTGCCCTTTCCCACCTGGACAAAAGGAACACCTATGTGAGAATGCTATTCATTGACTACAGTTCAGCATTCAACACCATAGTACTCTCAAAGCTCATCACTAAGCTAAGGACCCTGGGACTAAACACCTCCCTCTGAAATTGGATCCTGGACTTCCTGACGGGCCACCCCCAGGTGCTAAAGGTAGGTAACAACAAATCCTCCACACTGATCCGCAACACGTGGGCCCCTCAGGTGTGCGTGCTCAGTCCCCTCCTGTACTCCTTATTCACTCATGACTGCTCGGCCAGGCACGACTCCAACGCCATCATTACGTTTGACAATGACACAACTGTTGTAGGCCTGATCACTGACAAGACAGCCTATAGGGAGGAGGTCAGAGACCTGGCCGTGTGGTGAAGGACAACAACCTCTCCCTCAACGAGATCAAGACAAAGGAGATGATTGTGGACTACAGGAAAAGGAGGACCGAGCACGTCCCCATTCTCATCGACCGGGCTGTAGTGGAGCAGGATGAGAGCTTCAAGTTCCTTGGTGTCCACATCACCAAACTAACATGGTCCATGCACACCAAGACAGTCGTGAAGAGGGCACAACCCCCCCGCCCCCCCCCCCCAGGAGACTGAAAAGATTTGGCATGGGTCCTCAGACCCCCCTTTACACTGCTGCTAATCTCTGTTATAGTCACTTTAATTATTCATATTACCTCAACCTTCTCGACTAACCAGTGCCCCCCACACATTGACTCTGTACCTGTACCCCCCGTATATAGCCTAGCTATTGTTATTTTACTGCTGCTCCTTAATTATTTGTTACTTTTATTTCTTATCATAACATGTTGTATTATTTGTAAAAATAAAACTGCATTGTTGGTTAGGGCTTGTAAGTAAGCGTTTCACTGTAAAGTCTACACCTGTTGTATTCGGCGCATGTGACAAATACAATTTGATTTTGATTTGAAATGCACACTCCCTCAAAAGTTGAGACATCTGTGGTGAGGTGCACCTGTGTAATGATCATGTTGTTTAATCAGCTTCTTGATATGCCACACTTGTCAGGTGGATGGATTACTCTGGCAAAGGAGAAATGCTCACTAACAGGGATGTAAACAAATTTGTGAATAACATTTGAGAGAAATAACCTTTCTGTGTATTCAACATTTCGGGAATATTTTATTTGAGCTCATGAAACATGGGACCAACACTTTACATGTTGCGTTTAGTATATACTATTCGCCCACTCCACATACCAAGACCATTGCCAAGTAAAGCAAGCTGTCACCTGTTTTAATAGTAAGCCTTGTGGTGGTACCACCCAGCAGATCTAGAAGGGAGTGTATATCATACCGAACTCCTCCCTTGAGATGACATAGACTAGAGGAACTTTCTCAAGGTGCCTCTACATCACTTTTTAAAATGTCAAACCGCTAGGGGCAAAACGAGCTAGATTTACAACTTAAAGCCCAAAATATATCACTTTTGCAACTGTCAAATTGAAAACCAGAATTGACGCGATTCACTATTACTAAGCCGAAAACATCTGTACTGTATATCCCCCCTCCCCTAAAAAAAACATGATAGTTACTCTTTAATAAGGGCCACAGGCCCAGTGGAAGCTAAATAGCTCCACAACATCGATGATGCACCACAATATTTTACCGTAGGTATGAGGTACTTTTCTGCATATGCTTCAAACCCACCACTGGTGTGCATGGCCAAAGTTCTCTACTATCATGTCATCTGACCATAGCTCCGCCTGGAGGCATTGGCACTTGGATCGGAACCGGTGCTATAGTCAACATCGTTGATGTTATGGCCTATTTTGCTTCCACTGGTCCTGGGGCCCTTGTTAAGGTCAGTGGCATCTAAGCCAGGACATTTAGCCAAAAAAACGGTAGCCTCTGCCAGGAGTCTGCCACTTGGCCACAAGTGTATCTTCCAGCAAGACAATAACCCTAATCACTAATCAAAATCAACAATGAAATGGTTAATTGACCACAAAATCAACATTTTGCAATGGCCTTTTCAGTCTCAAGACATGAACCTCATTGAAAACCTATGAAGAATTGAAGAGGGCAGGTGAAGGATATCAAGGATCTGGAAGGATTCTGTATGGAGGAAGGGTCTAAGATCCCTACCAATGTGTTCTCCAATATCATAAAATATTTTTGAAAAAGGCTCAGTGTCATTTTTGCCCCCCCCCCAAATATCTTTCTCTGACCAATTCTATTAATACAAAATACAATTTCCCCCTTTTAAAAAAAAAACAAAAAAACAACATAGCTCAGTATTTATCAAGGATGCCAGTAATTATAGACCCCACTGTATATACCTAACTGAATCACTCCATTATCCCTGCACATTGTAATAATAGTACTGGCTCTGACCTGTATATAACTTACATTCTTGTGTTTATTTGTACTTATTTTGTATTTATTTCTTCTTAACTATATTACTTTTATTCTGCATTGTTGGAAAGAGCTCGCAAGTAAGCATTTCACTGTACTGATTTACACCTGCTGTATCCTGTGCACGTGACAATAAAACTTGAAACAGATGGATCAGCATGGTTCGTCAATGGGGAGTCTTTCCTCAGTGTTCCAGTGCTAAGATTATGATTAAGGAAAGATAGGGAACTGTGCTCTTGGTCTATTACTGATGCGTCTCACATCATATTACTGACGGTGGTGGAAAATCACAATGTGTTCAATTGTCCCTGGCTCAAGAGATCCTGTGTCCTGTTGCCTTCAATAATAGTATGGACGTGTTATATTTGTTATCTAGCGGTGAAAAGTGTGTGTGTCGCCTCTACGTGGAAGGCCAAAGAATCCGGTGTCGATTCGTAACCTGTGTAACCTCTTGCACAACTCTATATCACTGAATCATGGGATGTGAGATTCCTTTGGCTGATCACTGGGTTTGGCCTCTTACGTGAAGGTCCATCTTTGGTATTCCAGACAAGCTAGTGAGCACATAGCCTGTTCAGAGGACATGGAGGATCCATTAAACACTTTTACGTGGAACAGGCTATGACAATGGACTTTGCTACTAAAGTTATTTACACAATACAGGGCGGATACATACTGAACGATTTCAAGCCTGCTGTCATTTCATACTGTTTATTAGATAGCACTGCAGGTATAGGCCTAATGCATTATGATGTGGTTACAATGCATTGTAAGGCCTGTCATGTCACGAGAATGTATGACTGACTCCCTGTGAGAAAAAAAGAAGGCAGGCCACACAAAACACAGCTGTGATCCAGTTATGGCTTTGGCCAATATTCCTACCCTCTCTTCCTCCTGGGTGTGTCACAGATTATTCAGCATTGAAGACTATGCTATCTACCAAGTAGGCCATTGTTAAAGTGGGCGTCTGACCGGCTTTGACTTTACCACCATTTTGTAAGCTACGTTTTTTCCCCAACTGTTGTAGAGAAACAGATTCAACATGTAGCCTACGTGAAGGATGAGGAGAATGCACACTGGTTTCTAGATCGTACGTGCTCCATCCCACGTGAGGAAGCGGCTTCTGGATTCGGAAGCCGTTCCCAATCTCACTGCCACATGTCAAAGAGACAGCTCCATCCCCACCTCCTGGTCTGAGTCAGCTTGCCCCCTCCCTTCAGTCAATGCCATCATGTAAGATGTGCTATAAGACAGCCTGCCACCTCATTGAGCTAAATGCGCCCTCCCCTTACCCAAGCTCACCTCTGACGACCAAATTCCACACAACAAGGGTCCTCACGTTCTTCAAATCAAGCAACCAAGGATATTAAGATGTGATAAACTTATAGTAGCTATTGTTGGACTTGTCCCACCAGCCATCAGTGCTAAAGTATGTGTTCTGAAGCCTGTGTCTGTTGTCCCTGCATGCAAGTGCCTCGTGAGAATTCCAATATCTCCTATGTATTTGCAATTGTGGTACTCGTGTTGACTCAAGTTTAAAAAAAAAAAATAGAAGACAGCTAAAAGTGAATCAATATAGCTAGCTAGCTAAACCCACACTTCACTTAGCTAATTACAAGTCAAATCAATGACATCTTCTTCTACTGCTTAACGTTATTAGATACTTCTATTGAATTAATGCTAGCTAGCATAGCTGTGCTGGCCCATGAAGAATACCCCATAACCTACTAACGTTAGCTACTAGCTAGCCACTCTCTTTGTATTACGATGCGGGTGTAGCGCAATAACAACATCTGCTAAATATGTGTATGTGACCAATAAAATGTGACTTGTTCACAAAAGCTATCCAGCATAACGTTAGCTAGCTAGTTTTATACGTTTCCATAATGTAGACAATATTTTCCACCTACGCATATAATAAAGTAGCTATTCGATTTAGCAAATTTGTTGGCTTGGCATCATGGAGTATCTCTGTCTGACTATTCGAGGGTGTCTGGAAACTGGGTTGGTGATATACCTAAGTAAAGTTAGTTTTATATTGGATATTCGGTTCACTCGTCCAATAGCTATTGAATCAAGCATTCCATGAATATGAAAAAGGTCATGGGAGGATGGAGAACCATCAAAACCTTTTATTTTGTATAAAACATGGGTAAGGTTTCAGATGTAAATCTTAATTAAGTAGCTCTTAAACCACAATCCACACATTATAAAACGATTGCAATCCTTCAATAGCTCTTAAACTAAGGGTACCATCACTATGACAACCATATATTCTGAATCAGGCTATTCCCCCAAAATAAAATGTGTGGATTGTTCTCCATCCTCCCCTGATACAGAATTTATCATTTTCATAGTCACAGTATGCTTTGTTTAAGAGCTATTGAAGATTTAAATCTGAAACGTACTTTTTATTATTATTCAAAAAATGTCATTGTTTTCCATCCTTCCCTGGTTCATAATATACAATTATAATGGTCATTGCATGCTTGGTTCAATAACTATTGACGAAAGAAAACCACAAATCCAATGTGAACTCATTTTTACCTAGGTTTAGGCGGTCACGTCACAGAGTTAGCTAGCTAGCCAGCAGCTCGCGCTAGCAAGTTGTGTGTGTGTTTCGGTGCGGAACAATACCTGCTACTGCTAGGCTCGCTAGTGGCTATATAATACTACAACTGAAATACGCCCCACCATAGACAACAAGAATACACGATTAAACCCAAATTCAAAACAGTTGAAAAATGACATGACTATTATTACGGTGTGCCACTTCAAATCTAGTGATACTTGCCTAATTGTCCCTCACTGATGGTGAGCACGATTTGGTCCATGAGAAGTGAGCGGAATTCAACATCCTCCTCGGCGCATCGCTGTTTCAGAGCCCGAAGGATCTGGACTTGCGGATACTCCTGGTGGATACGCCGGTCGGTCACAAACCAAACCCGAGAACACATATTTGTATCAAACTGTGTCGTGCCGATTGAAAATAGTACAGAATACACACAGCTGTGGCCGAGAGGGTGGCGGGCGGGCGGGCGAACGAGAGCGCGGGATCCTAGTCAGAGATTGACGCGAATAATACAAAGATGCTCATACAATAGAGTGCAGCTACACGAACAAGCAATGTGGCTAAAACATCTAACACCACGATTACAGCTGTTCTTTTAATGGTCGATTAATTACTCGATTTCCACTTGCTTCCCTTCATTTGCAGGCCGTTATTCCTGGTCCCTTTCGATCCAAGAACCCGTTGAATCACAATGAGCACCACAGTTTCTTCCCTTCTAAAAACAATACTGGTAGCAGTACTAGCTATGGCTCCTTGCACTTGCAGCCCTTAGGGCAAACAAAGCTTGTGCCGTTTTGCTTCGAATCCACCGCTCATGGAACTCAACAGCTACTACCCAGTGAACACGGCAGCCGCTTGGCTGAATAACACAATTGTGGTAGCTCTATGATTATCGAAGAAACCGATGCTGCTCGTATCCCCACGCTTGTCTGGTCTGATTAATTGGTGGAATGGCCCTGTACCGCTATCCACGAGGATCGGTGCTGAAAAGGTGCACGCTTGTTTTCAGTCCTGCGTTGTCCTTCAAGCACGCGCCTCGTTTACAACTCAATTTTCCTCGTTCCCGAAAAATATATGGCCAATGATAATCGAGTTTATGCCATAATATCGACCAATCGCAGTTTATAAACCAGCGGTCGCTGAAGTATGTGCTTTCGTTTTAGCTCTATGGGCGGAGTTTGCGTATTTTATACAATTTCATTGGTTCTAAAGTGAAATCCGAAGCACCGGACGAGAACGAGTGCAATCGGTTTTATTGTCCAATCAGGATGCTGACGCTGTGGAGGCTCGCAAGGCATGTGAGCCAATGACAATGCGTGAATTAACACAGGGGTGTAGCTAACGTGGGCGCGCTAATGCTGTGATTTAGTGCGTGTCATACAAGCTACAGCAGAGGGGGGGACTCAGTATCACGAGTTTGCGCATCACCCGAACCGGTTCAGACCGGGTGCTGGGAGGTTTGGTGAATACTAACGCCTCTGTCTCCATGTTGTGATGCTGAAATGTAAGGAATTATAACATAGCTTCAACAATCGGATGGTCAGACTGGTTTTCTTAGCTAGCTGTAGCCTAATCGAAACGTTGATCGACAGCAAATCTCTGCTGGACAGACTAGCATTTGACCAATTATGCAATACTTTAGTTCTGGTCGACAGTTTATAAACAAAAATAGAAAGAATCCAGATGTCTCACAGGATGTATACATCTGAAGCATCCGTTTAGAGCTTCCACTCACCACCAAATATGGTGATGAAAGGAAGTCCAGTGGCGGGAACACTTATTTCCTCATCGATTAAACATTCGATCTCAATAGAATTTTCGGTTCCAAAAACTATATTATGTTACGAACAGATTGTACTAGGTTTTGTAGACTCGACCATTTGCCAAAGTTTCAAGACATTTCGTTGTTCAGAAGGCTTTCAAGGGCGAATCGAGAGAACGCCTTCTCTTCACGGAGAAGGCGTTCCCTAACAAAAATATGCAATTACATGCTAAATTACGCCAATGGTATCTCTCTAGCTCGTGCTTAACGCTGTCCACCTCCTTGCTTGTTCTCCCCACTATGCTTGCTTGCCTTCGTTTGCTTTCATTGAAGCGACCCTGATTAAGTATATTGGGTTAGTTACAGGCAATCTTTGCTGTAACGGTCGGAAGCTTATTTATCCACGCAAAAGCAATAGTGTATATGATTTCAAGAAACAAGATCTCGCATAGTTTTGCTGGTAGAGGACGTCACAGTCGTTCTTTTGTAGGCTTTTTCTAAACATTTCAACGATACTATTTCTTTGTAGGCTATTTTCGACGCTTAAAAAAACAAACATATCTAATATTCTCTGTTATGAGCTTTATTTTACAGAGTACGAATGTTCTATCAATCGACTGGTATAGGTTTGTGTGTGACAGGCTGCTGTGCATCACGGATTCAAAACACATGTGATCATCAAGGGCGAAATTATGCCTTGGCAATGAGCTATTTCCGAGAAAGGGAGGGAGTGGAGAGCTATTGCAGGCCGTGTTCAATTAATTTGGATAGGTATTGTTTTTCAGACAATCGCCTTATTCAGACTTTATAAGGACAACACTGTTGATTGTTCACAACCAATATGACACCCTTAGAACCTCCGACCCCCATTTTAAAGTACTTTAGGATGTGTCAAAATGTTACTTTTCGGGAATTTCTGGGTGTCTTAAAATGTGAGATTTGTTTCTTGTAGAATTCTGAAAATGGATGATTAAGTTCTAGACTGGACAGGCACACAAGTGGAACCGCAGAATGAATAGGCCAGTGTAAGAACCAAGCCAGGTCAGTTGTACCAAAACCAATCACAAGACAGACAAGTACATCTTTCTCCCCTTCGTTCAATAGCACTACCCTCCTCCAGCTGAATCACATCCATCATGGACAAAATAGCCTGGCCAGCTTTATCCTTCAATGCGAGCCCAGCAAGACACTGCTGAATGGAATTATGATATTTCTTACATTCAAGTTCTGCAAAATAGACTTACAACTGTGAATCACTGCGATGCCCAGATTAGACTTTTGTTGTAAAGATACAAAAGACACCTTTTAAAAGTGTGTGTGCCCTTTGAAGTGAATTTGATTGTAAGACATGAAATGAAAGGTCATACCCCTTTAATTGTGCTTCATAAAGCCATAAAGCTCATGGCTGGAATCAATGTTAGATGTTACTTTATCCCTAGGGGTACCCTAAGGTACTGCTATGGTTTTATCCTAGACTAGTCAATAAACCGTTTTAGTCAACATGTAGTTTATAATAACCGATTAATAGTTTTAACTCAAACAATTGTGGAATGATCATTTTGGTGCATATCGAATAGTGAGCTAATATGTCAATGTATAATAACAGCAATAAGGGATTACATTGCACCAAAACCACACCATTTGAACCAATGAGTTAAAGATTTATAAACGAC
The DNA here is from genome assembly GCF_021184085.1 of Oncorhynchus gorbuscha. Classification (NCBI taxonomy): domain Eukaryota; kingdom Metazoa; phylum Chordata; class Actinopteri; order Salmoniformes; family Salmonidae; genus Oncorhynchus; species Oncorhynchus gorbuscha. Next base: position 73,762,779 of record NC_060175.1, on the reverse strand, counting down.
ATATGAACTAAATCATTTTTGATTCTTTTGTGAGAAACCCCAATATTTTTTGTTGTAACAGTTATGTAGATTTCCTTTTTAAAATTTGATTTAGATTTTACTGTTTTTCTTTTGTGATTGATAGAAGACAATCATGGGCGGGTTCCACCAGATGTCATATCTTACTATCTTCATTATTTTGGTGAAATTGGTGATGAACTAATAATGACTAAACAGGTCTTGGAAAAGTGCCTGTAACAATGTCTTATACAGAAATATTAATTATTGGTTTAGAGCGCCATCTAGTGACATAATACGGTGTGCTTTACAACAAAGGCAGCCTTGTCTGAATGTTATTCTGTACCCACTAGGGTTGGGGTCAATTTCTAACTGTATTTGAATGACTGTAAACCAGTGGCCCTAAATGTGGCTGTCATGAAACATATTTAAAGATGTTGCGGTTTAAATGAAGGAGGGTTAGGCCTTACACCTGTACCTGGCAACAAAGTCTACTCAAAATTAAACACTTTTGGCTAAAGACAATCTAGAATCATGGAAAGCTCTGCGTTAAGGTATAATATAGATAGACACATGTTTTTCCCCCAGTCCTCTGCCATTTGTATTTGTTCCCTGTTCAAACAATGCCAAGGTGTGTTTCATTCAAGAAATTCAATTGACTTTCAATGATATTTCCCTCCCTCCCTTTCTTTATGTTTATTTAATATATATATTTTTTTATGTGTATGAGGTTGAGATATGACCTGTGGGCTTATGGTGTATGTCAGTAGGTATATACAGAGAATTTAAAATACCATTATACAGATTCCCAGATCCCAGTCTATAGCTTTAAAGAGATGATAAACTATATACACCTCAAATCATTCGGAGTTGAGAACAGAGCAGAAGACACATTTCTATTGTTCGCTGTAATACATGGAAAACAAAGTTGTAGTCTATTCTTGGAGACATGCCCTTTATGTCTTAATCAGACAGCAGTACATGTTTTGTGAACTCCAGCCTGGGAGGCTTGTAGGAAGTCAAAACGAAAAGTCAGTGACTGTCAGCTGCTACAGAGTCACACAGTGTTCACAGAATGTCCTCAATGCAATATAACAGTGAATAATCAGTGTGTCCTTGGCCCTTGTACCTCCAGTCTGGCCTCATTCACTATCAACAGAAATGAGAATAATTCACAACATTCAGTAATCAAATCTACACTCTTAGAACAAAAGGTGCTTCAGTTTGTCCCCATAGGGGAACCCTTTTTTGATGCTAGGTAGAACCTTTTGCAGAGGATTCTACCTAGACCTAGAACCCTCTATGAAGGTTTCTTCATAGACCCCTCCATGAAAGGTTCTTCCTAGAACCCTCTATCTTCTGAAGGTTTTTTCTAGGACCCTCTATGAAGGGTGTAAAGCCTTATTTGTACCTTTCCCAGTGTGCATTTCGAGTGAATTGTAGAGTTACTGTACCACCCATGACTGTGTTTGTTAGTGACAGAGACTTGGTTGTTGCATTCAGTGGCTTTCAATCATGTAGCATTCATCAAGTGAGTGCCTAAGTGAATATGTTATCATTACATTTCAACTCTTTATAACAATACAGGCTAAGTCACACCTGATGTAGCCTGCATATAGAGTGATGATATCCAACAATTGGAACTTTTAATCACCTGCAACACACATTCAGAATAACTTTCAAGTTAGGGAAGATTGATAAATGAGACTACCTAAACCAGGGATGGGCAACTTTGATGGGGATGGAAGCCACAAAATAAATCTGTGTAGCCACATCCATACCCACACATGCAGTCAACTGATTTGCGCAATCAATCCGTTTGTGCAGTTAAACTACTTAACTCTATTAAGGAAATGCTTTATACCAGTAGCCAAGGCTTAGCCTAGCCTTTTGCAGGCACAAAGTGAGATATGCTTGGGGGCTTTATAAACGACATATGAACTAAATCATTTTTGTTTATTTTGTGTTAAACCCCAATATTTTTTGTTGTTGTAACAATTCAGTTATATATATTTCTTTTTTAAAATTTGATTTAGATTTGACTGTTTTTCTTTTGTGATTTATAGAAGACAATCATGGGCGGGTTCCACCAGATGTCATATCTTACTATCTTCATTATTTTGGTGAAATGGGCGATGAACTAATAATGACTAAACAGGTCTTGGAAAAGTGTCTGTAACAATGTCTTATACAGAAATATTAATTATTGGTTTAGAGCGCCATCTAGTGACATAATACGGTGTGCTTTACAACAAAGGCAGCCTTGTCTGAATGTTATTCTGTACCCACTAGGGTTGGGGTCAATTTCTAACTGTATTTGAATGACTGTAAACCAGTGGCCCTAAGTGTGGCTGTTATGAAACATATTTAAAGACGTTGCAGTTTAAATGAAGGAGGGTTAGGCCTTACACCTGTACCTGGCAACAAAGTCTACTCAAAATTAAACACTTTTGGCTAAAGACAATCTAGAATCATGGAAAGCTCTGCGTTAAGGTATAATATAGATAAACACATGTTTTTCCCCAGTCTTCCGCCATTTGTATTTGTTCCCTGTTCAAACAATGCCAAGGTGTGTTTCATTCAAGAAATTCAATTGACTTTCAATGATTTTTCCCTCCCTTTCTTTATGTTGATTTAATATGCAGTAAACTGATTTGTGCAATCAATCCATTTGTGCAGTTAAACTACTTAACTCTATTAAGGAAATGCTTTATACCAGTAGCAAAGGCTGAGCCTATTCTTTTGCAGGCAAATCATTTTGATGCCCCCAGTGGAAAGAAAAATGTATGTTTTAAAGTCAAAGACATGCTCTGGAAATGTGGCAACTACTAATTATTTTTTAAACCTCCGCTTTGGGCTGGATGTGTCAATGTGAAGTTCATACATGCATAATATATTAGCTGAATTACTGTTTAACCTCAATTAGCCACGAAATCCCTAGATTGAAAGTGACTGTTTTTCTGGAATTTTCCCAAAATGTTTCCCCATCTGGGCCAGCCCCCTAGCAATTCGAGTTCTAGCCAATGAGCTACAGCCCCCCCCCCCTCATTGGGGTGACAGCTAGCAAGATGCACACACAGCAGAGCGAGAGAGAGCACAATGACGTCGTGCACATATCTGCACATATGTGACATAGTATGCAATGCTCTACATGCCTGGTCGGTATTCATCTATGATTACTACAAGTTTAGACAGCTGGCTAGACTAATTTACCAATAAAAAATTGTTGACATGGCTAATTGGGCTCCCAGGTGGCGCAGCAGTCTAAGGCAGTGCTAGAGGGATCACTACAGTCCCTGGTTCGATTCCAGGCTGTATCACAACCAGCTGTGATTGGCAGTCCCATAGGGCGGCGCACAATTGGCCCAGCATCGTCTGGTTTGGCCGGGGTAGGTTGTCATTGTAAATAAGAATTTTTTCTTAAGTGACTTGCCTAGTTAAAAAAACATATTTAAAAAAAAATACAATTTTTTGGGGGGGGGGTGACTGTCAGTGACTGAAATTTCAAAAGAAAACTGCAGATCCACAACCAATTGTACCTTGTGTATTCTACTATTCTAACTCTCAAAAGTAAATTGAGACTCCGACTGAGTTCCTAAACCATCAAAACAGGAACAACCATCTCAGTAACAGGTGCAATAAATCCAACTGCTAACAGAATGGATTAGATTATACTTTTTTTACAATGAATTTGTGTGTAGCATAAGATCAATCAATCAAATTAAAATCAGATTTTATTTGTCACATGCTGCGAATACAGCAGGTGACCTTACCGTGAAATGCTTACTTACAAGCTCTTAACCAACAATGCAGTTCAAGAAAGAGTTAACAAATAAACTAAAGTAAAAATAGTATAATTTAAATCAAAAGTAACACAATAAAAATAACAAGTCTATATACAGGGGGTACCGGTACTGAGTCAATGTACGGGGGTATAGGTTAGTTGAGTTATTTTGTACATGTAGGTAGGGATAAAGTGACTATGCATAGATAATAAACAGCGAGTAGCAGCAGTGTAAAAACAAAGGTCCCAGATCAGTTTTTAAGTAGAGTGTAAAAGAAACCCTCTGTTGGTGTCCATAATCAGAGTTGAGTGTGACTGTGTCATTTTTCAATCAATCAATCAATCAATCAATCAATCAATATACATTTGAAGTCGGAAGTTTACATACACCTTAGCCAAATAAATTTAAACTCAGTTTTTTACAATTCCTAAAAATTCCCTGTCTTAGGTCAGTTAGGATTTTAAGAATGTGAAATGTCAGAATAATAGTAGAGATAATTATTTATTTCAGCTTTTATTTCTTTCATTACATTCCCACTGGGTCAGAAGTTTACATACACTCAATTAGTATTTGGTAGCATTGCCTTTAAATTGTTTAACTTGGGTCAAACGTTTTGGGTAGCCTTCCACAAGCTTTCCACAATAAGTTGGGTGAATTCTGGCCCATTCCTCCTGACAGAGCTAGAGTAACTGAGTCAGGTTTGTAGTCCTCCTTGCTCGCACATGCTTTTTAAGTTCTGCCCACAAATTGTCTATAGGATTGAGGTCAGGGCTTTGTGATGGCCACTCCAATACCTTGACTTTGTTGTTTTTAAGCCATTTTGCCACAACTTTGGAAGTATGCTTGGGGTCATTGTCCATTTGGAAGACCCATTTGTGACCAAGCTTTAACTTCCTGACTGATGTCATGAGATGTTGCTTCAATATATCCACATAATTTTCCTTCCTCACGAAGCCTTCTATTTTGTGAAGTGCACCAGTCCCTCCTGCAGCAAAGCACACCCACAACATGATGCTGCCACCCCATGCCTAACCTAACATAGAGAATAATAAGGATCTCTAAGGTCAGGGCGTGACAGAAATATATTCATTACAGCCTAATCTATGTATTTCACATGACCGGGAATACAGATATGCATCTGTTGGTCACAGATACCGTAAAAAAGGTAAGGGTGTGATCAGAAAACCAGTCAGTATCTGGTGTGACCACCATTTGCCTCTTGCAGCGCAACAAATCTCCTTCGCATAGAGTTGATCAGGCTGTTGATTGTGGCCTGTGGAATGTTGTCCCACTCCTCTTCAATGGCTGTGTGAAGTTGCTGGATATTGGCAGGAACTAGAACACGCTGTCGTACATGTCGATCCAGAGCATCCCAAACTCTGTCCATTCAAATTGCCATAGAGAACATGCAATTGTGTTCATTGTCCGTAGCTTATGCCTGCCCATACCATAACCCCACCACCACCATGGGGCAACTATGATCACGCAAAACGCTCGTCCACACGACGCCATACACATGGTCTGCACTTGTGAGGCCGGTTGGACATACTGCAAAATTCTCTAAAACAACATTGGAGGTGGCTTATGGTTGAGAAATTAACATTAAATTCTCTGACAACAGCTCTGGTGGACATTCCTGCAGTCAGCATGCCAATTGCAGCTCCTTACACATTTGAGACATCACTGGCATTGTTTTGTGTGACAAAACTGCAATGTTTCGAGTGGCCTTGTATTGTCCCTTAACACAAGGTGGACGTGTGTAATGATCATGCTGTTTAATCAGTTTCTTCTTATGCCACAACTGTCAGGTGGATGGATTATCTTGGCAAAGGAGAAATGCTCAATTACAGAGATGTAAACTAATTTATGCACAGAATTTGAGCTAAATAAGCTTATTTTCTTTCAGCTCATGAAACATGTTGTGTTGATATTTTTGTTCAGTATACCTGCCACAGTGGCTGGTGGACCAAAACAGTTGTTTCAGGTTGTCACGTTCTGACCATAGTTTTGTTATTTTATTCTTTGTTTTTAGTATGGTCAGGGCGTGAGTTGGAGTGGGCAGTCTATGTTTGGTTTTCTATGTTGGTTTTTGTGTTCGGCCTAGTATGGTTCTCAATCAGAGGCAGGTGTCGTTAGTTGTCTCTGATTGAGAATCATACTTAGGTAGCCTGGGTTGCACTTTTGGTTGGTGGGTGTTTGTTTCCGTGTGAGTGTTTGGGCCACATGGTACTGTTTCGGTTTTTGGTTTGCTCACATTGTGTATTGTTTTGTATTTCAGTGTTCAGTTCGTTTCAATTAAATATCATCATGAGCACTTACCACGCTGCGCTTTGGTCCTCCTCTTTATCTCCAGATGACATCCGTTACACAGGCCCTATCCAATGCAGTAGGTGGTGGTGTCTGCACTTTTTCCAGTTACTTTTCTCAGCCCTATGTTCCCTCAACCCTATATTCCGTCAATACACACTGAACCCATTTCAATCTAATTTGGCACAAAGGCTTATTATAAAGTATTATTTCAGCGTCTTCCTAAATATGGTCATTCACTATGGCCTTGACCTTTTGTATATTACAGCAGCCCGAAATGTATTTTGTTTTATAATGATTGGTTAAAATATGTAACATTAGACTATATGGCCTCAGACCCACTGAAATATTGAATCATTATTGAATAGTGAATCACCGGAAACACATTTCTCAGTTGAATTGTTATTTATCTCAGAATTTACAGAAGTGTATGTTCTAAGGCAATAACAAACATATTGTTAAATTAATATAGTACAAAGTTATTGTTTGTACACCTATTTCTATTGAGAGGTGGCTACCCTGAACCCTGACTCCTAAACTTCATGTTTGAAAATAAAGTAATTCATGATAAAAACTAAAAATGTTTTAGGCCTCCTGGGTGGCGCAGTGGTTTAAGGAGTGCCACCAGAGACTCTGGGTTCGACCCCAGGCTCTGTCGAAGCAGGCCGCAACCGGGAGGTTCATGGGGCGATGCACAATTAGTCTAGCGTCGTCCGGGTTAGGGAGGGTTTGGCCGGTAGGGAAATCCTTGTCTCATTGCGCACTAGCGACTCCTGTGGCGGGCCGGGCGCAGTGCGCGCTGACCAGGTCGCTAGGTGCACGGTGTTTCCTCTGACACATTGGTGCGGCTGGCTTCCGGGTTGGATGCACCCTGTGTTAAGAAGCAGTGCAGCTTGGTTGGGTTGTGTTTCGGAGGACGCATGGCTCTCGACCTTCGTCTCTCCCGAGCCCGTACGGGTGTTGTAGCGATGAGACAAGATAGTAACTACTAACAATTGGATACTACAAAATTGGGGAGAAAAAGGGGGTATAAAAATTCAATTAAAAAAAATGTTTTAACATCTTGCTCATCTTACCAAAACACACACACTGTAGAAGACTGTGCCTTAATATTACTGGCTGCAATTTAAATGGTGAAAAAAAAGTGTGGGGAGGCAAAGACATAAACTTAATCAATATCTTTGTCAGATAACACTACGAAAATAAGAATTGATGCCATTGCTAGAAATCAAGAGAACTCTGACTAAACTACTCAAACTCCCCAGCTTATGCTCTCCAAATGGATGTTAGCTGTGTGGGCCGAGTTGCCCATGTGTCGCACCAATGTGTCGGAGGACTTTTGTTCGCTATACATGTCGGGAGATGCTATTTACGAGGACTTATTGTTCTGTCTCACGATTCCCGAGGATGAAACCGTACATGATTCCTGAACATCCCGTTCAGTGTGCTGCGTGGCTATATTGACAAAAAACATATTCCATGGAATCTAATGGCTGTTACACAGATGGGGCTCCATCTATGGCGGGACGGCGGGCAGGCCTCCTCCCCACTACGTAGTTATGAATATGTCTTCCTCCCTCTGCCACATGGACACATTGTATGATACACTGAGAGCAACTGGTGACAAAACAGCTGAGCACAGAACTTGGAAATATAGGCCTACTGCAGAAGGCAAACTACCTGTTTGCAAAACTGTGTGGAGATATGGGATCTGAGCATGATTATTTGCTTGTGTTTCAAAGATTTTTCGAATTGAGCGAGGAACTGTTGTCATAAAAAACACTGACTTTGTTGACTTTCTGTGTGATGAAAATAAAATGTGTCTCCTGCCTATGTAACAGACCTTCAGAAGGTATTCACAACCGTGTACTTATTCATAGTTTTGTTGTGTTACAAAATTGTCTTCAAAATCTATGGCAGGACTTGAAAATGGCTGTCTCACAATGATCAACAACCAATTTGACAGTTTGAAGAATTAAAAAAATTATAATGTGATAATATTGTACAATCCAGATGTGCAAATCTATTTAAGACTTTGTGCAAAGCCCAGAAGGACTCAGATGTAATCGCTGCCAAAGGTGATTCTAACATTGTTTGACTCAGGATATAATCAAGATATTATACTGTTTTATTTTCCATACCTAATTTAAAAAATGTTTGTATTTTTCTTCCACTTTGACATTACAAAATATTTTGAGTAGATCGTTGACATAAAATTACAATTAAATCCATTTTATTTCCATTTGGTAAACAACAACATTTGGAAAATGTCAAGGTGTATGAATACTTTCTGAAGGCTCTGTAAATATAGGTATTTCTAAAATGCCAATTGTTTTCTCATATATATTTGCGGCAACTACTTGTAGCTAATATTGAGTGCCTCTAAATGTTGAGAGAATGAAAGAGATATTGGCTATGTGGATTGAGACAGGAGTCGCCATCTCTATGTACTATATATATAGGATGCCAGTCAGTATTTCTGCTCAGCTCGAGAGACTGCCAGAAGAAGAGATACATAACAGCAACAGCATAAACATTAGAGCTGATCACACACACACACACTCATATTCTCTCTCCTTATACAATGTTCTCTGAGTTTCTCTCAGCAGAGACCATAGAGAGGAGTGTTTGTCTGCTGACTGCAGCAGGGTTCTCTAGTCTCTCTCTTCATGCCTTCTTAGCTGTGCACTCACTCTGAAGCAGCTGCTCATAGAGGTACAAAACGAGGAAGGAGTACAGGACGGCAGAGATCTCAGACCAGATGAAGAAAAGCGGTACTTCACACAGCAGCAGGTGCACAGTGAAACAGCACTGATTTCAGACCAGTCCGAAGCAGCTGTAAACCAGACGGGAGCCCGTGTCTCTCAGACCCCAGTGTGAAAGCAGTGAAGGAAAGGAGTTCTGTCGTGACCCACTTTCAACCTGCATCTCAGGCTCACCTACGGCACACCCTCCCTGGGAACAGCGGGAGGACCATCCCCCTGAAGACCTGAGCCATGGAGGACATACTCAACCTCAGCAGCACCACGTTCTCCCAGGTGTTTGGTCGCCAAGGGCAACTTATGCAAGCCAGTGAGTATCAAACTCCACATGAAAGTCGTACTCTGATTCTTTATTGCGGTGTGATTTATTTCATTGTTACATTACATCAATGTATATTATAAAAGCTAAACATTTTATACAAACACCTGTCATTGAAATAACAAAGTAATTTGTGGAATATTTGGTTTCTACATTATATAAAAAGCACCGTTTCCTATGGAGAATAGTTCAAAAGAATGGTATACTGTCTCTTTAAGAATGTCAGCGAAGTTCTGAGTGATGAAATGCGAATCTGTCATTCATTCATCGCTGTGATCATTGATCTCCTGAAGAAGCAATCCTTTTTCCATTCTTTCTTTGCCCCCAAATGTTGGTTAGCTAGCTAAGTAATGAGGTAACGTCACCCCCCCACACACACATTTTCTCAGCTTTACTCAGCTCAGCTCTGACTCAGACTAGGGTTTTTTTTTCGCTCACATTTTTTGTCTAGTTTGAAGGTATTAAAATGATTTATAGAAGTGTTTCTTGGTGGGAGTTGATTGGATTATCTGTAATGACAAGCAATGAAGACTAAAGTCACTTTTGTATAAATTAGGTTTAATGCATAATTTAATGGTCTGCATAGCATGGAATAGCTGTTGAGAAATCGTTGGCGATGCTAATGAGTGTGCTGTTTTTTTGTTAGGAGTTTTTGTATATTGTTGTTGTGAGATTATGGCCAGACGCAACTCTGTAGTTTTATTTAGGGAAGTGGGTGCAGATACATATGGGATTTGATGCTGGAATGTGCTGCGGAATTGTCTTATCCATTCAAAAACACCAGGTCATTTGAAATTACAAAGCGGTATGTTTACACTAAAATATATAAATGTGGCAATTTTCAAAACTGTTATGCTATCATTCACAACAATGTGCTATAAACCCGGCAAATTGTCTGGGTTTTGTTTCATCCTTTTAACGGGGGTCGTTTTTAACAAGGACACCAAAATATGACAAGATACCGAAAGTAATCAGACACCGGAACAGTGTTAATTAATTAACCTTAGAGAAAATTAAAAGCCTGAGGCAAAGTTATACAAATTAGTCAGTGAAACAGATTTCAGATTGTGTTCTATAGAATGTGCCCCTTCGAATCAGTCTCCATGATTGTTTTATTCACATAGAGAAAAACCTGTCCTCTCAAAACGGGATTTATTTTCCTCAACATGTATGTGTCATGTACAATGCCTTCAGAAAGTATTCACACCCCTTTACTTTTCCCACATTTTAGTGTGTTACAGCCTGAATTTAAAATTGATTCAATTGAGATGTTGTGTCACTGGCTTACACAATACCCCATAATGTCAAAGTGGAATTATGTTTTTAGAATTAATTAAAAATGAAAAGCTGAAATGTCTTGAGTCAATAAGTATTCTAACCCTTTGTTTTGGCAAGCCTAAATAAGTTCAGGAGTAAAAATGTGCTTAACAATTTGCATAATAAGCAGCATGGACTCCTTCCACGTTCAATAATAGTGGTTAATATGATTTTTGAATGATTGCCCCATCGCCGTACTCCACACGTACAATTATCTGTATGGTCCCTCAATCGAGTAGTGAATTTCAAGCACAGATTCAACCACAAAGACCAGGGAGGTTTTTCAATGCCTCGCAAATGAGATTGGTAGATGTGTAAAAATAATAATATCCCCTTGAGCATAGGGAAGTTATTAATTAGTCTTTGGATGGTGTATCAATACACCCAGTCATTACAAAGATACAGGGGTCCTTCCTAACTGAGTTGCCAGAGAAGACGGAAACTGCTCAGGGATTTCACCATGAGGCCATTAAAGATGTTAAAACATTTACAGAGTTGAATGGTTGTAATATGAGAACTGAGGATGGATCAACATAATTGTATTGTTGTTACTTCACAATACGAATCTAGAAGGAAGCCTGTAGAGAATACAATTATTCAAAAACATGCATTCTGTTTGCAACAAGGCACTTAAGAAATACTGGATGGTAAAGAAATTAAGTTATTGTCCTCAATACAAAGAGTTATGTTTGGGGCAAATCCAACACAACACATCACTGAGTACCACTCTTCATATTTTCAAGCATGGTGGTGGCTGCATCAAGTTATGGGTATGCTTGTTATTGGCAAGGACTAGAGTTTTTTTTTAGGGTGAAAATAAACGGAGGACAGCTATAAGCACAGGCAAAATCCCAGACGAAAACCTGGTTCAGTCTGCTTTCCAACAGACACTGGGAGACCAATTCACATTTCAGCAGGACCTAAAACACACAGCCAAATCTATACTGGAGTTGCTTACCAAGACAACATTGAATGTTCCTGTCACGACTTCTGCCGAAGTCGATGCCTCTGCTTGTTCGGGCGGTGCTCGGCGGTCGACGTCACCAGTCTTCTAGCCATCATTGATCCATTTTTAATTTTCCATTGGTTTTGTCTTGTCTTCCTACACACCTGGTTCCAATCCCATTCATTACCTGTTGTGTATTTAACCCTCTGTTTCGGCTCATGTCCTTGTCAGAGATTGTTTGTTGTTCATTTATCATGTTTGTATTGGTGCGCCACTTTGTTTTGATTATTGTCATGGTTTTGGAGCTGTTTTTAAGTTATTAAACTACTCCATTTTACCAAGTTCGATTCTCCTGCGTCTGACTTCCCTGCCACCTATATACACGTTTATGACAGTTCTTGTGTGGCCTAGATACAGGTGTGACTTAAATTGGCATGAAAATCTATGGCAAGACTTAAATGGCTGTCTAGCAATGATCAACAATGAACTTGACAGAACTTGAAGAATTCTTTAAATAATAATGTGCAAACCTTGTACAATCCAGGTGTGCAAAGCTCTTAGAGACTTACCCAGAAAGATTCACAGCTGTAATCGTTCCCAAATGTGATTCTAACATGCATTGACTCAGGGGTTTGAATATTTATATGAATGAGATATTTCTGTGTTAAAAAATATGTATTTCAATTTTCACCTAAAATGACATACCCAAATCTAACTGCCTGTAGCTCAGGACCTGATGCAAGCATATGCATATTCTTGATACCATTTGAAAGGAAACCCCTTTTGAAGTTTGTGGAAATGTGAAAGTAATGTAGAATACAATGGAGAATATATCATGAAGAATATAACACATTAGATCTGGTAAAATATATATTTTTTTCATTTTCTTTTCATCTTTTTAATGCAAGAGAAATGTCACAATGTAGTATTGCAGGTTAGGTGCAATTTAGATTTTGGCCACTTGATGGCAGCAGTGTATGTTCAAAGTTTTAGACTGATCCAATGAACCATTGCATTTATGTTGAATGGGTGTCTGTCCACAGAACTTTGTCATACAGTGTCACAAACCCTCTAACCTGCCTGTGACTATGGTGGCATGTGAGTTTTCACAGGTACATTTTTTTATTCTGATGTTTTCTTGTCCTCAGGACAACATCCCCCTCTTTTGTCTTATTTTATTTGTTCTTAGTTATTTGCATATAGTGTCGTCACGCATTGTCTCTAGCCCATATTACCGGCTCAACGTTTTCTTCCTTCTATTGCACATTGGTGCTGCAGCTGGATGCATATCCATTGGCGGGCCACTTGGCAATCAGCTATTAGAGACAACAGTGAGGGCTGTTGCCTTCAAGTAGGCTTTGGTTTTGCTAAGGTTCCAAAGGTTTCATATTCAAATCCAGCAATAAAAACGTATTTTTGTTCTAAGCCGATCCCAAACCTTAACCCTTACCTTAACTACCCAGAGTTAATGCATAACCTTAAGAAGAAGAAGTTAAGAAATAATAGAAACTTAACCTTGAACGATACAGAGAAGTAACCAACCACTTTGAAATTTGATGTGTGGAACCATTTTGAAATTTGACGTTTGAGAAAATGGATGAACGTCTAATTCTGACGTTAAACTGTGAGAGCTTGTTGTTCTAAAACTACTTTGGGCCGTTAACGCCGTTAGTGATTGGGGACGCTGCCCTGTGTAGGATGCCGTCTTTCGGATGGGACGTTAAACGGGTGTCCTGACTCTCTGAAGTCATTAAAGATCCCATGGCACTTATCGTAACAGTAGGGGTGTTAACCCCGGTGTTTTGGCTAAATTCCCAATCTGGCCCTTGAATCATCACGGTCACCTAATAATCCCCAATTGGCTCATGCATCCCCCTCCTCTCCCCTGTAACTATTCCCCAGGTCGTTGCTGCAAATGAGAACGTGTTCTCAGTCAATTTACCTGGTAAAATAACGGATAAAAAAATACCTTGTTCAGTGACGTTACCTCATTACTTAGCTAGCTAACAAACATTTGGGGGCAAAGAAAGAATGGAGAAAGGATTGCTTCTTCAGGAGATCAATGATCACAGCAATGAATGAATGACAGATTCGCATTTCATCACACAGAATTTCGCTGACATTCTTAAAGAGACAGTATACCATTTTCTTTTTAACTCTTCTCCATAGGAAACGGTGCTTTGTACATAATGTAGAAACCAAATATTCCACAAATAACTTTGTTATTTCAATGACAGGTGTTTGTATAAAATGTTTAGCTTTTATAATAAACACATGCATTTACAGGGTTCATTTCCAATGCCTCTCTCCCATCACTCAGTGGGCGTTGCTAACGCATGCCAGATCTTACAACGCCTGGATAAATATTTTACCTATGAGCTAACCACATGTTATAACAATCTGCTGCCAGACGGCACAGTCAATGACATATCACGTAACCATTGGTTGATGCATGCAATGTCTGAGCAGGGGAACGGGACCAGTGTTTGATGCAGTAAGCCTGGTGCAGTAAGCCTGAGTGTCTGATCTTTTTTTTGCCACTAATTGGTCTTTTAAACAATTAAATTAGATCTTTTCACATCAGATCTTTTCGGGAACTGATCTGATTCGTCAAAAGACCAATTAGTGAATAAAAAGATCAGAATTGGGCTGCCAATCATTCTCCACGTAGATTCCCATTACTGTGATTGAATGAGTCTCAGTGGCTGCGTTTACACAAGTGTTGGCAAAAAAGCTGATCTGATTGGTCAGAACACAAATTTGTGGAAAAATATCGGAATTGGGCTGCCTTTGTAAACACAGCATCTCTGCTCTATCGGTGTTCTTTGAGGACTTTGCTACACGTCTGTGTCGGAGCTTAGAGAGAGAGAGAGAGAGAGAGAGAGAGAGAGAGAGAGAGAGAGAGAGAGAGAGAGAGAGAGAGAGAGAGAGAGAGAGAGAGAGAGAGAGAGAGAGAGAGAGAGAGAGAGAGAGAGAGAGAGAGAGAGAGAGAGAGAGAGAGAGAGAGAGAGAGAGGGATAAAGGCAAACTCTTTTAATAAGGGATTATTTTTTCTATTTTTAGCATCCCCCTCACATGCGTCGAAACGTCGCCTGGTGGAATAATCCACAGTAGCGCTGCCTCGTAATATCTGAACAGTAATTCATGTTTTCATCTTTAGCTATCACCCATCATGGGATCAGAAGTTCCTGTGCACCAGGTCTGCTGCTGCTACAGCAGAAAGGAGAAAGTGTATAATGTAGGTGTTACGCACAATGACTTGAACATTAATGCTGAAAGTGACACAGGGAAGATAATATAATCTTTGGCCCCCTTCCGTGCTATAGAAGAGGTTCGGAACGTTACAGCTGCCTCACTGCCCTAAACAAGTTCCTGATTATTTTTTTTTTGCAAAGACAGGAATGTCTCCTTTTGTGACAATTTTGACTTGCTGCGAGAGCAACCAACACTCTCTTTTCTTGACTCTGTACCGGTACCCCCTATAAATAGCCTCGCAATTGTTATTTTACTGCTGCTATTGAATTATTTGTTACTTTTATTTTCTATTTTTTACTTAACACTTTTTTAACTTCAATTTTTCTTAAAGCTTTGTTGGTTAAGGGCTTGTAAGTAAGCATTTCACTGTAAGGTCTAAATCTGTTGTTATTTTTCACATGCACCGAATACATTTGATTTAGATTTGATTTGTTTCGATTTGATTTGATTATCTCCAACATTGCGAACTGTCAACAAAGAGACTGATGGTCTGGGTTTGGTAGCGCTCCAGTCTTCCCTGTCATAATAAGCAACAGAGAAATAGAAATGCAGTTAATGTAAGTAACCTCCTCTATGTTCCTTTAACTGTTAGCTCTGAGGGTATTGTCAGCAATAATCATGTGCTTGTAGAATTGAATTCCACTGTTTGCACTGAAACTGTCTAAGAAAGAGGCCTACTGTAGGCAGCCCACTCAGTACCATTGGCTCAAGTATAAATGTCACTGACATTTACAAATGTCACTACCTTGGATCAGCCTCGCAGAATAGTATCTAAAACAAACAAGCAACCCAGAAAAGAACAATAAATAGCCCATATTAAAATATGTAGCCTGAGAAACAAGGTCCATGAAATTGACAACCTACTAACATCAGAAAACATTCATATCCTGGGCATCTTTGAAACACACTTAGATAATTTCTTTGATTATGCACTAAAAAGAAGCTTCAATCTGTAACCAATGCCTGAAATCTGGTTCAGGTTATCAGTCAATTTATCAGGGTATTAACTAACAGAACAGGAACTAAACCATCCAAGTGTATTAAAATGAAATCTAATCACATACACATGATGAGCAGATGTTATTGCAAGTGTAGTGAAATGCTTATGCTTCTAGATCCGACAGAGCAGCAGTATCTAACAGGTAATATCTAACAATTCCACAACAAAACCTAATATCTAACAAATTCCACAACAAAACCTAATACACACAATCTAGTAAAGGAATGGGATAAGAGATATGAGATATGTAAACATGATTAAAGTGGTATTATTAAAGTGAGTAGTGTTACATTTATTAAAGTGGCCAATAATATAAATTCTGTAGGTAGACAGCCGCCTCTCTGTGCTACTGGTGACTGTTTAACAATCTGATGACCTTGAGATGGAAGCTGTTGTTCAATCTCTCTGTCCCAGCTTTGATGCATCTGTACTGACCTCACCTTCTGGATGGAAGCGGGGTGAACAAGTCGTGGCTCGGGTGGTTATTGTCCTTGATCTTTTTGCCTTCCTGTTACATCGGGTGTTGTAGGTGTCCTGGAGGGCAGTAGTTTGCCCCTGGTGATGCGTTGTGCAGACCACACCACCCTCTGGAGAGCCCTGCGGTTGTAGGGGCGGTACAGTTGCCGTACCAGGCGGTGATACAGCCCAACAGGAGGCTCTCAATTGTGTACCTGTAAAAGTTAGTGAGGGTTTTCGGTGACAAGTAAAGAAAATTCAGCCTCCTTCACCACACTGTCTGTGTGCGTGGACCATTTCAGTTTGTTGGTGATATGTACACAGAGGAACTTAAAACTTTCCACCTTCTCCACCGCTGTCCTGTCGATGTTGATAGGGGGGTGCTCCCTCTGCTGTTTCCTGAAGTCTACGATCATCTCTTTTGTTTTGCTGACATTGAGTGAGAGGTTATTTTCCTGACACCACACTCCGAGGGCCCTCACCTCCTCCCTGTAGGCCGTCTCATTGCTGTTGATAATCAAGCCCACCACTGTAGTGTCGTCTGCAAACTTGATGATTGAGTTGGAGGGGTGCATGGCCACGCAGTCATGGGTGAACAGGAAGTATAGGAGAGGGCTGAGAACGCACCCTTGTGGGGCCCCAGTGTTGAGGATCAGCGGGGTGGAAATGTTGTTGCCTACCCTCACCACCTGGGGGCGGACCGTCAGGAAGTCCAGGACCCAGTTGTACAGGGCGGGGTCGAAACCCAGGGTCTCAAGCTTAATAATGAGTTTGGAGGGTAGTATGGTGTTGAATGCTGAGCTGTAGTCAATGAACAGCATTCTTACATAGGTATTCCTCTTGTCCAGATGGGATAGGGCAGTGCACAGTGTGATGTTGGCTGCATCATCTGTGAACCTATTGGGGCGGTAAGCAAATTGGAGTGGGTCTAGGGTAACAGGTAGGTTGGAAGTGATATGATCATTCACTAGTCCCTCAAAACACTTCATGATGACAGAAGTGAGTGCAACGGGGCAATGGTCAGTTAGTTCAGTTATCTTAGCTTTTTTGGGAACAGGAACAAGGGTTGCCATCTTGAAGCATGTGGGGACAGCAGACTGGGATAAGGATTGATTGAATATGTCGGTAAACACACCAGCCAGCAGGTCTGCGCATGCTCTGAGGACACGGCTAGGGATCCCGTCTGGGCCGGCAGCCTTGCGAGTTAACACGTTTAAATGTTTTACTCACGTCGGCCATGTTGAAGGAGAACCCACAATCTTTGATAATGGGCTGTATCGGTGGTACTGTATTGTCCTCAAAGAGCACAAATAAGTTGTTTAATTTGTCTGGGAACAAGACGTCGATGTCCGTGACGGGGCTGGTTTTCTTTTTGTAATCCGTGATTGTCTGTAGACCCTGCCACATACGTCTTGTTTGTGCCGTTGAATTGCGACTCCATTTTGTCTCTATACTGATGCTTTGCTTGTTTGATTGCCTTACGGAGGGAATAACTATACTGTTTGTATTCGGTCATGTTTCCAGTCGCCTTGCCATGATTAAATGCGGTGGTATGTGCTTTCAGTTGTGCTCAAATGCTGCCATCAATCCACTGGTTCTGTTTAGGGAAGGTTTTAATAGTCACAGTGGGTACAACATCTCCTATACACGTCCTTATATACTCGCTCACCGAGTCAGCGTATACGTTGAGGCTTGTTACGCTGAGGCTTATTGTCTGAGGCTACCCGGAACATATCCCAGTGCACGTGATCGTGTCAGCAGGCCCACCTGCTTTTGTGCGGGCTTGTTTTCTGTTCGTCTAGGTTGGTTGCGTGTTGTGTTCCCTGTCTGTTTGTGCTAAGTTTTGGGTTGGACACTTTTGTCTTCGCCTATTGTTTTTGGCGTTAATTGTGGATACCGCAATAAAGTTCAGTTTCCACCATTTTCCCCAATTTTCCTCTGCTCTCTGCGCTTGACTCTGCACCCACGACTCCTGGCTGTGTGACATAGAAAGGCCAAAACCTAGGAAGAAACCTAGAGAGGAACCAGGCTATGAGAGGTGGCCAGTCCTCTTCTGGCTGTGCTGGATTATAACAGAACATGGCCAAATGTTCATAAATGACCAGCATGGTCAAATAATAATAATCACAGTAGTTGTCGAGGGTGCAACAGGTCAGCACCTCAGGAGTAAATGTCAGTTGGCTTTTCATAACCAATCATTGAGAATATCTGTACCGCTCCTGCTGTCTCTAGAGAGTTGAAAACAGCAGGTCTGGGACAGGTGGCACGTCTGGTAAACAGGTCAGGGTTCCATAGCCGCAGGCAGAACAGTTGAAACTGGAGCAGCATAACAGCCAGGTGGACTGGGGACAGCAAGGATTCATCATGCCAGGTAGTCCTGAGGCATGGTCCTAGGGCCCAGGTCCTCCGAGAGAGAGAGAAAGAAAGAGAGAAAGAGAGAATTAGAGAGCATACTTAAATTCACACAGGACACCGGATAAGACAGGAGAAATACTCCAGATATAACAGACTGACCCTAGCCCCCTGACACATAAACTACTGCAGCACAAATACTGGAGGCTGAGACAGGAGGGGTCAGGAGACACTGGCCCCATCCAATGATACCCCCGGACAGGGCCAAACAGGCAGGATATAACCCCACCCACTTTGCCAAAGCACAGCCCCCACACCACTCATCACCTGTTATTACCTCAGCCTATATTTGGCAGTTCCCCAGCTATGTTCCCCGCTTCTAAATTGATTGTTCTTTGTTACCTGTTTGCTGACGCTGTTCTTGTCTCGTTCCATGTCCATTATTTATTCAATGTTATACTCCCCGGAACCTGCTTTGCCTCTCCAGTGTCATTCCATGTGACAGATCGAAGCAATCTTGAAGTGTGAAATCCGATTGGTCAGACCATCGTTGGATAGACCTAAGCACAGGTGCTTCCTGTTTTACTTTCTGCCTATAGGAGGGGAGCAACAAGATTAAGTCATGGTCAGATTTGCCAAAGGGAGGGTGGGGGCCTTGTATGCATCGCAGAAGTTAGAATAGCAGTGGTCGAGTGTGTTACTCGCTCATGTACTGCAATCCACATGCTGATAGATTTTAGTTAGCCTTGTTCTCATATTAGCTTTGTAAAAATCTCCAGCTACAATAAATGCAGCCTCAGGATATATGATTTCCAGTTTACATAAAGTCCAGTGAAGTTCCTTGATGGCCGTCTTGGTATCCGCTTGCGGGGGATATAAACGGCCGTGACGATAACCGAGGAGAGTTCCCTTGGGAGATAATATGGTTGGCATTTGATTGTGAGGAATTCTAGGTCAGATGAACAAAATGACTTGAGTTCTATGTTGTTACAATTATACCATGAGTCATTAATCATGAAACATACACCCCCTACCCTTCTTCTTACCAGAGAGATGTTTGTTTCTGTCGGCACGATGCACTGAAAATCCCGTTGGCTGTATGGACTCCGACAGCATGTCCCCAGCTAGCCATATCTCCGTGAAACAGAGTATGTTACAATCCCGGATATCTCTTTGGAAAGCAACTCTTGCACTGATTTCGTCGACTTTGTTAACTAGGGATTGGACATTAGCGAGTAATGTACTCGGAAGCGATGGCTGGTGTGCACGCATATGAAGCCTCACTAGAAGACCGCTCCGGCAACTTCTCTGACGGCGTTGTTTTGGGTCGTCCTCTGGAATCAGTTCAAATGCCCTGGGAGGTGCAGACAAAGGATGGGCTTTGGGAAAGTTGTATTCCTGGTCGTAGCACTGGTTGTGCTGGTAAGTTGACGTCTCTGATATCCAATAGTTCTTCTCGGCTGTATGTAATAACACTGAAGGTTTTCTGTGCTAACAATGTAAGAAATAATACATTAAAAAAATCCAAATACTGCACAGTTTCCTAAGGACTTGAAGCGAAGCTGCAATCTCTATCGGCGCCATTTTGCAACTAGTATGTTCCTTGATGGCCATCTTTACTAGTGTGGCAGAAATCTGCTCTAAAGCAGTATCCACACCCATCGGATGTATTGATCCTAATATAGTAGCCATATCTAGTTCCAAAGACTGGACCTAAAATTGTGTATAAACTATCATACAAGAGGTTTAACGTGTTAACGGTACAGGTACCCCAATGGGTACCACCCCCCCCCCCTCCGCTCAACTGAAACAGGGGCGCACAGAATGCAAAAATATTCTTAGAAATATTTAACCTCCACACATTAACAAGTCCAATAGCTCAAATGAAAGATAAACACCTTGTTCATCTACCCAGCATGTCAGATTTCTAAAATGTTTTACGGCGAAAACATGGCACATATTTATATCAAACCACCACAAAGACACAGCCGATATACAGCCATTTTGTCGAACAAAAGATGCAATCACAAACGCAGGATTAAAAGAAAAATAATTCACTAACCTTTTGAAAATCTTCATCACATGACAGTAATAAGACATGTTACACAGTACATTTGTTTTTTTCAATAATATGCAATTTATATCCATAAATCTCTGTTTACATTGACACCATGTTCAGAAAATGCACAAAAAAATGTCCGGAGAAATTATAGATAACAGAAATAAACATCATAAACTTTGACTAAATATACATGTTCTACATATAGTTAGAAAGATACATTGCTTCTTAATGCAACCGCTGTGCCACATTTATTTTTAACGTTACCGAATTAGTTCACTACGTAATAATCTGAGACGGCGCTCAGACGTAAGCAATATTTCTCCGCTATGTTGGAGTCAACAGAAATACAAAATTACAACATAAATATTCCCTTACCTTTGATGGTCTTCGATCAGAATGTAGTAGAAGGAGTCATACTTACCCAATACATCATT
Organism: Oncorhynchus gorbuscha; assembly: GCF_021184085.1. Lineage (NCBI taxonomy): Eukaryota > Metazoa > Chordata > Actinopteri > Salmoniformes > Salmonidae > Oncorhynchus > Oncorhynchus gorbuscha. The sequence continues at coordinate 73,741,787 of NC_060175.1, read as the reverse complement.
TGGTTTCAAGTCGTGTGTCTTTGTATTAGCATATGTTACGAGTTCCAGCTGAAATGCTACCAAAATTACTTCTGGTCCCGAACAGTTGCGCATCAAAACTTCAAAATGACATATTATATGTCGACTAAACTGGTCAAACTAAGTGCAGAATCAAGCTTTAGGATGTTTTAAACGTGCAAAACAATTCTCAGTTCTACTGGACAATCGTGCTTCTTCTGAGGCAAGCTGGAACAAAGAAAGATCTGTTCCCAACGCGCGCTCTTGCCCCCATGTATTTTCTTGCGACATCCACTCTTTCGCTTCGCAAAGGTTCAAAGCTCGCGGGATTTGCACAATTAAACGCTGTACTGAATGAGGACATCTAGTGGAAGACATAGAAAGTGTCTCCAGATCCATAGCTGGTTGGGAAGGGTGGGGGCGATGACGTCAAAGTTGCCCCAACTTTTAGTACTCCAAAAATAGTTCGGGAGATTGCCTGCCCTGTGAGTTCTGCTATACTTACAGACATAATTCAAACGGTTTTAGAATCTTTAGAGTGTTTTCTATCCAATAATAATAATTATATGCATATATTAGCAATTTTGGACAGATTTATTTTTCAGTTTACTATGGGCACGCAATTCATCCAAAGAGGACAGTATTCTGCCTAGCCCTAACTGGTTTTAACAATGATTCCTATGTCAAAGATGTGAAAAATATTTGGTGGTCTGATGTGTGTAATGAGGAACAACAAAGGTCACACTTGGCACACCGTTCAGACACTCATCAGTACCACACAAGAAATGCAGCCAGAGGTCTTTTCACAGTTTCCAGGTCCAGATCAGAGGCTGAGAAATACACAGTATTAAATAGAGCCATGACTGCATGGAACTCTCTGCCACCCAGGGTAACTCAAGCTAGCAACAAAACCAGATTCAAAAACCAGATAAAAGAACACATTACGGCACGACGGGGACTGTGAATAGACACTGACATTTGAATGTATTTTGTATTATATTTTGCATAGTATTGTGTATTTTGTTTGTTGTGTTTTTGTTTCTCGTTTGGACCCCCGGAAGAGTAGCCGATGCTTCGGCAGCGGTTACTTGGGAATCCTAATTAAATGCTTTTTTTTTTTTTACATTCACAATGTATTGCCAGGTATTCTCCCTGGTATATCAGATTCATTATGCTATATGGGCTCTCTCTTTTCTCTGTTCTTTGTTCTCTTGCGAGTGTATTACCTTTTGCTGTGTCCTTATAATTTCAAGTCCCTAGATCATACAATACCTGGCAGGGAAATACGACATCTTTCTCAAGCTATGAAAAAGATATCAAACTCCTTTTTTTGAACAGAATATCATGACGTCTGTTAGGCCTCCCTCTTTCTCCATCTTTTAAGTAAAATCTAGAGCACAGCTTGATTTGAATCCTCTCACCCATCGCCTCTAACTCTAGTATTCCCTGTAAATCGATATTACATTGAATAATTTCCCCCTGAAAATTATTAACAAAACTCACAATTTCACGTCAGGATCAAACCATATTATCACTTTGCAGTGAATCTGCGTTATTATCAGCTTTGAATGTCTTGTTAAGGTCCAAACTTTAGTTCCATCTACTGATACAAAAGTAAGGCTCAATTCCAATGCCTCCCCCTTAGCCCCTCCCCTCCATTTTGCGCAATCCTGTGAGCCTTCTGAAGTGTCTGAAGTGGGAGTGATGTCTTGATTCAACTTTAAACTAGGTATAGTGCATTTTCAGCCCTCTAGTTGGAGCTCCAAATGAAGCAAAATGAGTTGCAGACTTCCTAGCGAGTTTGTCACGTTCTGACCTTTATTTCCTTTGTTTTGTATTAAATATTTAGTATGGTCCGGGCGTGAGTTGGGGTGGGCAGTCTGTTTGATTTTCTATGATTTGGGGATTTCTATGTTTCGGCCTAGTATGGTTCTCAATCAGAGGCAGATATTGAACGGAGAGGGACCCTGGGCACAGGCTGGGGAATATCGCCGCCCCAAAGCAGAGCTGGAGGCAGCGAAAGCTGAGCAGCGGCGATATGAGGAGGCAGCACGGCAGCGCGACAGGTACGAGAGGCAGCCCCAAATGTTTTTTGGGGGGCAGACGAGGTGTGGGGCGAAGCCAGGTAGCAGACCTGAGCTCACTCCTCGTGCTTATTATAAGCAGCGCTTTACTGGTCAGGCACCGTGTTACGCGGTTAAGCGCACGGTGTCGCCATTACGTGCCCATAGCCCGGTGCGCTATAGGGCAGCCCCCCGAAAGTGCCATGCGAGTGTGGGCATCGAGCCCAGTGTGAGTGTGGGCATGATCTCCAGTGCTTACCCACAGCCCGGTTCAACCTGTGCCTGCACTCTGGAGGGTCCGGGCTAGAGTAGTGATCCAGGCTGGGGGAGTGGTGCCAAGGCTGCGCACCAGAGTTCCAGTGCTCCCCCACAGCCCGGTCCTTCAGGTGCCTCCTCCTAACACCAAGCCTCCTGGAGGTCTCCTCAGCCTGGTGGGTCCTGTGGCAGCCCCACACACCAGGCTGTCTCTCTGTCTCCTCCCTACAGGTGCTCCCGCCTGTCCGGCGCTGCCGGAGTCTCCCGCCTGTCTGTCCGGCGCTGCCGGAGTCTATGGCGCCAGAGCCCCTCTGTCCTGAGCTGCCCTTCTGTCCAGTAGGGTCATTTAGAAGGGTTGCCATGGTTAGGAAGCCACGGAGGCGGACAATGAGGTGGACTAAGACGATGGTGAAGTGGGTCCACGTACCTCGCCAGAGCCGCCACCGCGGACAGATGCCCACCCAGACCCTCCCCTATAGGTTAAGGTTTTGCGGCCGGAGTCCGCACCTTTGGGGGGTACTGTCACGTTCTGACCTTTATTTCCTTTGTTTTGTATTCATTATTTAGTATGGTCAGGGCGTGAGTTGGGGTGGGCAGTCTGTTTGATTTTCTATGATTTTGGGATTTCTGTTTCGGCCTAGTATGGTTCTCAATCAGAGGCAGGTGTCATTAGTTGTCTCTGATTGAGAATCATACTTAGGTAGCCTGGGTTGCACTGTTTGTTTGTGGGTGATTGTCTATGTTAGTGGCTTGTGTCAGCACAGGTTTCATTTGTAGCTTCATGGTCGTTATTTGTTTATTGTTTTTGTATGCAGTGTTCAGTACTTTCTTTAATTAAATATTCACTATGAACACATACCACGCCGCGTTTTGGTCCTCTGATCCTTCTCGCCTCTCCTCTTCAGATGAAGAGGAGGACGACCGTGACAGAGTTGTAATCAAACTATCCATGAAGCTCTGCGACCCAGGCTGGAAAGTTTCTGCAGGAAAGATGGATGCCAAAATGATAGGATGGAACCAAATGTAAGTAATTAGAACTTCCTATCAAATCATGCAAACATTTTACAGTTAAGAGAAACACGATTATGCACATTCATTTTATGAAAATGGCTATTTAGCATGCTGGATGAATAGTTAACATTAGCTAACAGGCTAGCTAGCTAACTAACAATATATTTATAGTTGAAGTCTGAAGTTTACATACACTTAGGTTGTAGTAATTAAAACTCGTTTTTCAACCACTCCACAAATTTCTTGTTAACAAACCATAGTTTTGGCAAGTCGGTCAGCACATCTACTTTGTGCATGACAAAAGTAATTTTCCCAACAATTGCTTACAAACAGATTATTTCACTTATAATTCACTGTATCACAATTCCAGAAGTTTAAAAACACTAAATTGACTGTGCCTTTAAACAGCTTGGAAAAATCCAGAAAATTATGTCATGGCTTTAGAAGCTTCTGATAGGCTAATTGACATAATTTGAGTCAATTGGAGCTATACATGTGGATGTATTTCAAGGCCTACCTGCAAACTCAGTGCCTCTTTGCTTGACATCATGGGAAAATCAAAAGAAATCAGAAAAAAATTGTAGACCTCCACAAGTCTGGTTCATCCTTGGGAGCAATTTCTAAATGCCTGAAGGTACCACGTTCATCTGTACAACCAATAGTACGCAAGTATAAACACCATGGGACCACGCAGCCGTCATACCGCTCAGGAAGGAGACTCATTCTGTCTCTTAGATATTAATGTACTTTGGTGCAAAAAGTGCAAATCAATCCCAGAACAACAGCAAAGGACCTTGTGAAGATTCTGGAGGAAACGGGTACAAAAGTATCTATATCCACAGTAAAACGAGTCCTATATCGACATAATTTGAAAGGCCGCTCAGCGAGGAAGAAGCCACTGCTCCAAAACCGCCATATAAAGTAAGACTACGGTTTGCAACTGCACATGGGGACAAAGATCATACTTTTTGGAGAAATGTCCTCTGGTCAGATGAAACAATAATAGAACTGTTTGTCATAATGACCATTGTTATGTTTGGAGGAAAAGGGGGGGCTTGCAAGCAGACGAACACAATCCCAACCGTGAAGCACAGGGGTGGCAGCATCACTTGTGGTGGTGCTTTGCTGCAGGAGGGACTGGTGCATTTCACAAAATGGATGGCATCATGAGTCAGGAGAATTATGTGGATATATTGAAGCAACATCTCAAGACATCAGTCAGGAAGTTAAAGCTTGGTCGCAAATGGGTCTTCCAAATGGACACTGACCCCAAGCATACTTCCAAAGTTTTGGCAAAGTGGCTTCAGGACAACAAAGTCAAGATTTTGGAATGGTCATCACAAAGCCCTGACCTCAATCCTATAGAACATTTGAGGTCAGAACTGAAAAAACATGTGCGAGCAAGGAGGCCTACAAAACTGGCTCAGTTACACCAGCTCTGTCAGCAGGAATGGGCCAAAATTCACCCAACTTATTGTGGGAAGCTTGTGGAAGGCTACCCAAAACGTTTGACCCAAGTTAAACAATTTAAAGGCAATGCTACCAATTACTAATTGTGTATGTAAACTTCTAACCACTGAAATGTGATGAAAGAAATAAAAGCTGAAATAAATCATTCTCTCTACTATTATTCTGACATTTCACATTTTTAAAATAAAGTGATGATCCAAACTGACCCAAGACGGATTTTTTTCTAGGATTAAATGTCAGGAATTGCGAAAAACTGAATTTAAAGTTATTTGGCTAAGGTGTATGTAAACTTCCAAAAAAAGACAAGGTTAGCCTATGGCTGTGTAGCTACAGTGCATTCAGAAAGTATTCAGACCCCTTCACTTTTTTAAAAACATTTTCGAGTCACAGCCTTATTCTAATATGGATTAAAATCTTTTTTTTCCCCTCATAAATCTACAAACAATAACCCATCATGACAAAGCAAAAACAGGTTTTTAGACATTTTTCCAAATGTATTGAACATTAAAAAAATATTTTTTTTCCTTAAGTATTCAGACCCTTTGCTATGAGACTCGAAATTGAGGTCAGGTGCATCCTGTTTCCATTGATACTCCTTGAAATGTTTCTAGTAATGATGAGTCCACCTGTGGTAAATTTATTGGACATGATTTGAAAAGGCACACACCTGTCTATATAAGGTCCCACATTTGACAGTGCATGTTTGAGCAAAAACCAAGCCGTTAAGGTGGAAGGGTATCAAAACATTTCTGCAGCTTTGAAGGTCCCCAAGAACATAGAAGCCGCTATCATTCTTAAATGGAAGACGTTTGGAACCACCAAGACTCTTCCTGGAGCTGGCCGCCCTGTCAAACTGAGCAATCATGGGAGAAGGGTCAGAAAGGTGAACAAGAACCAGATGGTCACTCTGAGAGAGCTCCAGAGTTCCTCTGTGGAGATGGGAGAAATTTCCAGAAGGACAATCATCTCTGCAGTGCTTCACCAATCAGTCCTTTATGGTAGAGTGGCCAGATGGAAGCCACTCTACAGTAAAATACACACGACAGCCTGTTTGGAGTTTGCCAAAAGGCATCCAAAGGACTCTTAGACCATGTGAAACAAGATTCTTTGGTCTGATAAAATCAAGATTGAACTTTGTCCTGAATGGCAAGCTTCACGTCTGGAGGAAACCAGGCACCATCCCTACGGTGAAGCATGGTGGTGGCATCGTAGGAGTGGTTTCGGGACAAGTCTCTGAATGTCTTTGAGTGGCCCAGCCATAAACCGGACTTAAAACTGATCGAACATCAGAGGAGAGAATAGATGTGCAACGATGCTTCCCATCAAACCAGACAGAGCTTGAGAGGCTCTACAGGTGTGCCAAGCTTGTAGTGTCATACCCATGAAGACTCCAGGCTGCCAAATGTGCTTCAACAAAGTACTGAGTAAACGGTCTGAATGTAATATTTCAATTTTTATTTTTACACGTTTTTGCTTTGTCATTATGGGGTATTGTGTGTCGATTGATGAGGATTTTTTTAAATAAATGTTTCTTATATCAAGCTGTGCTCTATAAATCTTGAGAAAGTGAAGGGGTCTGAATACGTTCCGAATGCATTGTATGTAGCCGATTTGTGTATGGACCAAACAGTAGTTTCAGAACAGTAGTTTGAGTTATTATATAATGCTTCCACTAGTTAATAATTCATCCCTAAGAAATTGCAGAAAATTACTGAAGTGAATTTGACTCTAACATGTGAAACTGCTATTATGGAATGAATGTCCTGCTTCAGTTCCAACTCCACATTGAACCACAGCCAGAGAATGGGTTCATTACGGGTACATTATTGTTCTGCTGTTCTCATTTGTTGCTCATATGGTAAGTACGTATTTGTTGCATGGAATATAAGGAAAGCTATTACTGCCGCCAGTACAGGCATTGTGAAAAAACACAAAGCTCACCATCAATGAATTGCGTGGTATCTGTTTTTGCTGTTTCTGATGTTCGCAAGTGATATGGTGATGTCCCTATTCGTAGGGCCATTTATCTCTCCCTTACCGCTTTTGCTCAGTTTTCGAGTGCGACTCCCCCACTGAAGGTTCACGTAAAAATTAGGCGAAGGGACAATGGACAGTATTGGGACAGAGCCTTTGTATAACAAAAGGTTAGAGATTATCTATCCCTAAACTCCTAAGTACCTTTGACCTGTAGCCTTTGTGTGAATCTCATTTGACCTTATCCCATAATTCATTTGAGCCCTCAGTGAATCCCTGTTTACGAGAAGTGAATAGAAGCTTGAAGCTAGTGGACGCTGCAGGTATAAATCATGTTTTCGACTTTTTCACGTGTCCTCCGTAATTAGCTTAATTCCCCTCTGCGTTAGTGCGTCTTGTTTGGTCCTAGCACACTTTACATCCCCAGTGGGCTTTCCTGAGATTGTAGAAGATTAGCTTCATGTTTTTTTGTGTCGCTATTCAAGAAGAATGATTAACGCTCATCTGTACTGGTTGTCTGCAGTGTGTGCTGCAGCGTAACATAATTTGCACCAGGTGCGTCAGAGCCCCTGAAGAGGGTGATGGAATAAACAAACACCTCTAAACAAATAAACACCTCTAACAGTTTGTCAGGTGAGGGAGGATGTCATTAGCACACCATGCCATGTTGTTGGCAATCTGTTAGTCGTACAGAAATTGGTTCAGAATGGAACAATGTCTATGAAATTCTCTAAAAACAGTTGAAGATCTCTTTGAAGAGCCCTGAGAGAAAATACAAGAGCAACTCCGTTACCAATCAAAACTTTAGACACACCTACTCATTCAAGGGTTTTTCTTTATTTTTGCTATTTTCTACATTGTGAATAATAGTGAAGACATCAAAACTATGAAATAACACATATGGAATCATGTAGTAACCAAAAAAGTGTTAAACAAATATATTTTATATTTGAGATTCTTAAAATAGCCACACTTTGCCTTGATGACAGTTTGCACACTCTTGGCATTCTCTCAACCAGCTTCACCTGGATTTTTTCCCCAACAGTCTTGAAGGAGTTCCCACATATGCCGAGCACTTGTTGGCTGCTTCTCCTTCACTCTGCGGCCCGACTCATCCCAAACCATCTCAATTGGGTTGAGGTCAGGTGATTGTGGAGGCCAGGTCACCTGATGCAGCACTCCATCACTCTGCTTCTTAGTCAAATAGCCCTTACACAGCCTGGTCATTGTCCTGTGAAAAACAAATGATAGTCCCACTAAGCCCAAATCAGATGGGATGGCATATCGCTGCAGAATGCTGTGGTAGCCATGCTGGTTAAGTGTGAATTCTAAACAAATTACAGACAGTGTCACCAGCAAAGCACCCCCACACCATAACACCTCCTCCGTCCATGCTTTCTGGTGGGAAATACACATAGATCATCCATTTACCCACACCGCGTCTCACAAAGATACCAAACATTTCAAATTTGGACTCCAGACCAAAGGACACATTTGCACCCAATGCCCATTGCTCGTGTTTCTTGGCCCAAGCAAGTCTCTTCTTCGTGTCCTTTAGTAGAGGTTTCTTTGTAGCAATTCGACCATGAAGGCCTGATTCACACAGTCTCCTCTGAACAGTTGATGTTGAGATGTGTCTGTTACTTAAACTCCGTAAAGCATTTATTTGGGCTGCAATTTCTGAGGCTGGTAACTCTAATGAACTTATCATCTGCAGCAGAGGTAACTCTGGGTCTTCCATTCCTGTGGCGGTCCTCATGAGAGCCAGTTTCATCATTACACTTGATGGTTTTTGCGACTGCACTTTACATTTACATTTACATTTAAGTCATTGAAGAAACTTTCAAAGTTTTGACATTTTCCGGATTGATTGACCTTCATGTCTATATTCTGTATACCCCCCCCCCCCCTCACACACACACCTTGTCACAACACAACTGATTGGCTCAAACGCATTAGGAGGGGAAGAAATTCCACAAATTAACTTTTAAGAAGGTTCACCTGTTAATTGAAATGCATTCCATGTGACTATATCATGAAGCTGGTTGAGAGAATGCCAAAGAGTGTGCAAAGCTGTCATCAAGGCAAAGGTTGGCTATTTGAAGAATCTCATATAATATATTTGTTTTGAGATATATATTGTTTTGGTTACTACATGATTCCATGTGTTATTTAATAGTTTTAATGTCTTCACTATACATGTAAAAATAAAGAAAATCCCTTGAATGAGTAGGTGTTCTTAAACTTTTGACAAGTAGTTTATGTAATTAGATAAGAAAATGTAAGCCATTTTCAAACTTGTGCAGGTATCATCCTCCTCTATGTCCTCCACTGAGGCCAAACTCTAATAGAAACACCAATACCAGATGAGCTGATTCCCTCTCTTATCACCCAGACAGAGGGGTCATTGTGATTACAGTTTTCAGTGTGCTCTCTTTCCAAAGGGATTTTCAAGGGATATAGATTCAGGTCATCATTAACAATGGAGATAGAACTATAGACTATAGACAAACATGCTTAATGTGATCAGCGAGTTGATTGCACAGGTTGAGTGAGGATATCCTTTATCGGACTTTGGATAAGCAAGGAGAGCTGCAGAGTTTCGTGCTGTAGAGGTTAATGCTAATAAGAATCAGAACTTGATGAATGCATTCCAGAACCCGTCTGTTTTTACCCGCTTTAATTACAAATCAAGCTGCATGAACCTAACTTTTACATTGAGAGCTGCAGCATTTACTTATAAACTTGATCTTCATCTTTATGCTGTAGTTCACAATGCTTCATAGGAAACCTTTATTTTTATGAGAAACCAACTTGGTCTTCTGACAGATCTTGTCCTCCTTAATCGAGGTTGTAGCGATAGTCTTCCAGTCTGTCTGTGAACTCTCAAGGGTATGACGTTCTCTCTCTTCGCTGGGCTGCTGTTGTTTTTCATGTCTATATTTGGCCCGGGTGTTGGCTGTTTGTTGTCATCTGTGGAGGAAGGTGGAAGAAGCCCTGAGAGCATGTGATTGCAGGGCTCACTCTGTCAGTGTCAATCCCAGGCCTAATCCTCCACTTCCCTGCCTCTAAATCCTCCCCTCAGGCATCCAAACTCTCCCATCTAGACAAATCATCATCACGTATGCTTTTCTCCACGAGGAAGCAGATAGATTATATGCAATAAAATGTAGGCTCTGTTCCCTAACACAGATGGTGGATTAGAATAACCAGTATGGGTAGAGGGACAGCAACTGTCACAGTATTTTTTTAAATGTATTTCACTAGGCAACACATTCTTATTTTCAATGATGGCCTGGGAAAAGTGGGTTAACTGCCTGTTCAAGGGCAGGAAGACATATTTGTACCTTGTCAGCTCAGGGATTTGAACTTGCAACCTTTCAGTTACTAGTCCAACACTCTAACCACTAGGCTACCCTGACACAGAGGACAATGAAGTTAGGGGCTTTTGCACAACTGAGGTTAAGTCTGGAAATGCATGGGTAGGAGTGGCAGTGACACCATGTATACTATAAAGAATGGATTCTTATCAACTGTGTTGAAATTGTGTCTCAAATAAACATATATGAACAGAATAATATTTTCTCTTCCATGCCGAAATGTGAGGTTATCATCCTAATTGGTTGGCTAGTTGGGTTGCCACAGGGCGTTATCTCTCACGCTGGGAGAGGTGATGGCACTGCTGAGCGCCTGCTTCAGCAAGGGCACACAGATTCAGATGTAGGAGGTGCATGGACTCTAATAACTTCAAAGTGATGGTGGAACTTTGTGTTTCCCATTCAGAGAGCTGAAAACTATTTTTATGTAGAGAGGACAAAAACAGTATTTTAGCATATCAGATATCTACTGCTGTTATTGACCAGGGGAAATGTTGCAATGGACTCAGGCAAGTCACAACAGCGCTCCATTGGATTTAGTATACACTGTAGCAACATTGGTCTCTCAGGGAGATGGGAAATCATCAGAAGACATGACAGTCTTCTGATGAAATGGTACATTTGATTTCCTCTTAACACCCAACCCTGACAGAGCAGGCTCATTATGCATTCGTCCCTTTAAGCATTCCCTCTTGTTTTTGTTTTGATGGTATGCAGCAGCGTCTGGCGCCTGAGGCTGCATCATTGCGAATGACAGGGAGAGGAAATGGTCCTGTCAAGCGCGATTCATGTCCTCTCCCACTCACCGGGGTGATAATCAGACTTCACAATTCTAGACTGAGAGGCTGGGGGTGCTGAGTTACTGCTGTGTCGGCACACATTATGGACGGTCATGTTTCCGATTCAACCCTGGCCACCAACTAATCTCCTGAATGCCATATTTTCTATTAGGGTTCAGATGTGAAGAGACGGTATGTGGTGTGTGTGTAACAGACCTGGGTGCAAATATTTGTTTCTTTGTTACTTTAGCTGCCCTTGATTGAACTTGCCTAGTGTAATAAAACCAGTCAAATATTCAGTAAAAATGTATATCACTGTTAGCCCGTTTGCTACAGCAGGAAAATAATCCTGCAGTAACAGGAAATGTGAATTGTTACGTGGATTATAATTAATGTAATTTCTTGTAAGGGTTGATACCTTTTTCGTTAGGGCAAATCAAGTCTGAAGTTTCAGAGTAGAAATGACAAACTTTAGAAGCTTATTTAAAAACTCAAGTACACCACAAGTTTGCACTTCTTGCATTGCAGGAAAATTATCGGGAACAAACGAGTGATCCAATTTAGATCATACATCTGTATTATGTTCTTGGCATTTGGGAATCTTTAGGGCAGTAGGAGATTTACTCTTCAATCAACAGATGAAGTGTAAGTGCATTTTCACACCAAACAGGATGATTTGAGAGACGTTTTACATTTGTCACACTTGAGCCTCTTGGCTCTGGGAAGTAGAGGTTGAAAATAAATTGACGCCTGTGTCTCAGAGGTGGTTCTAACATGTTAATAACAATAATAATAAAAGAACATGGTCATTTAACAGACACTTTTATACAAAGGGATCCAAAGTGAGTATTGAAAATTCATAGTGAAACATTACCTGTGGTGTACATGTACTATATTTTTGATTTGACGAGGCAAGACAATTAAGAACAAATTCCTATTTACAATGATGGCCTAGGAACAGTGGGCCAAACCCTAACCTGGACAATGCTGGGCCAATTGTGCACTGCCCTATGGGACGCCCAATCACAGCTGGTTGTGATACAGCCTGGAATTAAACCAGGGTCTGTAGTGAAGCCTCTAGCACTGAGATGCAGTGCCTTAGACCGCTGCGCCACTCGGGCGCCCTGTATGTGGCCCATGTGGGAATCAAACCTCACGTTCAACCCCTAGACCATCCAGCATTCAAAGAATGTGTCAAATGTACAAGATGGAAAAAGATCTCGCAATCTTCTCTGCAGATTGGCAGAGATGTGTCTTTAAAATCTTGCCTGTCTGGGCTTTTCTTTTCAAATCACGCCGGAACCGAAGCACCAGAATACAAAGTAAACAACAGGAAGCGCTGGAATTCACAATTCATCCAGTTACTGTCCTGAGTGTCCTCTATCCTCAACACTGCATTTTTTTGTGTGATTTGACTGTGCAGAGACACATTTTGTTTTCACTTGATGGAAAAACAATCTCGATAACACCTAACTTCAAGACCCGTTTTGAGCTCAGCACACAAACACCATCTTTCCAAAACAGGTCAACAGGTTGCACCTCTTCAAACACCATCCCCATTCCATTATTCTTTAAGAATTGCTGCACAGAGGACATGGACCAAGGTGGCAGTATTCTGCACTGCAGCAGTTGAGACGAATATGAATGAAGTGCGAAAAGAGAGAATTTACAACTTATACACTTCAGCAGAAACAGAGAGCTGCTTGACGGGATGCTTTTTCAGGCGGAGAGGTTGTGAGACGGATACGGGAAGCTGTTCGATTCCTCTGCTGCCTTGCTATTCAGAGACGCTGTTCCTCAACTTTACACAAAATGTGTGCACTCACAAACTGACATCCATGCGCACACCCACTCTCTCTTTCGCTCCCTCCCTCCCTCTCTCTCTCTCCCTCACACACACACACACACACACACACACACACACACACACACACACACACACACACACACACACACACACACACACACACACACACACACACACACACACACACACACACACACACATCTCTTTCTTGTCCACACACACGCACAGCACACAGACAGTGAGAGGCATGAATCATATGTGAGACCTACCCTTGGGGTTGTCTGAAGTCTACAGAGCAGGGAGAGGAGCAGAACTCTCAGCCCTGCGAAGCTCATCAGTAGCGGGGCGTGTGTAAAATCACATGGGAAGCCAAGCCAGGATAATAAAGGCATATTACAACCTATATAATTGCGATGTTTGCTCTATAACCTGTTAGTTGATATGCTTGCCGCCGTGATATAGAGGCCTAAGGCTGAGACAATAAGACTCAATGGTAGAAAACATTTTGTGTCTCATCACAAAACCGGACAGCAACATCTGTCCAGTGAAGTCCACAAAACATGTTGCATGTAACAAACAGTTACATGACCTACAGCATGCTGAAGCAAGTTAATGCTTCCGCCATTTTTTGACTACTAAACAACTTTTGATTTAGAACTACAGAGAGTTAACTCAAGTTGGAAAGAAAACAGGTGTTGCCTTCACTATTCCGGCACCATTTCAACATCATCTAATCACCTATGCGTAGTCTAATACAGTGACAACTAAAATATACCAAAAACTATTTAGTCCAATAAACGTAAGCTAAGTATGATGTGGCTGTCCATGGTACTGATTTCTCAACAGCACTAATCATCTATGTTACTGATGTAATTGGAAGACTGGCAAAATGAGAGAGACATGTAGTGGGGGCTGGGAGTTTGAAAGACTGTCATGTACTCTCTGCGTGAGATTGTGTTAATGGTTTTGGTGTGTTGTGCTATATGCTTGACAATTTGTGTTGGTGGAAAGTAATGTGCTGTGTGCACAAATGTGTGTTTTCATGTTGTGTGCGTGTGCACACGTGCCCTTTATCAGGCCTTGGATCCTATGATGCCGATCATTCCACCTAACTATTTGCTCTTACACTAGTCATTCTTGACTACTGCCCTGGGGACCATACCACCACGGTTGGCCTGAACCTTCAAACAACAATCCGACCAATTAACCAACAAATACACCCAACCACAGCATGGTTATTCTCTGATATGCACATGGATTTCTCTAATACAGTTAGTCAAGGTGTTGAAGACTATGATGTGATACAAAATGCTACAGGCAGAAAACGATAACACTGGGTGGGAGCCCATTTGGTGTTAACATGCCGGGCAAGTGTCACATTTCCATCTGGAAAGATTCAAACCTCGGCACAAGGTTAGAGATTGTCACGCTCTTCCTTATCAAATTATGCCATGATGCCTACAGTGGTTTCGCCTCATTGATTTGATTGATTTCTTGGCACTTGTGATGTAATTCAGATAAATCAGCCTGGTTTCAGACTAGACTTAACAGAGTAAATGTAAATCTGGGACACTGAAGTTAGTATGATATGGATGGTCATGGTGGATGGGCACATGTATAATGCGAACGTTACACATATATAACAACTTTAGCATTTTAGCTAATAGGCAACTTTTCAACTACTTACTACTTTTAATCTACTTTGCAACTACTTAGCATGTTAGCTAACCCTTCACATAAACTTAACCTCTTTAGCCAACCCTACTTCCTAAACTTAACCTTAACAATAATCCCTAGCCTAGCTAACGTTAGCCAACTAGTTAACGTTAGCCAACTAGCTAACGTTAGCCACCTAGCTAGAATTTGTAACATATTATAGGTTTATCAATTTCTTAACATATTGTATGCTTTGCAAATTTGTAACATATAATGCAAATTGTAATTTGTAACATATCTTACGAATTAATACGAATTAACATATCTTACAAATTAATACATACCATATGAAATGTAACATACTGTATCATACTATATAGAATGTCTCGGATTAACATACAGAATAATATAAAATGCTCTGAGAACAGGTTGGATAAATGGTTATGTTCTAAACATTAGGCTCCCGAGTGGCGCAGTGGTGTAAGGTACCGCATCTCAGTGCAGGAGGCATCACTACAGTCCCTGTTTTAAATCCACATAATTTGGCCACCATGACATCATACAGATCCATTGTAAGGCCTACTGTAGTGTTGTAATTGCAAGTTGTGGATAGGAGTACAGGACAGAATATCTCTGACTAAATGACGGCATACAGAAAGGTTGTGACTGTTCAAATCCAGGCTGTATCACATCTGGCCATGATTGGGAGTCCCATAGGGTGGCGCACAATTGGACCAGCTCCCTTTTGTCCGGGGTAGGCTGTCATTGTCAATAAGAATTTGTTCTTAACTGACTTTCCCAGTTAAATAAAACATGACTCACTCAAGATGGGATGTCAACACAGTCACAACGTTTCTGTATGCCGTCATTTAGTCAGAGATATTCTGTCCTGTACTCCTATCCACAACTTGCAATTACAACACAGTAGGCCTTACAATGATGATGTCATGGTGGCCAAATTATGTTCTTCAGCCTTTTAGTCAGAAGAGGGCAGTGTTGTATGGTAAATACATTTCTCACAACATTGGCTGTTGCTACCCGTGGCATTATTTGCATGATGACTTTTATGTATAGCTGATACACTGCATGTAGTTTTGACCAAGTGCTGCATTCTGCAATTGATCATTATTGTAGTATTGTTTTACATTATTAAAATAACAATTGAAGAGGAAATATATAGGCCCTTGAAATACAAAATGTTGTGCGTTTGGAGGTCAGCTGCTGGTCGTGCAACGCTTTGTGTGACTGAATAGGCTAATCCTTAAATGGCAATCTTTGCCACACCAAATTGCTAATTAAGTTTGTGGCAGATGCAGAGGTGCCTGTTCCGCTTTTCCCTGTCTGCCTGGTCATGTGTCGTTTTTCCTGGGTTCTCCTGAGGCCTATCCTCACTGCTTGCTGCCAGCTGAGGCTGTCATTGGCTGTTTGCTCCCAGTTCCCTGGGCTGATGTCGCAAGCCTTCAAGTCCTGTTTGCAGGCATCTTTGAAGCACAGTACTGGGCGTCCGGTGGGTCTTGTGCCTGTTGTTCACCGTATAAGATGTTTCCGTGTAACACACATGTCCAACCCATCTAATGTGCCATTGGCTAATAAGAGTGGACATGCTTGGGATGTTGGCTGTTGAGGACTGTGGTGTTGGAAATGTGTTCTTGTCATCTGATTCCGCGGATGCGTCTGAGGCAGGGAAGATGCAATGTGTTTAATCAATGTTCCTGACTGGTGTATGTTGTTCATGCCTTGCTGCTGTATAGGAAATATATAGTATTCAAATGTGAACAGAAGATGAAACTCTGCTCTTTCTTGTTCACTTCTCTCTCTTCTCCATTTCTCTCCATCATATCCACAAGAATAAAAATAGTAATCTCCATTTGAACATTGAAGTTCTATTATGTCACCATGTAGAGTAAAATATTTCCCCCAGTAGTGTTACAGCTGGGCTCCAGACTAACATTTTCCCTGGTGGCACAGCATTCTGCAGCGATACGCCATGCCATCTGTTTTGCGCTTAGTGGGACTATCATTTGTTTTTAAACAGGACAATGACCCCACACACCTACAGGCTGTGTAAGGGCTACTATTTGACCAAGAAGGAGAGTGATGGAGTGCTGCATCAGATGACCTGGCGTCCACAATCATCCAACCTCAACCCAATTGAGATGGTTTGGGATGAGTTGGACTGAGTGAAGGAAAAGCAGCCAACAAGTGCTCAGCATATGTGGGAACTCCTTCAAGACTGTTGGAAACGCATTCCAGGTGAAGCTAGTTGAGAGAATGCCAGGCATGTTCAAAGCTGTCATCAAGGAAATAGGTGGCTACTTTGAAGAATATAAAATATGTTTTTTATTTGTTTAACACTATTGGTTACTACATGATTCCATGTGTTATTTCGTTATTTTGATGTCTATTATTCTACAATGTAGAAAAACCCTTGAATGAGTAGGTGTGTCCAAACCTTTGACTGGTACTGTATATAAAGTCAATTGGGTTTATTCGTTAATTCAAGTTATTCAAGTACCAGTGGCAGTTTTAGCTTGTTCCCTGCCCATATTTTCATTTTTTATATGCCAATTTATTATTGTTATGTCTATTGGCAAAGAAAAACTTACACCCTAACACACATGTCAAGTGATACCATGTTTAGTGACCTGTAAAACAGCTTTTTATTAACTCCATTGTGCTAAAAGTAATTGTATTGTAAGGATACTTTGAAGACCAATTTATTGAGGGTTGAACCTGCAAGTGAGATGGGGAAATTGACCTCACAGTTATTTGTGACACAATGGGAGTTCCTGATACATACAATTCTGAACGTGAATTATTGACGTGAAGTATTGACAGTTGATATAGTATGGGTTATTATTGTTTTGTGTATTGACAAAGAAAAATGTCCATTCTGACCCACAAGTATAATGTGATACCTTGTTAATAATTTGTAATAGATTTTAATGCTCATGGTGTCACACCCTGATCTGTTTCACCTGTCCTTGTGATTGTCTCCACCCACCTCCAGGTGTCACCAATCTTCCCCATTATCCCCTGTGTATTTATACCTGTGTTCTCTGTTTGTCCGTTGCCAGTTATCTTGTTTGTCAAGTCAACAAGCATTTTTGTATCATCTCCTGCTTTGACCCTTGCCTGTCCTGACCCTGAGACCACTCGCCTGACCACTCTGCCACGCCGTCCTGTACCTTTGCCCCGTCTCTGGATTCCCGACCCCTGTCTGACCTGAGCCTGCCTGCCGTCCTGTACCTTTGCCCATGTTGCTGCAATAAACCTTGTTAATTCGACACGGTCTGCATCGGGGTCTTACCTTATCCTGATACATGGCTACTATCGACAGTGGAGGTGGGGTTACAAATACACAATAGACCAGACTACATGCAACCAAATAGGCCTACCCCAGGAGGTTCCTGAGGCCATGTATTTCACACAAGGCTATACAGTTGTTAAAAAGCATGAAATGTTTCTTGCAGCTAGGGACTGAACAGCCAGGAACCAAAAAAAGAAGAGAAAAAAACACTGAAAACTCAAACACAGCTGTTCTTTCTGTATTCCCATGGACTGGATCTGGTGCCATGCCAAAATACAGAGGCGCTTTTGAGAACTATGAACGTGCAGAGGTATGTAGTCTAATTAGCAGTTTGAGTGCTTCTTATTGTGTTGTAACCATTGCACCATATCATGTAGACATAGGCTAGGCACTCTACCAGTTAGCATACAGTATGTGCCCTGTCTTTATGACAAGGGGGTTGAGGAGATAGACAGTAATTGTGTCACCTAACATTGTAAGAAACAGTAATTGTATCATACGCTGCAGAATAGACAGAATAAAAATGAATGGTGGTGTTTGCATTTGAATTACTTAGGATCCTGTCTACTCGCTTCAAAAAAATATATATCATGGATGGTCAGTCCTTGCATCCATAGGTCTGTCTATGCATTTGAGAGTGGTTACATTTCTCCTGGACAATTCCTCAACTTTTTACCAAAACAGAGGTGTGGTCACAGATGCTAGTTGAATGGCAGGGAGAAGGAGCTGGCACAAAAGATGAAAGACAGGTTGCCTAAAGTTAGTTCTGAAAAGTGGAAACCCGAAGAAATGGCAGCAAGAGCAAGCTGGTGTCCAGTACGTGGCTGCAAGAAATCTAGGGGAGAAGGGACAAAATGTCACTGTTTTCCATTGAAAGATACAGACAGATGCAAAAGATGGCTAGTAGCGATTAAAAAAACTGCAAATATGACTTAAACACTCCTAAAGCCAATCTTGCAAATCTATGTTCGTGCAGTAGCCTAAGCACTTCATCGACGATGACTACGAAGGAGATATACAATCGGAAATTATGGGGAAAAAACTCAGACAAAACCGATAGCACTGTTGATAAAATTAGCTAATTTGGCTGTATGCTTTCAATAAAACAAAGAATTTGTCCAAATTTCTCAATCGCTCTTTGACTGACAATGGAGCAGAGCTATCTATTCACAAAGAAAGGTCACAAGTCACGTGACCCATTTTTGCCGCTTTCCCAGTTCTAGACTGCAGGGAGAGAGAAGAGGAAAAGGCAAATTCCACTTAACTAGTTTCAATGTGTGCAATCACTTGGGATACACCAGTCTCAACGTCAACAGTGAAGATGCGACTCCGGGATGCTGGCCTTCTAGACAGAGTTGCAAAGAAAATGCCATATCTCAGACTGGCCAATAAAAACAAAGATTAAGATGGGCTAAAGAACACAGACACTGGACAGAGGAACTCTGCCTAGAAGGCCAGCATCCCGGAGTCGCCTCTTTACTGTTGACGTTGAGACTGGTGTTTTGCAGGTACTATTTAATGAAGCTGCCAGTTGAGGACTTGTGAGGCATCTGTTTCTCAAACTAGACACTCTAATGTACTTGTCCTCTTGCTCAGTTGTGCACCGGGGTCTCCCACTCCTCTTTCTATTCTGATTAGGGCCAGTTTGCACTGTTCTGTGAAGGGAGTAGTACACAGCGTTCTACGAGAACTTCAGTTTCTTGGCAATTTCTCGCATGGAATAGCCTTCATTTCTGATAACATGAATAGACTGACGAGTTTCAGAAGAAAGTTCTTTGTTTCTGGCCATTTTGAGCCTGTAATCGAACCCACAATGCTGATGCTCCAGATACTCAACTAATCTAAAGAAGGACAGTTTTATTGCTTCTTTAACCAGAACAACAGTTTTCAGCTGTGCTAACATAATTGCAAAAGGCTTTTCTAATGATCAATTAGCCTTTTAAAATGATAAACTTGGATTAAAATGATAAACTTGGATTAGCTAACACAACGTGCCATTGGAACACAAGAGTGATGGTTGCTGATAATGGGCCTCTGTACGCCTATGTAGATATTCCATAAAAAATCTGCCATTTCCAGCTACAATAGTCATTTACAACATCAACAATGTCTAAAACAAGGACATTTCTAAGTGACCCCAAACTTTTGAACGGTAGTGTAGGTTTAATCCTAGAGACATTAAAAGTGGGATGTATATGGAGGGTATGGGGCAACAGAAGATGAACAACAGAGGTGCTAATGATCTTGGAGATGGGGAAAGGACCGATAAAACTGTGGGAAAGTGTGCAGGACCACCCGGAGGGGCTTGTCACCTATACCTGGAGGTAGTCTTGAGAAATGCCATCCAGGTACGGCGACAGTGGCTGACAAACATGTGGGCGGGGTCGAGAGCCCGGTGGCAGAGCAGAGGAGGGTGTTGCAGGCGTATTCAACCCACATGAATTGCTGGCTCCAGGTGGTGGGGTTGGCGGAGACAAGGCAGTGAAGAGTTATCTCCAGGTCTTGATTGGCTTGCTTCAACTGGCCGTTGGACTGAGGGTGGAACCCCGAGGACAGGCTTGCCATGGACCCAATGAGGGTGCAGAATGCCTTCCAGAACTGGGACGAGAACTGAGGAATGCAATCGGAAACCATGTCCAAAGGAAGTCCATGGATCCGGAAGATGTTCTGCACCATGGGCTGGGCCATCTCCTTCGCTGAGGGTACCTTGGGAAGTGGAATGAAATGGGTGGCTTTGGAAAACCTATTCACCACCGTAAGGATAGTGGTGTTGCCACCTGATGGAGGGAGACCAGTAATGAAGTCCAGGGATATATGGGATCAGGTGCGGTGAGGAACAGGGAGTGGTTGAAGGAGGCCAGCCAGAGCTTGCCGGGGAGTGTTATTCTGAGGACGCACAGTGCAGGTGACAATGAACACAGAGACGTCAGGGACCCTGGTGGGCCACCAAAAACATTGTTGTACAAAGGCCAGAGTCCGACAGGAGCCAGGATGGCAGGTAAATCTGGAGGAATGAGCCCATTCCAGGATCGGGGAATGGGCAGAGTCTAGGACAAACAACCGGTTAGCCCCGGGGCTATAGAGGTGTGAGAGCGCATCAGGCTTCACATTCTTGGACCCCGGGCAGGAGGAGATGTTAAAGCTGAATTGAGTGAATAGCAGGGCCTATAGAGCTTGCCTAGAGTTGAGGCACATGGCAGTGCGGGGATATTCCAGGTTCTTGTGATCAGTCCACACTATGAATGGATGTTCTGCCCACTCTAAACAGTGACTCCATTCCTACAATGCTATCTTCACTGTGAGTAGTTCTCGATTTCCCATGTCATAATTCCTCTGTGGTGTTAAGACGATGGGAAAGGAAAGCGCAGGGATGAGCTTTTGGTCCTAGGCAAAATGCTGGGACGGGACAGACTCCTCTCTGATGTTCGAGGCGTCGACTTCCACCACAAACTGATGGGACAGATCCGAATGGATTAAGATGGGAGCTATAGTGAACCGATGCTTAAGGTCCGAGAATGCCCGGTCAGGCAGCTGGAGACCATGTGAACGGGACCTTGGGAGAGGTGAGTGCTGAAAGGTTGGAAGCCAGGATGCTGTAACCCCGGATGAAACAGAGGTAGAAATGAGCAAACCCCAGGAAGTGTTGCAGCTGTACTCTGGATGTGGGTTGAGGCCAATCCACCACTCTCACCATGCCAAGATCATCTGCCTATTTCCTGCAGTGAGGATGTATCCTAGGAAGGAGATGGTGGAACAATGAAATTTGCATTAATCAACTTTAACAAAAAGCTGGTTCTCCAGGAGACTCATGATAAGACCCAGATGCAGACATCTCCAGATGTTTATTACAAAACAGGGGGTGGGCAAACAGCAAGTCAAGGGCAGACAGAGATCAGTAAATCAGGGACAGAATGGCAGGCAGGCCCAGGGTCAGGGCAGGCAGAATGGTAAAAACTGTGAGGACTCCAAAACAGAAACTGGAAAAGGGTCAAACACGCTGGTAAGGCTTGAGAAGACAAACTGGCAACAGAACAACAGAAAATGCAGGTATAAGTACACAGGGGATAATGGTGGGAAAATGGGAGACACCTGGTGGGGGGTGGAAACAAGCACAAGACAAGTGAAACGGACCAGGTTGTGACAGAACTAATATCATCGGCCGATTTAAAAAATATATTTTTTTAGACTAATTCACTACCTGAGTAAGAGGAGCGGCAAAACACATTAGCTAGATTGCTAACTCTAAACATAATAGGCCCAGCCACTTCTGGTGGCCATGTATTAATCTAACAGTATGTACAATGTCCTATAAAGGATTTGCAGGTGTTGCCTAGGCTACTAACCAATGAGGTCTGCACTCGCTATACTGATGAAAATTTTGCTCACACTGTATCACAAAGCCAGATCAAATATTTTGTTTGTAAAACAGTTGCTATTAAGCTCAATATTAAGAAATAACAATTATACCTAAATTAGGCTTAGAATCTCCTCAAAAGTGACAACAGTAGTTGCTTCCAAAGCTGTGTTTTTGTTGTTGTTGAAATGTTACAGCCTACAATCAGATTTTTGTTGTTGTTATCCTGGAGTGCAGGGAGAGAGGGAGTGAGTGGCTAGCTCATCACAGTAGCAGGTCCCAGCAAAACAGGCATAGGGGCAGGCCTGATTACTTTTATTACAGGAATCATGAGGATAGTGCACATTACTGTTTGGCCAAATCATGGCTTTAGTAGCATGAAAAAAATAGGACGTTGGGAGTGAGGCAGCATGTAGAATGTGCAGCTCGCATTGATGCGACTATTTACACTTTTTACTCGCACAGCCAAGTCAAAAGGTCGCAAAATGTGAGTAAATGGTCGCAGTCTGGAGCCCTGGTACACCAATGATAGGTGCGTCATGCCATCTGGCTATTAGGCCCATTCTGTAAATACTTCTGTCTGTGCTGTCAGCATGGTATGGTATCACAGAAGTATACTGTACAAAGGCGATGTGCCTCACAAAATCTGGTTAGACACCAATGTTGGTCGGTGTATCCCTCGTTTCCTTCCAAACTTCTGACCTATCTTTTCTCCATTTCCTGAACTGGCTGTCCTCATGGCTTCCTGTCTTGGTAAAATGTGAAAGGAAGTCCAGTCAAGTGGTCATTGGCTGAATGCCAAACCAGTCCCTTTCCTTCGTCCCTCAAATTGCGTGTTCATGCGCGCCTCCGCCATATGCACAAGTGCATGTTTCAAAGCTGAGGATATGAAAATGATTGAGGGTGTAGGTGCCAATTCGACCCTCCGACAGCCACTTTGGCCCAGCCAGGCTTAGGTTGCAGGCTTCAGAGTGAAGTGGTATCCCAACACAACACTGCAACATATTTGGAATTTGCTAATTTCGTTAAAATAATTATGCAGAGGCGTGCCACGTGCATTTGTTTGTGTCTGATTTTGGGACTCATGTAACAAATGATACCTACCCTATTAAATGTCCAGTTATTATTAAAGGTCACATCTTGTAAAACAACAGTGGGGATTTGTTAATAAAACACATTCAAGTCATGAGTGTGTCCTGAAGTTGATGGGTTTAGTCACTGCTCTGGAAGTTATGCAAGTGTGACAAGGACCTCTGAGCGAGTTGATAAGGACAAGGGGCTGGTTCAGGATTGGGCCCAAATCCTTTTCAAGGCCTTGGATCTTCCTATATGGTTTGAGGTTGAAACCAGTTCATGAATGTGGTAATGGACTGGGATGACACTGGCCTGATACTCAAAATGCAGTCAAATGTGTCAAGTGCAAATTGGTGCTTTATCTATTCTGCAAGTGTCCTCGCCCTTTTCTAAAACTGGATTAAGAGATTTCTAAGGCTTGGAGAGTGCAATGGTTTTCCAATCCAAAGATTGATTTTCAAATTCTAGTTAGATAGATGGATACTTTTCAATGGAAATGTATAGTTTTTATCATTTTGGCTGTCATTACGCCGGGAGCAGCACAGTATCAGCCGCTGAGCAGCGGCCATCTACTTCCATCATCATATAAATAATTCTTCAAAAATCATGTCTAACAAAACACCTGTCAAAACACAGACTTAAACAAGCCCTTTGGTAGTGTTTGGACTTCCTGTCCAAATCTTTGAAGCATTCCTTTTTTTATTTAAATAGAAAATTAAATATTTGCAATGACAGATGCACTGTCTCTTCCATCTACATGGACCTGGTGACAGTACAGCATCATGAACTAATCAAATACAAATACCTACCCTACACTCTTATTTAGTGCTATTAGAATAGGCGTTAATTATGCAGTTATTTGCTTCACAGAAAATGACGGAGCTTTCGAAGTGATCAGGTGTTGCCACAGAGATGTTCTAACGGTTTCATAATAGTCTTGAACAACTTCATATTCTGGTCACCTCTACTCCAACAATGCTAATATGGAAGGACTTGGCATGCTAACATAATTTGGTCCTGTCTGCCATCACTATTCTCTGCCTTCTTCATCTCTTCAACATTGGTCCTTCTCTATGTTTTTCTTGGCCGGCCCTGATAATAACACTTCAACAATTACCGTTTGGGTCATGCAAAATCCATCATTTGTCTTCATCATTGTTAATTGACTTAATTGTGTGAGAAATGAAACCGAAATGATTTAGGCAATCTCGTAACAAAAAACCCTATGATGCATTCCCATTTATTGAAATCAGCCTATTTTTGTAAATCACTGTGGTGTTGAATATCCTGACAGACTGCAGATATTTCATTTGTTTGTGTTTCCTGCTCGTCGACTATACAGACATTCACACCAAATGAGCTCAATTTGCCAGATGTCTGTTGTGCCTAATTTTCATATTGTGGTTAATGGTGCATTCACTGAACCAGATGACAGACTTTCAACGGAATGGCCTGAGGAGAAAGGAACGACTACCAACAGAACAGGGCTGTGGCAGGTAACCTAGTGAGGCAAGCCAGGAACTGGAAGTTCAAATCTAAGGTCAGATGAGCAAATGTGGTGGGGAGTAAGCCGGCCATCGGAGAGTTGCTGTCATCAGTATCCTAGTTAGAGGCCATATCATGTCATTGTGCCCTTGAGAACGGTACTTAATCCACAAAATGATCAAGGGTTTCTGTCTCTGGGGGTAGGGATGAAAGCAAAAAGTTACATGCAAATATTTGTATTTATCATTTACATTCTACCTTGCTTATATTCCCGAGGGACGGAGATAGGTAAACTATTCGCTATGGCTACTGAACTGAATGGGCTGATGCCATGTCAATTGGCACCCTGTCCCAAAAGCTCACGAAAAGTAGGCCTTGAATGCATCTCAAGCCTTTAACACCTTTCTTTGTTTTCATCCTCAGGTTTGCTGTTAAAGTCATGACATTTTTCACATGCACAGTTCCGATTCAACCTGAGAAAGTAATTGGTATTCTCAAATGGTGTGTGGAAATGTGGCACTGGTGTTTCTTTGAAGTGTTATCACTGGCAGCTGCTGGTGGAGTTGGAATAGAATCATTATGCTAATTTGGTCCTGTCCCTATCTGGGGGAAATGGAAGAAAGTATCACTGGATGGAATAATGATTTTTTTTTGCTGTGAGAATAAACACTATTTGTGTAATAATTAAACAATGTATACTGTCGAAAATATGATCATAATAAACAACTGCATACTAAATGGTTAAGCATCCCCTCATGCAGAAAACTTTTCATCTTGAGGCTCTTTTTACATTGAGACACTTTTCATATTGAGAGCATCTACTAGCCCTATACACCATCTCTCCCATTAGAGTCCGTGCATATATTTTCTCAGCCATTTCTCATGTGTGTTGCTCCCTATACTCTCAGAAAAGAAATTGCTTTCTAACATTGCAAGCTAAAAGGGTTCTTCGTCTGTCCCAATGGGAGAACCTTTTGAATAATTATTTTTGGTTCTAGGAAGAACCCATTTGGTTCCAGGTAGAACCCTTTAGGGTTCCATTTAGGACCTTTTCCACAGAGGGTTCTACGTGGAACAAAAGGTTTATATATGGGGAACAAAAAAAAGGTTCTCCTATGAGGACAGCTGAAAAACCCTGTTGGAACCCTTTTTTCTACGAGTGTATTTCCCCTGATAATTTTGCTCTCAGCAGAACAGATAAAGGGCTGATACTGTGCTACTTCCTCCATTTTTTTACTAATTCGTCATCTCTTCTCCATAGGCCCTGTCAGAACGAGCAAGGCAGTGCGAGATTTGCTTTACGAGAGAAAAAAAGAGAACAAGGGAAGGAAAAAGTCAAAGAAAAATATTGCATTCCATTAGCTTCTCACTTTAATAATACCTCACAGACCACTGCTGTAACATAAGTAATTTACTCTCTTCCTCCATACCTCTCTCTCTCTCTCTCTCTCTACCTTGCTCTTGTTCACTCTGCTCAATGGTTTTGCGGCTGTCTCACAGGGTTGTGATGTGCATCCATTTTGGAATACACATCTAGGCTACCCCATCATCATTCTCCCTGGGAACTATCATTTCAAGATTGGAGTCCCAATACATTTGACCTACACCAACCATACATTCTCAAGGACTTGCATGAAATTCTGCTCCCTGCTACGATGCTTCAGTGGTTGCCCCCCACCCCCCACCCCCGACCATATAGAAAGTATAAGAGTAGAAAAAGTGGACAAATTTGGTCCTATCTTTAAGGTCCTGTGCTATTCTCTGGATTAGCAGGTTCAAGGATTGCCCAGTGGAGGGCACTCAAGCAGTGAGGAAAGCTCACTGTACACAACCTGAGTTTGAGCCATTTAGAGCTATAGTGTCTACAACTTGTTCTCATCCTTACCATTTCAGCAGGAACCGATTTAGATATAGCCTGGTCCCAGATCTAAGCTATTGGTGCTGTCTTGCAAACTTCTATCGTCATTGCCATACAAACAACCATAAGTGTTGGCGATACAGCACAAAACAGATCTGGAACCAGGCTAATATAGATCCAGACAGCTACTGTACTACTCACCTTCAAAGACCCCATGGTCATGCCTGTAACATTCTCTCGCCTTCAGTTGTCTCAGTTGTCTGTCAAGATCATTTCTCCAGCCCCCTCACTTCTTATCGGTGGTGCCTCTGGTGCAGACTTGTCAAATTTCCAGACTGCCTGTTTGCTTGAAAATGTCAGGCGCTGTGAAATAATCCTGATTACGTAACACATTAATCTATGCTCCTGTTATGCGTGGGCTCGATGTGCAAGAGGCTTTCAATTTGCATCCTGAAAAAATGCCCTCTCTGGATTTTCAGCCACACAGTCACCCTGGTTTTCACAGACTTAGCAGTTTATGTTTGTAAACCCGACGGTCACAGAGACATGGCACATGTGTCTCAAGGAAGTCACATCAGTACGGACTATGTCACATCATCAGGTCACGTCAGGTGATCTCGGTGACAGCCCTATGATCACTGCTCAACTATGAATTATGAGAGTCCATGACTCATTATTGAAAATAGAGAGCTGGTCTTATTGACATATAGGTAACTGTCAATCTAAAGGAAACACTTGAGTTAAGGAAGGATACTGCGTATATTGGAAGAAGGCACTTCCACACAGGTGCGGTTCCTGACTTAATTAAGCAATTAACATCTCATCATGATTAGGGCCATGTATAAAAATGCCCTGGTGCCCATTATTTTGGCTACCATGGCTAGAAAAGAGGTGTCTCAAACTAGCATAGGGCTTTATAGGGTGTGTGCCTGTATGTGTGTGTGTGTGTCTCAGTCACCAGATCTCAACCCAATTGAACACATATGGGATATTCTGGAGCGGCACCTGAGATAGCATTTTCTACCACCAAAACAACAAAACACCAAACGATGGAAATTCTCGTGGAAGAATGGTGTCGCGCCCCTCTATGCCAAGGTACATTGAAGCTGTTCTGCCGGCTTGTGGAGACACCCTATTAAGACACTTCCTGTTGGTGCTCCCTTTATTTTGGCAGTTACCTGTCTGTTGACCTACCCAGCTGAATAAAGTTCCAACAAATAAAAAGATAATGAAAGTTGTGCGTGTCAGCCTGTGTAGCAGCTTAAATGCGAAGGCACAAGAACAAGCAAATAGCTGTTATCAAAGAATTCCACCATGTGGGCGGCCTCCGGAAAAGTTGTGGCGACCTTTCGCAGACTAAGGAAGGATTAATGGTAAATGGAAGTGGGCTGAGGAAGCCCTGTTGTTGAGCGGACACACACACGCTCTCCCCCCCCCCCACACACACTCTCATAGAAACTACACAAACACTTGGTTACTCAGACTCCAGTCTTTCTGCTGATGTCAAATATTATCCAGAGGAAAGCTAAGGGAGAGTCTGCCAGGGTCCCACAGAGCAAGAGCAGGGAAACAAAAACAGGATGGGTCTCAGACGGACACACATAACATTCTGGTCCAAAAATGGAGAAGTCGTTGAGAGGGACAGTTTGGAAACGGTGTTCTTTCACTGTGTTGTACATAAACAGAGAGTCCACCTCCCTCCGCCCTGAACGAGGAAGAACAATATTTGGGCAATCTCTAGGGGTGTAGTTATGTAACTGGGGTTTCATTTACAAACACTTTGAATCATCTGACCATCAGTGTTTTAGATCAGTATTTATGTTACAATAATGTAACTCGTTTTCTCCATTGTACTTACATAATAACTAGCAGGTGCAAAATACTGGTCAGTGAAAAGGTGAAAGACCAAATCCAATGGATATTTACATAGATCTACAAAAAATATTGACAAAATAGACAGATTCTCAAATACGAAGCCTCAATCAGGTCTACCCTGCCAAACCAATGGACTCTCGGTGCAGCAGGTAGCCAAGTGGTTAGAGCGCTGGACTAGTAACTGAATGGTTGCAAGATCAAATCCCTGAGCTGACAAGGTACAAATCTGTCATTCTGCCCCTGAACAAGGCATTTAACCCACTGTTCCTAGCCCGTCATTGAAAATAAGAATTTCTTCTTAACTGACTTGCCTAGTGAAATAAAGGTAATAGGCTGGTGACAGTCTCCCTGCAGCTCATCTACCTGAACATAACTGAAGCACACCTGAAAAACAGGTACCTTTATATGAATGGCTCCTCCCTATGGAGCACGGATAAGTTTAACCAAAAACTGCAATCAACACAATGACAGGCATTTTCATTATACCCAAAGGTGCATATCCCTTCTCATATACTGTATATTGTGAACATATGATTATGACACATGGTGAATTATCCTCATGTTGGCCAGTGGCTGTGTTTAGTTTCCTTCAATAACTTTGACTTAAGTCAAATCATTTTGGGATGCAATCAACAAATATTATTTTCATAGACAAAATTCCTCTTTGTCTGTCGACGAATATGCACGCAATGCCTCTCTCACGTAGGCTAGACCTACTCTCCAGGAAACAACCCCCTGTTGGATGTTTAGAATAGAAGACATTTTTCATCCAAGTTCCTGAAAAAGCTGGGAGTAAACTTGTTACATCATTTGGATGTGTAACATAACAAGCTTTGGTACTTCATTGCCACTCCCACAGACAAAAAAAACACGATGCTTAGTCATAGCAATAAATGGATTCCCAGCAACTATGTACTATGTATGCCTACAACATGCTAACAGTTCATCCAGTTTTTGATCAAGTCAGACTGTTCATGACAAAGGGTTGTGTGTGTCCTCCTGCAGCGGTGCAATCTCTGAACATTCTGAATGACCAGATTGCCCTTTTCATGGTGAACGGGCCCAAGGCGATGGCGGAGGAGGACCGTGCCTTTCTGCCCAGTGAGATGGAGACCCTGAAAACCTCCATGGCCCTGATGAGACGACTGATCATGGATTCCCAGGTAAAATAGGAACTAATTTACACACACACACACACACACACACACACACACACACACACACACACACACACACACACACACACACACACACACACACACACACACACACACACACACACACACACACACACACACACACACACACACACACACACACACACACACACACACACACACACACACATGTTGTTTTTCTATCTTCGTGGGGACCTACAATTGATTTCCATTCAAAATCCTATTTTCCTTAACCCTAAGCCTAACTTTAACCTGTAACCCTAACCCAAACCCCTAAGCCTACACCTAACTCCTAACCCTAACCCCTAACCCTTACCCTTATCCTAATTCAAAACCTAGGCTCACCTTCAAATATTGGCTGTAGTCCATCAGAAAGTAGGCCTAGGCTACATTATAGCATAGCCTAATGCTAAAATGATATTGCTTATCAAATTAATTGACAAGGACATTTTGAAGGGGGAGAGAGAGACAGCTATTGTATTAGGCTACTAGAAACGTTGGTTATGTAATTATTATCCCAGCATGTGCCTTATTCCAGAGGAAGATTTGCACGGGATTCATTTTCCAAAACTGCCTCCTGTAATTATAAAAATAAATCAAAATGTTATTGAATTGAGTCTATGACGGAATGATGGTGGTTTTATTCCAAGACGTGAAGGTATTTCAAGATCATGTCGAGACAATAAAAGACTACAATGATCACTTGTGCTTGGCTGACAAATGTATAGTGGTCCCAATAGGGCTAATATTTATATTGAGGGAGTGATCATAATCATTATTTTAGCGATCCATGTTAGATGTTCTTCCTAATGAAAAGTCCCCCCATCCTGCTGATGTGAGCTGCTGGACAGCACACTTGCACTTGATATGGATTTATGGATGACAAAATGACCTTGCCATTTCCAAAAATGAGCTCAGTGGGGAATGGGGATTCACTGCTTTGCGATCTGATGTGTTGCCTACATCCAGGGTTTCATTAAATAGGCTTAGGCACTACACTTTTTAATAGCACATTTCATTAAACTGACGCCTTTGGCGATGTTCAACTTCAATTGATTGGCACAAAACGTTGCTTAAATTCACTGTGGTAGGTTAGGCCTAATATATAGGCTAGCATACTTCAAATTTACACATCTTTGTCTTCACTGTTCCATTCTTTCGCAAGAATGGAACATCTCCGCTACATCACTCTCTTCCATCCACAAAGTCGGAAGCAAAAAATCGTCTGGAATGTCATTGTAACCTGTAGCATCAAGATTTACCGTCACTGAAACTAAGGGGCCTAGCACATGAAAAACATCTGCCAGACCCAGATTTGTCCGTTTGACTGCCAGATGGTGAAGCGCGATTCACCACTCCAATGAACGCGTTTCCACTGCACCAGAGTCCAATTGTCATGTTTTGTCATTTATTGTCTTGTCCTTGTGCTTTCCCTTCTGTTCGTTTCCCCCTGCTGGTCTTATTAGGTTCGTTCCCTTTTTCTATCCCTCTCTCTTCTCTCTATCGTTCCGTTCCTGCTCCCAGCTGTTCCTCATTCTCCTAACTCACTCATTTACTCTTTTCACACCTGTCCCCTATTTTGCCCTCTGATTAGAGCCTCTATTTCTCCCCTTGTTTTCCGCTTCTGTCCTTGTCGGATCCTTGTATGATGTTCGCTGTTCTGTGTCCTGGTCTCGCCCTGTCGTGTTTTGTCTTCTTCAGATGCTGCGTGAGAGCAGGTGTCTTAGTCTGCTACGGTCGGTGCCTTCCCTAAGCAACCTGCAGTCTATGGTCGAGTCTCCAGTCGGTCCTCGCTACTACGAGTGGATTTAAGTTTTTCCTGTTTTGTTTTCTCCTTGTTATATCCAGGATAATTACTTTTGTCTTATACTGGAATAAAGACTCTATTTTCGTTAAGTCGCTTTTGGGTCCTCATTCACCAGCATAACACCAATGGAGGTGAGCTTTGCACCACTTCAGACGACGCTTGGCATTGCGTATGGTGATCTTAGGCTTGTGTGCGGCTGCTCGGACAGGGAAACCCGTTTCATGAAGCTCCCGATAAACATTTATTGTGCTAACGTTGCTTCCAGAGGCAGTTTGGAACTATGTAGTGAGTGTTGGAACCGAGGACAGATGCTTTTTACACGCTACGCATTTCAGCACTCGGCGGTCCCGTTCTGTGAGCTTGTGTGGCCCACCACTCTGCCTCTGTGAAGTTGTTGCTCCTAGATGTTTCCACTTCACAATAACAGCCCTTACAGTTGACCGGGGCAGCTCTAGAAGGGTTAGAAATTTGACAAATTGACTTGGTGGAATCCATAACACAAAACCACTGATGTCTCAAGAATTGATGGAGAGTGTAATTGGCATGGCTGT
The DNA here is from genome assembly GCF_021184085.1 of Oncorhynchus gorbuscha. Classification (NCBI taxonomy): domain Eukaryota; kingdom Metazoa; phylum Chordata; class Actinopteri; order Salmoniformes; family Salmonidae; genus Oncorhynchus; species Oncorhynchus gorbuscha. The sequence continues at coordinate 73,709,906 of NC_060175.1, read as the reverse complement.
TGCCAGAGAATGAAATGTTAATTTCTCTACCATAAGCCACCACACAAAATTGTTTTAGAGAGCTTGGCAGTACGTCCAACTGGCCTCACAATCGCAGAGTGTATGGTGTTGTGTGGGCGAGTGGCTTTCTAATGTTAACGTTATGAACACAGTGCCCCATGGTGGCGGTGGGGTTATGGTATGGGCAGGCATAAGTTACGGATACCGAACATAGTTGCATTTTATCAATGTCAATTTGAATGCACAGAGATACTGTGACGAGATCCTGTGTCCCATTGTATTGCCATTCATTCGCCTCCATCACCCCACGTTTCAAGATTAAAATGCTCGGCCCCATGTCGCAAGGATCTGTACACAATTCCTGAAAGCAAGAAATGTCACAGTTCCTTCATGGCCTACATATTCACCAGACATGCTTGGTGGTGGTGGTCACACCAGATTCTGACAGTTTTTTCTGATCAATACCCCTACATTTTTTTAAAGGTGTTTGTGACCAACAGATGCATATCTTTATTCTCAGTCATGTGACATCCATAGATTAGGGCTTAATGATTTCATTTCAATAGACTGATTTCCTTATATGATCTGTAACTCAGTGAAATCGTAGAAATTGTTGCGTTCATATTTTTGTTCCAACTTGTTCCAAGTACCTTGCTCTTGCTTGCTGGATATAAAATAGGCTACAGCATTCACAATGAACTGGCGGAGAAGTTTGAATGGCGAGAGTTTCTCTGGTGTGATGTTATCACATTGGCTGGTGTTAAAAATGCAATACATGTGAGTCCTCTGTTCTCCCTGTGCCCAATGTCTATGTTTACAATGAAATGTATTATGTCAGAATGCCCAATGTTATGTTTCTAATCAAATTCATGGATTAAGTTGGAACGTTATCCTATCAGTTCAATTTGCATAAACATTGTGATACGATGAAAGCTGTGAGGGTCATCGAATCTGGATCAAATCTTCTGATCTCCTTGAGCTCCTTAATAATAGAATGTTCATAATTATAGATTGCTGAAATGACAGTCTCTTTGGCAATGACAAGGAGTGGCAAGGAGAGGAAAGTTAGCTAAAGTTTGTGTCCAGTGGGTAGAGACTTTAGGGTTCACCATAGATTCACTAAGATTTAGGAGGAATTCAGACACACTCCTTCTTTGTAAACAAACAACCTGCCTTGTCATCTTTTTCCAGTGACACATGCACCCTCATACTTCGAGAGGGCCTTAAACGTTTACACGTTTACCAACAAAACCTCTTAACGGAAATCAAAGCAATCACTGTTTTCAATCACATTTCGTCCTGCACCTGTGCAAATTGTTAAGAGAACACAGATTGCCGTTGCAGAGTGGCCTTAATATGCGCTTCAGGGGAATTGTACATATTGATGGGATGGTAAACTGTACAGGCGCGAGGACAAGGTCACATTTCATCCGTCAGTGTGTCGTCAATGTGTATTGGCCGTCATCATAGCTCACAGCTCCCGAGGCTAAGATGGATCTCTCTTGTTATTTACAAGATCATTTGGGGGTTCAAAGGTCATTATAAGACTGGTTGGCTCGAAGCATTAACACATATGCTAATGTATTTCTCTCTCCTCCCTGGTCTTCTCTGACAACGTGAATCATTATTATCTGAGATTGGCTGAGGTGTCATGGCCAAGTGATTTTGCAGGGCATCAATCACTCCAGGGAAGGAAGGGAGAAATATGACTGTGAGAGTATTTGGGGATTTTGTCGATTGCCGCCACGGCGGCTTTGTTCAATTCTAATGAATTTGCCCAAACACATTTACCCCGCCTTAACGGGCGTGTCAGATAAAGACGATGGAGACATGAGAGGAGAGCGCCGTTATCGCCACTCTCCTGTCCTGTCCTGCACTGTATCTCTCTCTCTCTCTCTCTCTCTCTCTCTCTCTCTCTCTCTCTCTCTCTCTCTCTCTCTCTCTCTCTCTCTCTCTCTCTCTCTCTCTCTCTCTCTCTCTCTCTCTCTCTCTCTCTCTCTCTCTCTCTCTCTCTCTCTCTCTCTCTCTGTCATTCATGCACATCACTTTCTGTGACCTTGAGGACACTGTCATTCAGATGAGAGGAGGAGTGAGAGGAGGATTAGATAAAAGAGGGGTGAGGAAGAGGAGGCGTAGGAGGAGGAGATCTTACTGATGAGTGACTGGTGAGATGAGAAGGAGGAGGAGCAAATTACAGACAGGGACCGGAGGAGGAGTTTGAGATGAAAAACAGGGGTTAGATAAACTGAAGTGAAGCGGCGATGTCAGGAGGCTGATGGAGCTAAATGTGCAGTTGAACTCTCACCATTAATGAAACCGTCTCTACCTGCGAGAGTGATTTGACGAAGACTGAGGGATAGATGGAGTGACTGATATTATCAGCATTTCACCATGCCATATAGGGGTAATGTCGTAGGTGTACTGTATGTGTGGTTCTGGATAACCCAGTTTAGGTCTGTATACATGCTGTTTGAGTTGTTGTTTGCCAGTGAGAACCTTATTTGATAGTATGAGCTCCTGCATAGCATAGCATTACAGCATATAGCAGACCACACTGTGCCATAGTGTACCAGACCACACTTACCCCAGCCCATGATTCTCTTTCCTTCTTCTCCTCACCCCCCTGGGAGTATGAGCATGTCAAGACAAGCCAACCCCAACGGTATGAAAGCATGCTGTTTGCAATAGATCACCAAAACTCTAAGTGAGAGCATCTGCTTTCACCTCTTCCTTGCTCCCCCATCTCTCTCTCTCTCTTCTTCCGTCTCTTCCTCTTTCTCTCTCTCTCTCTCTCTCTCTCTCTCTGAGGCTAAAAAGCGCATTTAATGTTCAAAGCCAGGAGAAAATCCACTTACACGCCAGCGGAGACGTGGGGTGACTATTGAGTGGCTGCTGGCTGATGCTGCAAGCTCTTTCTCTCTATCTCTGTCCCTTTCTCTCATCTGTCTCGCACGACTGAGACAGGTGGTCATTTCTCTCCCAGGGACTCCACCCTGGCTCCGGCTTCTTTCATTCCGTGTCAGACATAAGGGCCCTTCCCTTCCTCTTTTTTTCTCCTTCTTTTCATCCCACCGTCTCCTGGTATTTGGTCATGGCTGAGGTTCAACTGAATCGGTCAGGGATTGCTTTTACAACTAAACTTCTACCGTGATTTTTGAGCAGATGGAATTACGCCTTTGGCAAAATACTTACAGAAATGTTACAGAAATGTTGAGTAATGTGCATTATCCCTGTAAAACTAAGTAGTTGCTGTACTGTTGATACTGTAGCTAGAGTAGTGTTTGGTTTCATTACAGTAGATGCCTCGGTATATAGTGGGTATCATCAGTATTCACCCCCCTTGAATTTTTTCACGTTTTGCTTCATGATAAAGTGGGATTTCAATGAATTTAATTGTGATTTATTTGTCATTGATCTACACAAAATACTTCATAATTGTCACTCCCTGACCTTAGAGAGCCTGTTTATTTCTCTATTTGGTTAGGTCAGGGTGTGATTTGGGTGGGCATTCTAGTTTTCTATTTCTTTGTTGGCCGGGTATGGTTCCCAATCAGAGGCAGCTGTCTATCGTTGTCTCTGATTGGGAATCATACTTAGGCAGCCTGTTTTCCACCTGAGTTTGTGGAATCTTGTTTTTGTACAGTTATTAGGTAGCCTGCAGAATGTTGTATTCGTTTGTTGTTTTGTTGGTGTTCATCTAAAAATAAAGAAAGATGTGCACTTTCCACGCTGCGCTTTGGTCTCATTCCGACGACAGATGATACAATAATGTCAAAGTGAAAAGAAAATTTGAGAAATGTTAACATATTAATAAAATGAAATAACTGAAATGTACTGTAGTTGTTACAAAAGTATTGACCAATTTTGGTTACACAAGCCTACATTAGTTCAGGTGTAAAATGTGGCTTAACAAATCACATAATAATACACTTGGACTGACTCTGTGTGAAACGAGGGGTGACATGATTTTTGACTACCCCTTCCTCTGTTCCCCATACATACAATATCTGTAAAGTCCCTCAGTCAAGTATTGTATTTCAAGCACAGATTCAACCACAAAGACCAGAGAGCTTTTGAATGCCTCAAAGAAGTTCAGTGATTGGTAGATGGGTAACAATAGCGAATCAGACATTGATCATCTCTTCAGGCATGGTCAAGTTAATAATTCATCTGTGGCTGATGTATTAAAACACCCAGACACAACAAAGATACAGTTATCCTTCTGAACTGAGCTGCAGGAAGGGAATGACATTTCTCAGGGATGTCACCATGAAGCCATTGGTGATTTTAAAACAGCTACAGAGTCCAATGGCTCTGAAGGGAGAAAACTGAGGATGGATCAACAACATTGTAGTTACTCCAAAACAATGATCTAAATGACAGAGTGAAAAGTAGAATCAAAATATACGGAATCAAAATATTCCAAAACATGCACCCTTTATGCAGCAAGTCACTACAGTAATACTGGAAAAAACATGGCAAAATAATGAACTTTTTGGCCTAAATGCAAAGCCTTATGTTTGGGTAAAATCCAACACAAACACCTCCTTATTTTCAAGCATGGTGGTGGCTGCATCATGGTATGGGCATTCTTGACATTGGCAAAGACTGGGGAGTTTTTCCGGAAAAAAATGGGATGGAGCTAAGCACAGGCAAAATTCTAGTGGAAAACCTGCTTCAGTCTGCTTTACACCAGACACCAGACACTTTAAGCAGGACAATAACCTCCAACACAAGGCCAAATCTACACTGAAGTTACTTACCAAGAAGACAATGAATGTTCCTTAGTGGCCAAGTGACAGTTTTGACATAAATCTGCTTGAAAATCTATGGCAAGCCTTGTTGAAAATTGCTGTGTGCCTTAATCCCCAAACCATTGACAGAGATTGAATAATTTTGCAAAGAATAATGGGCAAATATTGCGCAATCCAGGTGTTCAAGCGCTTAGAGACTTACCCAAGAAGACTCACAGCTGTAATCGCTGCCAAAGGTGTTTCTAACATGTATTGACTCAGGGGTTGAATACTTATCCAATCAAGCTATATTATTTCTCATTAATAATAACATGTATCGATTTTTTCTTCCTCTTCGAAATTACAGATTATTTTGTGTAGATCAATGACAAAATGGTAATGCAACAAAAGGTTTTTAAAAATCCAAGGGGAGTGAATACTTATGATACCCACTGTGGGTATCATTTGCCAGTATCATTAAGTATTATTACCTTCATCTAGATACGGCACGTCCATTCAGCTTATAGTAAACAATTTCATTTCACTTTGATACTTCTAATGTATCTTAATTCACGAGTATGTAGAAGTATCATTTGGTTTTGTATACCGCTCTTCTGTTCTTGCTAACATACCTGCACCAACTTGTAATGGCACTAGCATGCAAAAACATCACATCTGTGACTAGAGCCAAGCCTGAGGACTCACACTAAATTATTTGGCTGCTCGGTCGTTCGCTACATACGTAAGTCTGAGACTGCCGTCATAGAAACATTTGTGTTGACGAGGGGCACGAAAGGCATTGTACAAAACAAAGTCATCAGTGATTGGATCGTCTCTAATCAATCAAAGTATCAAAGCCAATGACGAATTTTCAAACCGCCACTTTACCCATGTGTGTTCCGGCTTTTGCCCAACCCATCAGTCAGAAGGCCCTGAATGTGTTCACATTCGGTGAAGGGTCAGGGAGGTGCTCAGATCCAGACTCACTGCGGAGAAGAAACCGTGGGTGTGGCTTAACGTTTGGCCGGAGCAAGAAATCTGGGTAGTCAGGCAAACTAGAGCCTGCTTCCCCCTGAACTGATCCTGTTCTTCCAAAGGTCCATCTGGTGAGAATCCTCCCGTCAAGCTGGAAAGACATGAGAAGTTGAGTCTTCGCCACCTCCCCTACGTCCCTTACCCTATTCCTTTTCCATGACTGACTGTGACTGCATTGGCTGAGCTGTCACTCAGTGAGAGGGGGAACGACAGGGGAGGTGGGGAGAGATGGAGAGAGGGAGGGATGGGGAAGGGGGGATAGGTGGGAGAGAGGAGAGGGGGAGAGCAGGAGTGAGGGTGACTTTGATACTCACAGCAGAGAGACACTGATGAAGGAGACTGTCCATCGCTCTGACCTCCACTCTGCTTTAATCATCAGAGCAACATTAGACACACCACCACAGAGGACTAGGCACACACACACACACACACACACACACACACACACACACACACACACACACACACACACACACACACACACACACACACACACACACACACACACACACACACACACACACACACACACACACACACACACACACACACACACACACACAGACACAGAGAGAGAGAGTGTCTGCTCTAGAGTCCACCAACGCTTCTATTTCCTACGTAGACTGTCCTTGTGGTTATAGAGTATCCGGGGATATGGCATCACAGTCTTGTTTGGCAATTTATCAATCCCACTGAAATCTCAAATTGCCCGCCTGATGGTCATGGCAGTTTGTATCAGTGTGAGGCAGCATCACTCCCTGCAGAGCCCTCCAATGTACTTCACTCTGAGTATCAACTCCTCCCCTCAGGCAGACTCTACATGGCCCCTCCTCCCCTCAGGCAGACACTATAGGATCCCTCCTCCCCTCAGGCAGACACTATAGGGTCCCTCCTCCCCTCAGACAGACACTATAGGGTCCCTCCTCCACTCAGGCAGACTCTACATGGCCCCTCCTCCCCTCAGGCAGACACTATAGGATCCCTCCTCCCCTCAGGCAGACAGTATAATTGCAACTCCCCTCCAAGTCTCCGACCACTACCTTGTATCCTTTTCCCTCTCGCTCTCATCCAACACCTCCCACACTGCCCCTACTCGGATGGTATCGCGCCGTCCCAACCTTCGCTCTCTCTCCCCCGCTACTCTCTCCTCTTCCATCCTATCATCTCTTCCCTCTGCTCAAACCTTCTCCAACCTATCTCCTGATTCTGCCTCCTCAACCCTCCTCTCCTCCCTCTCTGCATCCTTTGACTCTCTATGTCCCCTATCCTCCAGGCCGGCTCGGTCCTCCCCTCCCACTCCGTGGCTCGACGACTCATTGCGAGCTCACAGAACAGAGCTCCGGGCAGCCGAGCGGAAATGGAGGAAAACTCGCCTCCCTGCGGACCTGGCATCCTTTCACTCCCTCCTCTCTACATTTTCCTCCTCTGTCTCTGCTGCTAAAGCCACTTTCTACCACTCTAAATTCCAAGCATCTGCCTCTAACCCTAGGAAGCTCTTTGCCACCTTCTCCTCCCTCTCTGCAGATGACTTCGTCAACCATTTTGAAAAGAAGTTCGACGACATCCGATCCTCGTTTGCTAAGTCAAACGACACCGCTGGTTCTGCTCACACTGCCCTACCCTGTGCTCTGACCTCTTTCTCCCCTCTCTCTCCAGATGAAATCTCGCGTCTTGTGACGGCCGGCCGCCCAACAACCTGCCCGCTTGACCCTATCCCCTCCTCTCTTCTCCAGACCATTTCCGGAGACCTTCTCCCTTACCTCACCTCGCTCATCAACTCATCCCTGACCGCTGGCTACGTCCCTTCCGTCTTCAAGAGAGCGAGAGTTGCACCCCTTCTGAAAAAACCTACACTCGATCCCTCCGATGTCAACAACTACAGACCAGTATCCCTTCTTTCTTTTCTCTCCAAAACTCTTGAACGTGCTGTCCTTGGCCAGCTCTCCCGCTATCTCTCTCTGAATGACCTTCTTGATCCAAATCAGTCAGGTTTCAAGACTAGTCATTCAACTGAGACTGCTCTCCTCTGTATCACGGAGGCGCTCCGCACTGCTAAAGCTAACTCTCTCTCCTCTGCTCTCATCCTTCTAGACCTATCGGCTGCCTTCGATACTGTGAACCATCAGATCCTCCTCTCCACCCTCTCCGAGTTGGGCATCTCCGGCGCGGCCCACGCTTGGATTGCGTCCTACCTGACAGGTCGCTCCTACAGGTGGCGTGGCGAGAATCTGTCTCACCACGCGCTCTCACCACTGGTGTCCCCCAGGGCTCTGTTCTAGGCCCTCTCCTATTCTCGCTATACACCAAGTCACTTGGCTCTGTCATAACCTCACATGGTCTCTCCTATTATTGCTATGCAGACGACACACAATTAATCTTCTCCTTTCCCCCTTCTGATGACCAGGTGGCGAATCGCATCTCTGCATGTCTGGCAGATATATCAGTGTGGATGACGGATCACCACCTCAAGCTGAACCTCGGCAAGACGGAGCTGCTCTTCCTCCCGGGGAAGGACTGCCCGTTCCATGATCTCGCCATCACGGTTGACAACTCCATTGTGTCCTCCTCCCAGAGCGCTAAGAACCTTGGCGTGATCCTGGACAACACCCTGTCGTTCTCAACTAACATCAAGGCGGTGGCCCGTTCCTGTAGGTTCATGCTCTACAACATCTGCAGAGTACGACCCTGCCTCACACAGGAAGCGGCGCAGGTCCTAATCCAGGCACTTGTCATCTCCCTTCTGGATTACTGCAACTCGCTGTTGGCTGGGCTCCCTGCCTGTGCCATTAAACCCCTACAACTCATCCAGAACGCCGCAGCCCGTCTGGTGTTCAACCTTCCCAAGTTCTCTCACGTCACCCCGCTCCTCCGCTCTCTCCACTGGCTTCCAGTTGAAGCTCGCATCCGCTACAAGACCATGGTGCTTGCCTACGGAGCTGTGAGGGGAACGGCACCTCAGTACCTCCAGGCTCTGATCAGGCCCTACACCCAAACAAGGGCACTGCGTTCATCCACCTCTGGCCTGCTCGCCTCCCTACCACTGAGGAAGTACAGTTCCCGCTCAGCCCAGTCAAAACTGTTCGCTGCTCTGGCCCCTCAATGGTGGAACAAACTCCCTCACGACGCCAGGACAGCGGAGTCAATCACCACCTTCCGGAGACACCTGAAACCCCACCTCTTTAAGGAATACCTAGGATAGGATAAGTAATCCCTCTCACCCCCCCTTTAAGATTTAGATGCACTATTGTAAAGTGACTGTTCCACTGGATGTCTTAAGGTGAATGCACCAATTTGTAAGTCGCTCTGGATAAGAGCGTCTGCTAAATGACTTAAATGTAATGTAAATGTATAAGGTCCCTCCTCCCCTCAGACAGACACTATAGGGTCCCTCCTCCCCTCAGGCAGACTCTACATGGCCCCTCATCCCCTCAGGCAGACACTATAGGGTCCCTCCTATACTGCTGTAACTAAAGCAGAGCTGTGTTAGTATGCCACTGACAGAATTAGGGAATATGCTTAGTATTATATACAGTGGGGAGAACAAGTATTTGATACACTGCCGATTTTGCAGGTTTTCCTACTTACAAAGCATGTAGAGGTCTGTAATTTTTATCATAGGTACACTTCCACTGTGAAAGACGGAATCTAAAACAAAAATCCAGAAAATCACATTGTATGATTTTTAAGTAGTTAATTTGCATTTTATTGCATGACATAAGTATTTGATCACCTACCAACCAGTAAGAATTCCGGCTCTCACAGACCTGTTAGTTTTTCTTTAAAAATCCCTCCTGTTCTCCACTCATTACCTGTATTAACTGCACCTGTTTGAACTCGTTACCTGTATAAAAGACACCTGTCCACACACTCAATCAAACAGACTCCAACGCTCCACAATGGCCAAGACCAGACAGCGGTGTAAGGACATCAGGGATAAAATTGTAGTCCTGCACAAGGCTGGGATGGGCTACAGGACAAAAGGCAAGCAGCTTGGTGAGAAGGTAACAATTGTTGGTGCAATTATTAGAAAATGGAAGAAGTTCAAGATGACGATCAATCACCCTCGGTCTGGGGCTCCATGCAAGATCTCACCTCGTGGGGCATCAATGATCATGAGGAAGGTGAGGGATCAGCTCAGAACTACACGGCATGTCCAGGCCCGTCTGAAGTTTTCCAATGACCATCTGGATGATACAGAGGAGGAATGGGAGAAGGTCATGTGGTCTGATGAGACAAAAATAGAGCTTTTTGGTCTAAACTCCACTCGCCGTGTTTGGAGGAAGAAGGATGAGTACAATCCCAAGAACACCATCCCAACTGTGAAGCATGGAGGTGGAAACATCATTCTTTGGGGATGCTTTTCTGCATAGGGGACAGGATGACTGCACCGTATTGAGGGGAGGATGGATGGGGCCATGTGTCGCGAGATCTTGGCCAACAACCTCCTTCCCTCAGTAAGAGCATTGAAGATGGGTCGTGGCTGGGTCTTCCAGCATGACAACGACCCGAAACACACAGCCAGGGCAACTAAGGAGTGGCTCCGTAAGAAGCATCTCAAGGTCCTGGAGTGGCCTAGCCAGTCTCCAGACCTGAACCCAAAAGATAATCAATGGATGGAGCTGAAAGTCCGTATTGCCCAGCGACAGCCCCGAAACCTGAAGGATCTGGAGAAGGTCTGTAATCGAGGAGTGGGCCAAAATCCCTGCTGCAGTGTGTGCAAACCTGGTCAAGAACTACAGGAAATGTATGATCTCTGTAATTGCAAACAAAGGTTTCTGTACCAAATATTAAGTTCTGCTTTTCTGATGTATCAAATACTTATGTCATGAAATAAAATGCTAATTAATTACTTGAAAATCATACAATATGATTTTCTGGATTTTTGTTTTAGATTCCGTCTCTCACAGGTGAAGTGTACCTATGATAAAAATTACAGACCTCTACATGCTTTGTAAGTAGGAAACACTGCCGATTTTGCAGGTTATCAAATACTTTTTCTCCCCACTGTATGTAGCTATAGGGCTGTAGCAGTCATTCAATTTTGTCAGATGGTTATTGTCATGTAAAGACTGCTGGTCTCACGGTAATTGACCGTAAATGAACAGAAACACGTTTTTCATCTCCAGGTCTCCATGCATACAAGCCGCTAATGAGACATCTACATTTTAAAAAAGTAGAATAAAGAAATGTAAGATATATCATCACAATAAATTCTTATTTATTTTAGGCAGGTCTAAAGAAATGATGATATAAAGAACATGTATTTCAGAAGAAGAGAATATGAGTTGGCCTATGTTATCTGGCAATGCTACTTGCCATAGGCTGTTGCCTTCATTTAGCAGACAAGATATTCTCATAAGTCCTGTGCCAATATTTTATATTATATGATTTTATAGTCAAAAGGATATTTTTTCCATTCCAGATGGAGTGTGCATATGAAGTGGTTATGTTGAGCGTAAAAGTGATCATTTGAAACTGGTCCTGTATGCTAGATTTAGAGTTATTTGGCAACTTTAGTTGTGAATGACACAAACCTCAGAATGTCTTAGAAATCAAAACATATATTGGCTGCATGTTGCGAATACACTCTTAGAAAAGAACTAGGTGCTATCTTGAGCCAAAAAGGGTTCTTCAGCTGTCCCCATAGGAGAACCCTTTGAAGAAACGTTGTGTTAGGCTCACAGTGAGGTGAGTTTTAAAAGCACACACTGTTTTGATAACTGTTTGCATTGATGTCAGAGTAGTTAGAGGCTAATGTTTTGAGGACTTACTCCTGAAAAATGACCTGCAAATGTCCATCCTGAGTACTCCAATGAATATTTAATCACAATAGATAGACCAACTCCCCCATATATATATTAGGTCGTTTGGAGCCATGCCCAGGGTCACAGAGCCAGCGAGGCCCGTCCAGGTCCCCTGAGGCCTGAGGGAGGGCTGGTGTGGTGGCTGGGTGCCCCAGGGTGTCCTTGGATCAATCTGTCTCCCTTTCTCTCTCCTCAGCTGGCCCTCCTGAGGTCTCTTGTCACCCATGCATAATACATCAACCTGGTCCCATCTGCCCCTGCTGCCACCCCTCCCCCTATGGCCTATCAAAGCCCATCTCAAATCTGGCACAGTACTAATAGGGGTTGAATGGGGAAAAATTTGCCAGTTTGGCGCCGAGAAGAGAGTTGTGTTAATTTTTTCAGGGAATTGGATGTTGGCTGGGTCAGGCTCTCTAGACCAAATATTTTGGAATGTTTCCAAAACATATAAGTTGGTTTACCTTGAGTTATTGGTTTTGGAGTATAGTTTTCTGTTTGAAAACGCTTGCTCCTGTTAGGTGATGGTGAACGTGATTATGCCGGTGTCTGAGGATGTCCTAAAATGTTCACTGTACATGCGTCTCTGTCAGTTGCTGTGCTCATACATAACAAAAGTATGTGGACACCTGCTCGCCGAACATCTCATTCCAAAATCATGGGCATTAATATGGAATTGGTCCCCCCGTTGATGCTATAACAGCTCTTCTGGGAAGGCTTTCCACTAGATATTGGAACATTTCTGCAGGGACTTCCATTCAGCCACAAGAGCATTAGTGAGTTTGGGCACTGATGTTAGGCGATTAGGCCTGGCTCGCAGTCAGCATTTCAATTTATCCCAAAGGTGTTTGATGGGGTTGAGGTCATGGCTCTGTGCAGGCCAGTCAAGTTATTCCACACTAATCTCGACAAACTATTTCTGTATGGACCTCGCTTTGTGAACAGGGGCATTGTCAAGCTGAAACAAGAAAGGGCCTTCTCCAAACTTGCTACAAAGTTGGAAGCACAGAATCGTTTTCAATGTCATTTTATGCCGTAGTGTTACAATTTCCCTTCACTGGAACTAAGGGCCCATGAAAAACAGCCCCAGACCATTATTCCTCCTACAGCAAACCTTACAGTTGGCACTTGCATTCGGAAAGGTAGCGTTCTCCTGGTATCCACCATACACAGATTCGTCTGTCGGACTGCCAGATGGTGAAGCGTGATTCATCAATCCAGAGAACGCGTTTCCACTGCTTCAGAGTCCAATGGCGGCAAGGTTTACTCCACACCAGCCGACGCTTGGCATTGCGCACAGTGATCTTAGGCTGCTCGGCCATGGAAACCCATTTCATTTAGCTCCTGATTAACATTTATTGTGCTGATGTTGCTTTCAGAGGCAGTTTGGAACTCGGTTGTGAGTGTTGCAACTGAGGACAGACGATTTTTTACACGTTATGCACTTCAGTATTCGGCCCGTTCTTTGAGCTTGTGTGGCCTTTCACTTCCAGCCTGAGCTGTTGTTGCTCCTAGATGTTTCCACTTTATAATAGCAGCACTTACAGTTGACCGGGGCAGCTATAGAAGGGCAGAAATTTGATGCGGACTTGTTGGAAAGGTGGCATCCTATAACGGTGTCACTTTGAAAGTCATTGAGCTCTTCAGTAAGGCCGCTCGATTTTATACACCTGTCAGCAACAAGTGTGGCCGAAAGAGCCGAATACACTCAGGGGTGAAGGGGTGTCCACATACTTTTGAATTTATTGTGTATGTAATCATCTCATCTCCTTGACTCCTTCAGCACATAAACTCAGTGAAAAAAGAAACGTCCTCTCACTGTCAACTGTGTTTTTTTTCAGCAAACTTAACATATGTAAATATTTGTATGAACATAACAAGATTCAACAACTGTGACATAAACTGAACAAGTTCCACAGACATGTGACTAACATAAATGGAATAATGTGTCCCTGAACAAAGGGGGGGGGGTCAAAAGTAACAGTCAGTATCTGGTGTGGCCACCAGCTGCATTAAGTACTGCATGGACTGTACCAGATTTGCCAGTTCTTACTGTAAGATGTTACCCCACTCTCCCACCAAGGCACCAGCAAGTTCCCGGACATTTCTGGGGGGAATGGACCTAGCCCTCACCCTCAGGTCCAACAGGTCCCAGACGTGATCAATGGGATTGAGATCCGGGCTCTTCGCTAGCCATGGCAGAACACTGACATTCCTGTCTTGCAGAATATCACGTACAGAATGAGCAGTATGGCTGGTGGCATTGTCATGCTGGAGGGTCATGTCAGGACGATCCTGCAGGAAGGGTACCACATGAGGGAGGAGGATGTCTTCCCTGTAACGCAAAGCGTTGAGATTGTCTGCAATGGCAAGCTGTGTCCGATGATGCTGTGACACACCACCCTAGACCACGACGGACCCTCCGCCTCCAAAGCGATCCCGCTACAGAGTACAGGCCTCGGTGTAACGCTGATTTCTTCGACAATAAACGCGAATCCGACCATCACCCCTGGTGAGACAAAACTGCGACTCGTCAGTGAAGAGCACCTTTTGCCAGTTCTATCTGGTCCAGCGACAGTGGGTTTGTCCCCATAGGCGACGTTGTTGCCGGTGATGTCTGGTGAGGACCTGACTTACAACAGGCCTACAAGCCCTCAGTCCAGCCTCTCTCAGCCTATTGCGGACAATCTGAGCACTGATGGAGGGATTGTGCGTTCCTGGTGTAACTCGGGCAGTTGTTGTTGCCATCCTGTACGTGTCCCGCAGGTCAGATTTTCGGATGTACCGATCCTGTGTAGGTGTTGTTACACGTGGTCTGCCACTACTGTGAGGACGATCAGCTGTCTGTCCTGTCTCCCTGTAGTGCTGTCTTAGGAATCTCACAGTACGGACATTGCAAGTTATTGCCCTGGCCACATCTGCAGTCCTCATGCCTCCTTGCAGCATTCCTAAGGCACGTTCACACAGATGAGCAGGGACCCTGGGCATCTTTCTTTTGGTGTTTTTCAGATTCAGTAGAAAGGCCTCTTCAGTGTCCTAAGTTTTCATAACTGTGACCTTAATTGCCTACCGTCTGTAAGCTGTTAGTGTCTTAACAACCGTTCCACAGGTGCATGTTCATTAAACGTTTATGGTTCATTGAACAAGCATGAGAAACAGTGTTTAAACCCTTTACAATTATTTGTATTTTTACGAATTATCTTTGAAGGACCGAGTCCTGAAAAGGGCCCTTTCTTTTTTTTGCCGAGTTTATGATAGAGAGCTTCTCTTAAAATCTACTTCTGTCTATCAAGTGTCTTACTCATTGTAGATTTAGCTCCCAGTAAGCACATCCACGAGTCCCTTAACTTTTAGTACGAAGGTCATACCTTGTCTTTAGTTATTTAGCTGAGGTCACTAGTCAATAATAAATCGCCCCCCCCCCAGGAGAGCCTATGCATTGAGTGTATAGTATTCCTACTCTTTTTCTGCAGTTTCCATAAATGTTTTGGGTCACACAGAAATGGAATTGTCCCCTGAAATACTGTACATCATATTATTTCTGGGAGCTGTCGGACTTGTCTGTTGGGAAGATTGAAGATGGCGGCGTATCTTGTAAGGAATACATTGAAAAAAAACGTCATTAATTGGATACGGTGGGGCCTGGATCCTGCCTGCTGAGAAAAGAGCAGCTTTTGGAAAATCTCAGTTCCCCTGCCACGACCAATTGAGACACAATAATGTTCTGGAAACGGTTGTGTTCTGGTGGGAAATTGACTGTTGATATGCTGTCATGTTCTATTCCACTTTAGAGACGCACGCAAAATAAAAATATACGGATGGGTATTATATTTCCAGAGTTGCTAGATTGTAAAAATAATAATAATCTACGTCATTATGTAAGCCTACTGCTAATTTGAATATAGAGACTTAATTTAAAAAAAATAAAGGTCTGATTAAATCCTCATCACATTGTAAATATGTAAAAGGATAAGAGTTTAGCATCCATTTTTGCTTATTTTCATTGGTTTATTGCTCTAACTCAAGCCACTACTCTTTTCTAACATTTATATGATCTGCATCACAGATCCAAATGAGTGCATGATCCCCAAACAATCTCCCCAGGTTTCCTCGGTTGTCTCTGCTGCAGCATTGATTGACCCATTTGTCTTTAGCACACTGATTAATCAACAGGGGGGGATTAGTCCTACTGTAGCCATCTGTTTCATTACATGCACGAATGATGTTTTTCAATGCCTTGAATGGAGCCAATGGAGTAGTTTTTTTTGTGCGGTCATAGTCTCATGCATTATGTGTGGATACATACAGTATGTATCCATAGGGGCAGTGCGGGGACAATGTGTGTGTGTGTGTCCGTGTGTGCATGCATGTATACGTGTGTGCGTGTGTGTGTGATTGGGCATGTGTGCGTGCCTGCGTCCGTGTGTATGTTTGTGTGCGTGTGTGCAAGTCCATGTGTGTGTGTATAAGAGGCTAATGTGCGACTCATCAACACCAGTAAAGATCTCTGGCCGCACTGGATCAATAAGCACTCCCAGCCTGTACAGGGGAAATACAGGGGACCTAGAACAGCCGAACACTCCCCCTATCCAAAGGGCCATCGCCACGAGGAATAACTGACAACTCATCTCCAACTAGCTCTTTACTAGGAAAACTGAAAATGATTGGGCTATTGATTGGAAAGGGTGCGGGGGGCAGGTAGATGCGGGAGAGGTGTGGGGGAAAGTGATTGTGACGCAGGCTGCAGCTGGCTGTGAGATGTGGATGCAGCCAACGTGGCCTCAACACTAGCGTTTAATAGTGTCATCATGGATCCACAGAGCAGCGGTGGCGGAGGAGTAATAACTGAACACCCTCGTCTGATCCCCTTTCTGTTCCTCCAGGGGGCGGCCAAGATAAATGTGTGCCCTTCAAGGTGAAACACTGGACTGAGGTCAATTTCCAGCGATCACAGGAGTAAAGCCATTTAACCATGGGACAAACAGTTCCTGATTCTAGATCAGTATGTTTCTCTGACCTGAAAACAGGTCTGGTCCCCTTAGGAGCATTTGGTTTGATTCGGTTTGATCTCTGAATCAGTCCTGTTTGATTTGGCTGTGAGTTGTTAGTTAAGCTGTTTTAGATGAAAAGGGATTATAATGAATACGCTAATTACCAGATTCTGTTCATCCACTGGGGAAATTGGATATATGGTTTGTTAATGACCTTCTATGCAGGCTAAATATCTGTGGAGCCACAAACCCACACAACAACTATGCCAATGAAAAGCCTTTCAGAATGTCCTTGACTGCAGTAAAATGTTTAAGGACTGTACATTGCAGTACAGTACCTGTGATTCACCTGTGCTAGTTGATAAAAAAAAGGTATCATGCAGTATTGCACACATACTGTGTACACACACACACACACACACACACACACACACACACACACACACACACACACACACACACACACACACACACACACACACACACACACACACACACACACACACACACACACACACACACACACACACACACACACACACACACAGGGTGAGGGTTGTAAGACCCCTAATGACGATCAGTATGGAACACTCATGATAGAATAGGCTGACCTTACTGAGGGCATTGGAGATAAGCGTTGCTAGGCAACCATCCTTTGACAGGCCCGTGTGTGGTCTTCCATTGGTTAAATAAGAGGAATTGTGATGCAACGGCTGCGTTTACACAGGTAGCCCAATTCTGACCGTTTGCCACTAATTGGTCTTTTGACCAATCAGATCAGATCTTTTGCCAACAATTGGACAAAAGATCAGATTTGGGCTGCCTGTGTAAACGCTGCCTCTTTGAGTGAAATCTTCCCACAGCTCCCAACAGAGTTGTAGACATAGAGTACTGTAAAGCACTTTTCTCAGCAAATACAGTACAATTGCAGTTGATTCTATGCTGTCCTATTAGAGATAAGTTAGTGTCCATTCTGTAGTCGCAACATCCCCTCATCCCTTATGTTGATTTTGTCAAAACACACTTCACTATCTCTATCCTTGGATCTGCCTCAAACAGTAAGAAATAACATTATCTGCAGTTACATTATATGTTTGCTCCAAACTACTGTGTGTAGTCAATGGAGGAGGTTCTGAAATGTTTCCTCAACTCTTAAGGTTCCTTGGAGAACTCTTGCCCGATAAAGAACATTTGAGCTAATGTCACGGTCATGTGCTAGTCAGAACTAGTAAACTGACATTTTCGATTTTGCTAACTGGTTGAACGCAGCATGTGTGTAAGCAAGACGGACATTTCCGATTTTCCTACTATCCGAGTTCTGTTTTTACATCCACATTGATTGATGAATTAATCTTATGCTACTAAAAATATTATTGGAATATTTACATATAATTTTAAAAAGCATTTTGAATGCAGGTTGTAATGGTGAGCCTATGGAATACTAAATACTGGGGATATCCAACAAATTCCAAATGTTGGATATCTCCACTCTGGCTGGATTCCAATAGGAATTATACATCACTTTGCAAACCAGCATAATGTGAGTTGCAGGCCTGATGTCACCTGTAAACTACGAATTTCAGGCCACTGTACATGTATTGTATTGTCTTCAATCATTGACATCCACAGGACTGAAAATGAATGCAACAATCATCTCTCTGTCACTATTAAACACAGTCATGGGTTGTACTGGTGACTCTGAAATTCACTCGAAAGGCACCCTGGGAAATATGCAAATACTGCTTAAAACCCTACAGCAGGGCTATTCATTTCAGGTCCTGGAGGGCCGAATCAGTTCTAGTTTAGGATTTTTGAATAGCTCTTCAATGAACCATACATTTCTTTTAGAGACCCTAAAATGCTACCCCCATGGCATCGCTCTCAAGAACCCTATTTGGTTCCAATTTGCACCTTTATTTTTAAGAGTGTACCAATCCCAGTTCATAGGCCCTCATGCTAGTTCACCTGTCTTCTTGGTCTTGATCACAGTCCAATCAATGCTTGGTCACAGTCCAATCAATGCTTGGGATCAGAGGCAATGCTCTGTTCTCCTGGAGACAGTCACAGCAGCTAAGTGATCTCCTGATGCAGGAAGGGATAGTGTGTGGCAGGGTTGGGATCAATTCCAATTTAATTTGAAATTCCAATCCAGTAAATTAAACTAGGCAAGTCAGTTAAGAACAAATTCTTATTTACAATGACGGCCTAGGAACAATGGGTTAACTGCCTTGTTCAGGGGCAGAACGGCAGGTTTTTACCTTGTCAGCTTGGGGATTCGATTTAGCAACCTTTCGGTTACTGGCCCATCACTCTAACCACTAGGCTACCAGCCTCCCCACTCTTGAATTCAATCATGAATTGGAAAATGCACATTGAATTCAATTCAAATTTCAACAATCTCTAAATTATGGAATTGGACCGTGTTGACTGTTTGAATTGAATTGCGAGTGTAAATGTACATGTATTTGGAATTGAATTGGAATTCAATATTTGTTAATTTCTCAATTAATTAAATTAACTCACTTAGTTAAAAAATGCACTGCGGTATTTGTTTAATCTTATATATATATAGATATATATTTCGGAGTATAGCTAGGCTATCTGAACAGTGACATGATCAGCCTGAAAGCCTGAGGGAATTTCATTCAAATTGGAATTGGGGAATTGTTGGGGATAATATTAAATTGGGAATTTCATTCTTGGAATTTACCTAACATTGGAATTGAGAAGAATTTAATCATCTCTGAATTCAAAGACCGACCTGGAATTTGTATTGAATTAATTGGAATTTACAGGGAGAGGGAATTTAACCCCAACCCTGGTGTGTAGCCGCTGATGTAGGCATTCACAGCATTGCCTGATCACACATCAGTTCGATAAAATGACTTGATAATCTCACATGTTTATGTATTGATAAGGTCCAAGGGAAAAACATCAGTTGAGGGGGACGTACACCTTGGGGCGTTGTGTGTGTGAGGTGTGTGTGTGAGTCCGTGTGTGTGTGTTACTATGGAAACAGAGCATCAGAAGACGGTCCAGATAGCACTGTGTGCAGATACAGTACATATGTACACACTGCATGGTGATAGCCGCAGGACTCCTACTTACTCTACTCTACTCCTACCTCATCTACATTTCTGTTTCCTTTCTCTCTCCTCTTGATTTGGCTTTGATTTCTCCCCATATTACCTGGCTGAGCGAGTTCTCTCTTCAGATCAAAGATTCTGCTCTCAATTTTGGGACAGGTGTCATAGATGTGAGAAGGGGGTTGTCTGTGACTCCTACTCAGATGTATGCTTTGCCAGTTTGACGTCAACATTGTTTACTGGAGATGAATCCTGTGGCCCTAAGCTGTGGCTCTGCGAAGAGAATAACACACTGGTGAAAAAACGTTTTTTTTTATTTTATTTTATTTTTTCACTTTATTTAACCAGATAAGCTAGTTGAGAACAAGTTCTCATTTGCAACTGCGACCTGGCCAAGATAAAGCATAGCAGTTTGACACATACAACAACACAGAGTTACACATGGAAGAACAAAACATACAGTCAATAATACAGTAGAACAAAAGAAAACAAAGTCTATATACAGTGAGTGCAAATAAGGTCAAATAGTAATGATAGAAGTGAAGTAATTAGAAGTAATAGAAGTGAAGTAATTACAATATGGCAATTAAACACTGGAATGGTAGATGTGCAAAAGATGGATGTGCAAGTAGTACTGTGGTGCAAAAGGAGCAAACTAAATAAATACAGTATGGGGATGAGGTAGATAGATGGGCTGTATACAGATGGGCTATGAACAGGTGCAGTGATCTGTGAGCTGCTCTGACAGCTGGTTTTAAAGCTAGTGAGGGAGATGGGAATCTCCAGCTTCAGTGATTTTTGCAGTTTGTTCCAGTCAGTGGCAGCAGAGAACTGGAAGGAAAGGCGACCAAAGGAGGAATTGGCTTTTGGGGTGACCAGTGAGATATACCTGCTGGAGCGTGTGCTACGAGTGGGTGCTGCTATGGTGACCAGCGAGCTGAGATAGGGCGGGACTTTACCTAGCAGAGACTTGAAGATAACCTGTAGTCAGTGGGTTTGGCGATGAGTATGAAGCGAGGGCCAGCCAACGAGAGCGTACAGGTCGCAATGGTGGGTAGTATATGGGGCTTTGGTGACAAAACGGATGGCACTGTGATAGACTGCATCCAGTTTGCTGAGTAGAGTGTTGGATGTTATTTTATAGATGACATCGCCGAAGTCCAGGATCAGTAGGATGGTCAGTTTTACGAGGGTATGTTTGGCAGCATGAGTGAAGGAAGCTTTGAAGCGAAATAGGAAGCCGATTCTAGATTTAATTTTTGATTGGAGATGCTTAATGTGAGTCTGGAAGGAGAGTTTACAGACTAGCCAGATACCTAGGTATTTGTAGTTATCCACGTATTCTATGTCAGAGCCGTCCAGAGTAGTGATGCTGGATGGGCGGGCAGGTGCGGGCAATGATCGGTTGAATAGCATGCATTTAGTTTTATTTGCGTTTAAGAGCAGTTGGAGGCCACGGAAGGAGAGTTGTATGGCATTGAAGCTCTTCTGAAGGTTAGTTAACACAGTGTACAAAGAAGGGCCAGAAGTATACAGAATGGTGTCATCTGCGTAGAGAATCACCAGCAGCAAGAGCGACATCATTGATGTATACAGAGAAGAGAGTCAGCCCGAGAATTGAACCCTGTGGCACCCGCATAGAGACTGCCAGATGTCCGGACAACAGGCCCTCCGATTTGACACACTGAGCTCTATCAGAGAAGTAGTTGGTGAAGCAAGCAGGCAATCATTTGAGAAACCAAGGCTGTTGAGTCTGCCAATAAGAATGTGGTGATTGACAGAGTCGAAAGCCTTGGCCAGGTCGATGAATACAGCTGCAGAGTAATGTCTCTTATCGATGGCGGTTATGATATCGTTAAGGACCTTGAGCGTTGCTGAGGTGCACCCATGACCAGCTCGGGAACCAGATTGCATATCGGAGAAGGTACAATGTGATTCAAAATGGTCAGTAATCTCTTTGTTAACTTGGCTTTCGAAGACCTTAGAGATGCAGGGTAGGATAGATATAGGTCTGTAGCAGTTTTGGTCTAGAGTGTCTCCCCCTTTGAAAAGCGGGAAGACCGCGGCAGCTTTTCAATCTTTGGGAATCTCAGATGATACAAAAGAGAGGTTGAATAGGAGTTGCAACAATTTCGGCAGATAATTTAAGAAAGAGAGGGTCCAGATTGTCTAGCCCGGATTATTTGCAGGGGTCCAGATTTTGCAGCTCTTTCAGAACATCAGTTATCTGGATATGGATGAAGGAGAAATAGTGGGGGCTTGGGCAGGTTGCTGTGGAGGGTGCCGGGCAGTTGACCGGGGTAGGGGTAGCCAAGTGGAAAGCATGGCCAGCCGTAGAGAAATGCTTATTGAAGTTCTCAATTATAGTGGATTTGTCTGTTGTAACAGTGTTTCCCAGTTTCAGAGCAGTGGGTAGCTGGGATGGGGTGCTCTTATTCTCCATGGACTTTTGAGTTTATACTGCAGGATGCAAATTTCTGTTTAAGAAATCTAGCCTTAGCTTCTAGTCCCAATGGAAAAATAAGGTGTGTGTATGTGTGTGTGTGTGTGTGAGAGACAAATTCAGTTTGGAGAGCTGTTACCCAGTTAGAAATCAGCACTTAGGAGGCAGGAGGCCCTCCAGTGATCTTAATTGCCCATCGGCCTCACTGGTGTGGCGCTCGTGATAGGCCACTTGAGTCATGGGGCAGTCGTCCTCCTGACGCTGACGTGCCGTTTCCCAAACACAGCCCATCTGCCCTTCTACCGACCAGCAACACTACACTCAGAAAAATGGATTCCAAAAGGCTGTCCCGTTCGGATAACCTTTTTTTGGTTCCAGGTACAACCCTTTTGGGTTCCATGTAGATCCCTCTGTGGAAAGGGTTCTCCATGGAACCCCAAAGCATTCTACCTGGAACCAAAAAGGGTTCTTCAAAGAGTTATTTTATGAGAGCAGCCAAAGAACCCTTTTAGGTTCTAGATAGCACCTTTTACAGTTGCCAGTTGGAGGCAAGACATTTTTTCACTATCAAACCAACAGCCTGCCTGTTCCCTGTCTGTAACGGCCCTCTTCGGTGGAATAAGGTGAGGACCAAGGTGCAGTGTGGTAAGTGTTCATGATTTTGAATATAATCAAAACACTAAACAAAATAACAACAAGGAAGAACGAACAAATGAAACAGTCCTGTCTAGTAATGAACCACAAAACAGAAAATAAACACCCACAAAACACAGGTGGAAAAAGGCTACCTTAGTATGATTCTCAATCAGAGACACCTAACGACACCTGCCTCTGATTGAGAACCATACATGGCCAAACTCAAAAAACCAACATTGAAAAACCAACATAGACTACCCACCCCAACTCACACCGTGACCATACTAAAACAAAGACAAAACAAAGGAACTAAGGTCAGAATGTGATAGTACCCCCCCCCCCCCCCCCAAAGGTGTGGACTCCAGCCGCAAAACCTGAACCTATAGGGGAGGGTCTGGGTGGGCGTCTGTCCACGGTGGCGGCTCTGGCGCGGGACGTGGAGCCCACTTCACCATAGTTTTTCTCTGCATCTTTATCAGCCTCTATGGCCTCTTAAAAACGGCGACCATCGCCGCCGACCTCGGACTGACTCCGGCAGCTCCGGAGTGAAGGGCGATTCTGGCAGCGCCGGCGTGACAGACGGCTCTGGCAGCTCCTGGCTGACTTACGGCTCTGGCAGCTCCTGGCTGACTGACGGCTCTGGCAGCTCCTGGCTGACTGGCGCCTCTGGCAGCTCAAGACAGACGGCGACTCTGGCAACTCAGGACAGACGGGCGACGATGCCCACTCTAACTCGGCCGATATGACGCGCTGCAATGTACCGCACCGGGCTATGCACGCGCAGGGGACACTGTGCGCCCACGGCATAACACGGTGCCTGCCCAGTCCCTCTCTCTCCACGGTAAGCACGGGGAGTTGGCTCAGGTCTCCTACCTGACTTAGCCACACTCCCCGAGGGCCATCCCCCAATACATTTTTGGGGCTGCCTCTCAGGCTTCCAACCGCGCCGCCGTGCTGCCTCCTCATACCACCGCCTCTCGGCCTCCAGCTCAGCCTTGGGGCGGCGATATTCTCCAGCCTGTGCCCAGGGTCCCTTGCCATCCAGAATCTCCTCCCATGTCCAGCAGTCCTGCGATCGCTGCTGCTGCCCGTTACCACGCTGCTTGGTTCTTTGGTGGTGGGTGTTTCTGTAACGGCCATCGTCGGTGGAATAAGGTGAGTACTAAGGTGCAGCGTGGTAAGTGTTCATGATTTTTAATATAATCAAAACTGAACACTAAACAAATTAACAACTAGGAAAAACGAACAAACGAAACAGTCATGTCTAGTGATGAAACACAAAACAGAAAATAAACACCCACAAAACACAGGTGGAAAAAGGCTACCTAAGTATGATTCTCAATCAGAGACAACTATCGACACCTGCCTCTGATTGAGAACCATACCAGGCCAAACTCAAAAAACAAAAGAAAAACAAACATAGACTGCCCACCCCAACTCAAACTGCCATACTAAAACAAAGACCAAACAAAGGAACTAAGGTCAGAACGTGACACTCTCGCTACCTATTTGATATATATTCATTAATTTTCATAATTTTAGATACAAGTCCTCTTCCTCCAGGGGAGATTAGTGTGAACCACCGTGAGTTTTGGCAGTTGCAGATTCTGGCTGGAGGAGGGAAGTTATATGATTTGGAATCTCCATGTTTTGTTATTTCCGCCTTCTGAACTCATCACTTGGTTTTCAGTTTCATTAATGGTGCAGAGGCAAAATGACTTTTTCCACAATCTGATGTTCTAGAAGAGACAAACCACTTTCAAAAAAATACACAATAGACCCTGTTTCGCCGGCAGCTGCTCATTTCATAGGCAGCTTGCTTCATGGCGGGGGGATAATAAGGCAGGGGATTGCTTCAGACTTTCTGTTCATCAAATGTTGATACAATTCTAATTTGACTGTGTTTGTAACTGGGCGATTGAACGAGGTGAGGGCACTTGCTCTCTGTCAACAGAGCAAGATGGTATGGCGGGGAACTGCAAATAACCCGACCCCTCTTATAATCCATTCTTTGACTGGCTGCAGGGTTTCTCTCCTGAATGAGGTTAAAAATAATCAATAGGACCGACGAGAAGTTAACAGTCCTTTAATTACTAAGCCTGGGCATTTTAATGAAAAAATTATAATTAGACCTTGAATTGTCTTATGAATCATTAGCATTTCAGCTAAATGAGAATCGAGGCCACTTCTTGATTTGAAGAGTTGTCAGGGGTTTATCCATCCTCTGCCATTGTGAAGAGGCTAATTGGGTACTGTAAAACGTCTGAGATAAGAGAATCAACATCTAGTAGTTGTTGGCTTTTGTGTTGTTAGATTATTATGCATTACATTACTTTTAATTATCCCATGTATAGTGGTTTAAATATTTTCGAGTTAATAATGTTCTCTGAGCCACATTTGAAGTTCTTAAGCCAGATATTTCCATATTAGTCTTCACTATAAATAAAGAATGGTCTATTTGAAGGATCAGTACAGTACATATTTATGGAATGTCTTCCTTTTATTTCCAGGCTACCAAAGCATTCTCTAAATCCATTCACAACTGCCTTTATTGTGGTATAATCCAACACGGGGAACACTGTGTGCCTTCAAACCCCTGTGTTAGCACCATTTCTGCACACTCTGAGCATTTTGAGTTGACTAAATCTTGGGTAATATACTCAATTACTGTTTCATTCCTCTCAAAGCCCTGAATGCACACTTGACACACTCAAAGTATTTCTACTACAGATGATTGATGAAGTTAATTGAATCTGTGTGGCTCTTTTCCTTGATTCATCGAATCATCGACGAGAAAAGCTACTACTTCACACTGAGATCCATGCCTCTTAGGGAACCCTCCCCTGTTTTGCTGCCAAATCTGTTGTGTCATAAGCAAGTTTAAATCTTTGCACGCGCACGCGCACGCGCACACACACACACACACACACACACACACACACACACACACACACACACACACACACACACACACACACACACACACACACACACACACACACACACACACACACACACACACACACACACACACACACACACACACACACACACACACACACACGTAAGACACTTTTAATGGTTGGTTGTAAGACACTTTAATGCTATGGTGTTTTTATGAAGGTTTTATGTCAGGGGGTTACAGCCAGTACAGACAGTTATCACTAGAAATCTGCTAGATCCTAAAGATTGTTCAGTCATTGGGTGTTTCTCAAAATGCATATTATTTTGTTCTGAGCAAATTGGAGGGTCGGAGTATGATTCCAAATCAAATGCTCACTTCTTGAATGCATACTCCGTTTGTACATATGTTGAAGCGTGCATCAACAGAAAGTATGCACAGAAATATTTTAATTTTTACCTTTATTTAACCAGGCAAGTCAGTTAAGAACAAATTCTTATTTTCAATGACAGCCTGGGAACAGTGGGTTAACTGCCTGTTCAGGGGCAGAACAACAGATTTGTACCTTGTCAGCTGGGGGGTTTGAACTCACAACCTTCCGGTTACTAGTCCAATGCTCTAACCACTAGGCTACCCTGCCGCCACATATGACGCAACCATGTAAAAAACTACGCACAAATTATTGAAAACAATGGCGGACATTATCTGAGCTGAAGCGAGAGAAAAAACACTCTGACTTCGGAATGAAATGTTGCCTATTCACATCTCATATGTTGCCTGACTACAGTATTTTATCTTGATACGTAATAAATATGTGCTGTGTTAATTTGGGCATGTTTACCTACCTACAATACCCACTGTAGTGTGTGTAGATCACAAGCCCATAGTAAGTCCATTGGGCTACCTGGCTAGCTACTATTGTTAGAGAATTGTTAGCTAGCTGGCTACCCATGAAGAATTGACATCACCTTGCATAACATTAGTTTGATGTCATTTTTTCCTGTTTAACTATCTGGTTAGCTACATTATTCCGATTTACATATAGCTATCTGATTGTTATGAAGTAAAACGTTTGCATTGTGTATATCTTGTTTCGTCTCTATTGTTGCCATTGTCTTGGCTGGAAGAAGGTTCAGTGAATGGGGATATGCAGCGTGAGGTAATACAGTAGAGGGAGTGCTTCTCAAATGTAATGTTTTATGCGTTCTCCACACTCTCGTCCTCACAAGAAAGCACTCAAGAGAACATCCAGAATGCACTCGGAGCATGAGAGTGTGGAGCATGGTAATATACATATGAGAAACACCCGTTAAATGCTTGATTTACCTGATTTAAGCACTTCGTTTCCTATAAGGATTATATGTCATTGATGATGTGGTCCATCTCACTCGATTTGGGGCAAGTGTTTTTCAGGTCGCACCAGGTCATACCAGGTTGACTGGTGAGGCAGACAGCTAATTCTACTGTGTTGCTTAGCCTCAAATGCACAATGACATTCCCAGCTACAAGGCTACATAGGCAGTCAAGCCCATTTCTTAATATCCAAATAGATAAGTAAACACCCTCACAAACACCTTATCCTGTCTTTTTTGAACAAGGTCTTATACTTGTTCACTTTTAGCTCCTCTTTTCTCCCTCCCTGTTTTTTGTGGGGAGACATTATGCCAATGTCATGCCTAACGTAGAGTGACATTAGACTCATCTTTGATCTCCATCATTGATTACTGATAGTTGGATGAGACGAGGGTTAGATATCCTTCTGGTTAAATATCCAAGTAAATGGGATTAGGGTGCCGGTCGTACGCGAGGCCTACGTAGCCCCCGCTGTGAGAAAATGCACACAGGGGAGGAAGCAGCTCAAACGCTAAAAGATATCATTGCTTTGGCTCCCTTCACAACCCTCATCAACCAAGAGCAGATCAGATTTTATTCCATTCCATACACCCACTAATTCTTTTTGAAATGGCTTATAAATGGCTTATACCTGGGCGGAGGAGCTGATTGACTTAGAGGCGTTCTGTCAAGAGTTCAAATTGATTTCCGAGACCCCGGGTTAAACAATTAGTGCATGGACTATCTTTAGACTTAGGCCAGAAGCATTACACCAGAAACAGATATTACCGAAATCTAGATCAAGAGATGCTGAGCAAAATGTGTTGGCAAGAATGAGTATTGGCTCGAATAGTTAAATTGGATGAGCAGTGTTATTATGACATCATTTTGTTGTAACTGGTCCTGCCTTATTCCTCCTTTTTCATCCTCCCTATTCTAACATTTGAAACATTTGACTCTGTACATGACCATGTTTGGACAGTCATATGTCCATTGAAGGTGTGTCAAAGTTACTTGGAGTTGGTGTCAGAGTCACTTGGAATTGGTGTCAGACACTATACTATACTTGTCACGTCCTGACTTTAGTTCCTTTTTTATGTCTCTGTTTTAGTTTGCTCAGGGCGTGAGTTGGGGTGGGCATTCTATGTTTTGTTCTGTGTGTTTATATTTCTATGTGTTGGGCCTGGTATTGTTTCCAATCCGAGGCAGCTGTCAATCGTTGTCTCTGATTGAGAACCATACTTAGGCAGCCTGTTTTCCCACTGTGATTTGTGGGTAGTTATTTTCTGTTTAGTGTTTTTGTTGCACCTTTACAGAACTGTTTCGTTTTTGTCGTGTTTTCTCCTTTGTTATGTTTGTGTTCGGTTTAATAAATATAACATGAACACTTACCACGCTGCGCATTGGTCCGATCCATCCTATTCCTCATCAGAAGAGAAAGACAATCGTTACAATACTGGTGAATTGTGCCAGAAGTAAAAAACAAAACATCATAGGATTTAGACTCTTAAGACTACAGTGTCCAATTTCTGGCACTAGATTTACTGGTAATTACTGACCATATGTTTACATTATTTAATTTATTAATTTCCCACCATTTTTAAGTCAGAACACAAAAAACTAGACAGTGGTCGGATGCGTCATTACAATCCATTTTGTCAGCTCTTTGCCACGCCACGTCAAAGGGGCGGTCCTTAGAAAGCAGCTCTTTAAGTTGACTCGCTTACAATATAGACATGCCACATACATCATTGGGTTCCTAAATGTCTAACTTTCATAGCTGTACGATAAAGATTGCAAACTACACACTACCTTAAACCTAAAAGAAGTAAAGAATTAATTTTGTGTGGAAAGTCCCCAATTTTTTTTTACATCTGAGACAAAAAAACGCCCTTTTAAAAAGTGCACATCCCCTTGTCGATAGGGTGGAGATACAATGTTTAAATGACCAAAATGTTGATTAAGACATTCATAAATGTCACAAATTCTGACCATCACTAATATGATATGTTGGGTAAAGTAATAAAGAAGATGACATATTTGGGGTATTCCTAAAACGGATTATAAAGTATGAAAATGGTTGTTGATTCACATGTCATGATTTCACTAAGATATCATATTTCTATATGTTTTATTACACTTGTATTGTGTACTAGATCATAATGGGTTGAAAAGTTTTTTTTCTCTCAGACATAGGCCATAGCTTTCATAGCTTTCTGGACCATAGCAGGTCATATCTTTCTGGGCCCATAGCCTTCTTGCTAGATTGATGAATACAACAAAAGCAAAGCTGTCAAGCGCACACTTATTAGGTGAAGCAGACACTTATGAGGGGAAGCCATCAGTCTGATTAAGGCACTCAGGATTTTAGCGTAGCGGCGGCTACAAAGAGGATGGCCTACTCATGTGTATGGTCCTCGATAGCAGTGCCACTACTGTGGAGAAGTGTAATGTTATTGAAGAGGACTGCTTTAAAATCTTGATAGGGTTCAAGTCATTTTGATTTGTTCTGCCATAACTATCTGTTGAATAAAAAGCAATCATATATTTGATCCTTTTCAGAATGATAAACAAAATTATGAAGTTCTGACATACCATGAAAGCAAGATCTGAAGTTGCAATATTTCCAAGTGATTGTGTAATAAATGAACACAAATGTTGCCATTTTATATTGCTTGTCCCTTGTGTTGTTGTACTGTATGTAAGTTGCTAGCCAATGACCCGGCTTTTTTCTTTGTCACACGTGTATGAATATTCATTATCGTTATCGTCATTATCATTGTCATTATCATATACACTTCCGGCACCACCATTTGACATTAAACCAGAGCCATATATAATCTCTATCCATGGCTCTGCGTTATACAGTATAATACATGTACAGCTGTGAATCATGCTTTACTAGGAGGGATGGTGGAGAGGAGGAATGTGCTACGGGGTTATTCACCCTCTTTTCCTAGCCGGGTCCAGCTGTGAGCCTTCTCTCTGATGGCAGCTCAGCTTAATGATGGCCATTTCCTTGCCTCCTGTGCATAATTATCCAGCACCATCATGTCCAGACCTAACCCTGCTTCTTGTCCCTGGTTTCTGGAATACCAGCATTATTACCCCAGTCTGTCTTGGTTAACCTCTCACACTCAATTTAAGGAATCTTACTTTACCAACCACTCACAAAAATGATCAATTATGAAGTTTATGTGTGCCTTTCACCTTTAATTTGAAACACATTAACGTATACCTATTTCCTTCACAAGTTGCATGAAAGGATACTTTGGGATTTTGGCAGTGAGGCTTTTTGTTTACTTCCCCAGTGTCAGATGAACTCGTTGATACCATTTTTCTGACTTTGTCCATGCTAGCATATACCCATAGATTTTCAGTCATTGCTCTAACACTAGTTAGCAGTGGCTCATGAAACTACCTCTAACTTCCTTCATACTGGACACAGAGATATACAAATGGTATCCACAAGTTCATCATTCTGGCCTCATTGCCAAAATGTTGAATTATCCCTTCAACAGTAAAAGCCCCCTGCCTGTTTGGTTGCAGTGGCCATTAGGACTGAATCAGAGTGTAGAATGACCATGCCCTCCCCTGAAGTCACCAATGCATTCGCCCACACATCTTTCAAGTCACCGTAGTTGTAATTTGGGATGTTCAAATATTTGATTACCCTGCTGAAGAACATCAGTTGCTATAATCATTAAACGCATTTAAAGAAAAAGCCCTTTAACTCAGACGCTACCATGCATATCAAAGCCATTTTTGCCCATCAGCATTTTAGACTTAATGGGTCTTGGCTTTTTCAATAATGGCATAAGCATTATCTTCTCTGACTCAGTGAATTCAGAATGTCCTTACATACATTTTTACAAAATGCAAAATGTGTTCAATCTCTCCATCACTCTTTCACTTTCTCTTCGAGGGTCATCAGAGCTTGTTTTTTTCTGCTGACTCGCTTGGCTGTCTTTCCATTTAGCGTCTTCTGATAACTCAGCCTCCTCCAATAGATAAATATTAAATTATAATAAATTACTCTCACTTTCTCGGCAGACAATTGTATCCTCTCCCCCAGAGGCATTTAGTGTCAGCTAAACAAGGACTGCCACTATCTGTAATGAGGACTGGAAAAAGCCACCCGCTTCCTGTGAACTCTTTAAATGAATGTCCTTCGCATTATCAATATTAACCAACCAGCTGTCTCTTTAGAATAACTGGCCATTATTCAGATTTGTTCCTCATTCCGCAAGTAGCCTCACAGCTAACGGCACCACATTTTTCCTATCTGCATTAATCAATATTATCCACCAATAACCTGCAGAATGGAATACGAGCTTGACATTTTTTCAATGCAGAGTGACTCATAAGATGTTTGACTCTGACTTTTTTTTGAAAAGGACAAAAAGTCCTTTTCATGTTTATTTTTAGCACGGAGACAGATCCAAGGTTCCGCGGAAGGTTGTAATCTCATAAGCCTGTTTCACTTTGAAACGTTATTAGCGTAACATGATTTGGATGGCATAGCTAGTGGGTGGGTTTGATTGCTGTTTTAAACTCTCCCTGTAACAGTGTGTATTCAGGTAATGGACTCAGGGGTAGGCTAATATCTGTGAATTGGGAAATGTGATAGCTCGCTAGTTTGTTAGCTAGTTAGCTTATATCTAGCTCCACATCGATAGCTCTTGGCTTGGTGTACACAACAGTGGAAGTCCATTTCTATCAATCTACTTCATTGCCATGTATGGATTTAGTCGTTTTCCATATAATTTCCCCACATATTCCATCACCATTTTGAAATGAACTGTTGACCATCATAACATAGCGACCTTAGTTTAACACCTACCGACCCAGAGGTTTGGTGTAACAGACAGTTACAGGGACCCAGGTTTGTGTCCTGGTCTGGCTACCCCAATGACTGTATAATAATGGACAAAGCCATCGATCATGTGACATTTGAAGCCAAGGAAATCGGTTAAGATGGCATCTCATGGAGACATAACATGTGCAGTTTGAGCTTTTCCAGGAAGTGACATTGCAGGCCAGCTCAGTGCTGCGCCCTCTCAAGTTGAAGGCCGACCAGGGTACAGCAGGCTGCCATTAGCAACTACATTATCCTCATACAGTGAGCTCTAAAAGTATTGGGACAGTGCATTTTGTTGTTGTTGTTTTGGCTCTGGACTCCAGCACTCTGGATTTTAAATGATACAAAGACTATGATATTAAAGTGCAGACTGTCAGCTTTAATTTTAGGGTATTTTCATCGGGTGAACCATTTAGAAATTACAGCATTTTTTGTACAAAGTCCCTGCATTTTAGGGGACCAAAAGTATTGGGAAAAAAATTACTTATGAGTATTAAAATAGTCAAAAGTTTTGTATTTGATCCCATATTCTTAGCACGCAATGATTACATCAAGCTTGCTGTATGCATTTGCTGTTTGTTTGGTTGTGATAAAGCATTGATTGGCAGCTTACTCAGTGTAATTGTTTATATCATTTTCCTTTTAAGATCTTGAATATACAGTTCATGCAGTGTCAGTATATCATGTCATTCTACGTGACATTATCATCCATTAACCAACAAAAATGGCACTTCCACAAGTTGCTCAAGCAATACTGTCAGTGCTCTTAACTTGCTCTGTCAAACCTCTGAGCTCATAAAATGTCAGTGACCGCACCGCTGCTCCATCTGTGTGGAAACTGCAGGCTTAGATTGGAAGAGGCGGGTTGTTGTGAGGGTGTGTTGATTTTCCCCCAGGGGTCTCTTTATTTGTCCTGCTGCTGAATGTAAGACTGTCTACTTGGTAAGCATGACAGGTTCACACTAAGAATGAGGTCTCCAAAGGACACCGTGTGCGACAATCTATCTAGTCCTCTTGGCACGAGCTGGAAGCAGCCAGCCCTCACCTAGCGAGGACAGACTGCTTTAGCCGAGGGCAATGATTCTGTCCTCGACTGCTAAGCTGCAATGTGACTGGTTAGACAACACCAGTTGTTATTGAATAATAGGTTAATTCCTGTAATTCAGGAAATCATGAATATACTGTACATTCAAATGAAGGGTTTGTGAAAAGATCTTAATTGGTATGTTTTCTATCAAATAAATTAAGATAAATATATGAGCATGAATCAGTGTCATCAGCAGAAGTTGACTTTGACTTTGCCTAAATATATTGTAAATGGTGAACAAAACAGGTTCTAAAATGGAGACTTGTGGAACTTATTTTGTGATGTCCAGGAAACTAGAATTTTGTCTCTCCACATTGATACACTAAGTTCTGTCTCGTAAATAAACCAATGATAAACCAATTCCAGGCTTCCTTTCCAACTATTTATTTTGGTTGGTTAAAATTTAGCATTGATTTTGATGAACGGGATTTCAGAATTTCATAATTATAGTCTGAGGACAGGCTTCTGCCAAGTTATAATACGATTGAACAGTTTTAAATGAAATTTCCTCTCCCTGGATGGCATGCTGTGGAGCCGTTTTGCAGAAGGTCAGGCTATCTGGCACACCAACCAACAACTCCCTAATGGAAGAATCAATCTTTCTGTGACAAATATTATTTTATCTCTCACAGTGGTGTTTTATGTGGTTGTTAACTATCCTCATTGCTGTCGGACTGGCAAAGATGAGACATTAGGTGAAAATATAGACTTTTCTAGGCACTTCTCTGTGCATTTTATGGCCCTTTTTTTCCGGATGAATAACTACAAATGGAGAAAATACAAAAAATCCATAAGGCTTACTGCCAGAAGTAGGTTAACTTTATGCCTACTGTAACGGGCCTATTCGCCCAACATCAGTGCCCAACCTCACTAATGCTCTTGTGGCTGAATGGAAGCAATCCTCACAGCAATGTGACAACATCTAGTGGAAAGTCTTCCCAGAAGAGTGGAGACTGTTATAGCTGAAAAGGGGGACCAACTACATATAATTGCCCATGATTTTGGAATGAGATGTTTGACAAGCAGGTGCCCACAGGTTATGTAGTGTATCTCAGTGGTAGTTAATGGATATTGATGTTGTCACTTTATGCCTGTTATATAGCTATCAAGTGCACTACTTAACTAGGTCATTTTACATTAAGTCAATTGTGGGACTTGCCTTAGCTCTTTAAAAGTATTTTTGTGGTTGTGGAAGAAGTGTTCTGATTTGAGATTTGAAAAGCAGAGAATTAGACTAAGATTTCTTACGCTCTGTTTTTGACTAAATTGTTGGGAAAGTGTGAAATCTAGTTGATGTGGTTACTAAAACAGCTGTAACGTTTGATTGGTAGAAGATAATTATGTTCTGATAACCGATTTGAATAGCAGAGAAGTAGACGATGTCATATGCTCTACATTTTCATCTAGTGCTTGGAAAGTGGTTAGAATGTGTTATATGTGACTCATTATCAGTCGCATTAACCCCAACATACATTTTTAGCTCCACACATTTCTGGAAAGAGGAGGCTATAAGCTACAAAACAATGTATAACTTGTGTATCAGCTCTCCAAATTGAGCTTATTAGAGCTAGTTATAACGGAGGTATTCCTGATCAGCTGTTCAGAGAAAATCCTCCCCAAAGTTTGCCAGTTTTCAGCACGGCGCTGTTTGCATTCTGCACAGCACAACTTAAGTGCTACTGTAGACTTGTAGTTTGCTTGCTATCAATGTAACAGTTTAACAGGATACTGTGCTAGCAAGCTGGTTAATATGTCTAAAAACAAGTTTGTGGGTGTCCTAGGAAGCTAAACAGCTAGCTAGATCCCTTTAAGTCGATCACTCGGTATAACATACTATGGTGAGTCAACGACTAATCATATTCACCTGAAGAAAACTCAAATCACGTCCAGTGGGCCAATAGATGCCTTGCCTGCCCTCGGAAGCCCCACCTTCCTGGCTATAATACCAGGGCTCACATTCATTCCCTCAATTCTTCACTCTTCAGCTCACCTGAAGGAAGAACATATCATGCAATTTACTAACTTTTCAAGCACACGAAGACTACGAGATTCGGCTCCAACTTAAGTGTCTGTTAATGGGAAGGAGGGAGAGCTCGATTTGTTGTTTGAAAAGTTTTGAAAGTCCCTGAAAAAGTATTCTATTGAAAAAGTTTGGTTACTAGCGAGCTACTTTTTGAGTTGGATCCCATGACGCGCTTGGCATCAGTTGCTGGAACCGCTGCTATCTGTCCAGAGATCCTGCCGACCAAGGGTCTAATGAGCTGCTTGGCATAGCAGATAGCCTAGCTGCCTATCAAGCCAGCTGGGTTTCCTTGAGGGCTTGAACACAGCCTGCATTCAAGCCGCAAAGGTTAGCCCTTGTGGCTGGGACCATGGATTGTCCCGGGTTTGTGGGGCCAGCTAGATAAGTTTAATCAGGAGAACGGCAAGATGACAGTAATCTGTATGTCATTGAGAGAGGACATCAGTTTTGTATGTGAATCATGATAACAGTGATGGCGAAATCTGATTATGTTGAAGGATAATCAAGGCGGAACAACATTGTTGTGGATGTAATTGCAGAATCTCCACATGAGACCTGGATGGAGTCTGAGGACAAAGTGAGGGAAATGATCTCGGAGAAACTGAAGATGGACCACAGGAATATTGAGGTGGAGCCGCACCCACAGGACTGGAAAACACACCACCGGCCCAGGAAATGCCAACAACGAACAGTGAGACAATGTATTAATGCATAAAAAAGAAATAATGGAGGAAAAGCAAGTTTGAATTTTGGAAAGTTGATGGGAGAGAGATGCAAAAAAAAATGTAAATCAATAATGATAAACCTCCTGGCATTGACAACTTAGATGGAAAGCTACTGAGGATAGTAGCTAACTCTACAGGCACTCCTATCTGTCATATATTTTATCTGAGCCTAGAGAAAAGTGTTTGTCCTCAGGCCTGGAGGGAAGCCAAAGTCATTCCTCTGTCCAAGAGTGGTAAAGGCCTAATGGACAAATGCTCAGACTTGCACACTTTTGATAGGCTTCAAGAGGCAATCTGTAGTTTCTACATACATTTTTGAACTTATAAATGACAAACACTGTACCAGTCAAAAGGTTGGACACCTACCCATTCCAGGTTTTTCTATATTTGTATTTTCTACATTGTTGAATAAGTCCAACCCTTTGCTTTGATGACAGCTTTGCACACTCTTGGCATTCTCTCAACCAGCTTCATGAGGTAGTCACCTGGAATGCATTTCAATTAACAGGTGTGCCTTGTTAAAAGTTAATTTGTGGAATTTTTTCCTTCTTAATGCATTTGAGCCAATCAGTTGTGTTGTGACAAGGTTGGGGTGGTATACAGCAGATTTGGTAAAAGACCAAGTCCATTTTATGGCAATAACAGCTCAAATAAACAAAGAGAAATGACAGTCTATCATTAATTTAAGACATGAAGGTCAGTCAATGCAGAGAATTTCAAGAAGTTTCTTCAAGTGCAAAAACCATTAAGCTCTTTAATGAAAATGGCTCTCATGAGGACCGCTACAGGAAAGGAAGACCCAGAGTTCCTCTGCTACAGAGGATAAGTTCATTAAAGTTACCAGCCTCAGAAATTGGCAATTAACTGCACCTCAGATTGGATCCCAGATAAATGCTTCACAGAGTTCAAGTAACAGACACATCTGAAAGTCAACTGTTCAGAGAAGACTGCGTAAATCAGGCCTTCATGGTCAAATTGCTGCAAAGAAACCACTACGAAAAGACACAAAGAAGAAGAAGAGACTTGCTTGGGCCAAGAAACACGAGCAATGGACATTATACAGGTAGAAATCTGTCCTTCGGTCTGATGAGTCAAAATTTGAGTTTTTTGGTTCCAACCGCCGTGTCTTCGTGAGACGCAGAGTAGTAGCCTCGGTTTTTCGGATGACTGCCTTGCCTGGTTCACCAACGACTTTGCAGACAGAGTTCAGTGTGTCAAATCGGAGGGCATGCTGTCCAGTCCTCTGGCAGTCTCTATGGGGGTGCCACAGGGTTCAATCCTCTGGCCGACTCTTTTCTCTGTATATATCAATGATGTTGCTCTTGCTGCGGGCGATTCCCTGATCCACCTCTATGCAGACGACTCCATTCTATATACTTCCGGCCCGTCCTTGGACACTGTGCTATCTAACCTCCAAACGAGCTTCAATGCCATACAACACTCCTTCCGTGGCCTCCAACTGCTCTTAAACGCTAGTAAAACCAAATGCATGCTTTTCAACCGTTCGCTGCCTGCACCCGCACGCCTGACCAGCATCACCACCCTGGATGGTTCCAAACTTGAATATGTGGACATCTATAAGTACCTAGGTGTCTGGCTAGACTGTAAACCCTCCTTCCAGACTAATATCAAACATCTCCAATCGAAAATCAAATCAAGAGTCGGCTTTCTATTCCGCAACAAAGCCTCCTTCACTCACGCCGCCAAACTTACCCTAGTAAAACTGACTATCCTACCGATCCTCGACTTCGGCGATGTCATCTACAAAATTGCTTCCAACACTCTACTCAGCAAACTGGATGCAGTTTATCACAGTGCCATCCGTTTTGTCACTAAAGCACCTTATACCACCCACCACTGTGACTTGTATGCTCTAGTCGGCTGGCCCTCGCTAAATATTCGTTGCCAGACCCACTGGCTCCAGGTCATCTACAAGTCCATGCTAGGTAAAGCTCCGCCTTATCTCAGTTCACTGGTCACGATGGCAACACCCATCCGTAGCACACGCTCCAGCAGGTGTATCTCACTGATCATCCCTAAAGCCAACACCTCATTTGGCCGCCTTTCGTTTCAGTTCTCTGCTGCCTGTGACTGGAACGAATTGCAAAAATCACTGAAGTTGGAGACTTTTATCTCCGTCACCAATTTCAAACATCTGCTATCTGAGCAGCTAACCGATTGCTGCAGCTGTACATAATCTATCGGTAAATAGCCCACCCATTTTTACCTACCTCATCTCCATACTGTTTTTATTTATTTACTTTTCTGCTCTTTTGCACACCAATATCTATACCTGTACATGACCATCTGATCATTTAAAAAATTGTAATTATTCGCCTAACTCATGCCTTTTGCACACAATGTATATTGATTTTTTTTTCCTACTGTGTTATTGACTTGTTAAGTGTTTACTCCATGTGTAACTCTGTGTTGTCTGTTCACACTGCTATGCTTTATCTTGGCCAGGTCGCAGTTGAAAATGAGAACTTGTTCTCAACTAGCCTACCTGGTTAAATAAAGGTGAAATAAATAAAAATAAAATAAAAATAAAAAGGTGAATGGATGATCAACGCACGTGTATTTCCCACTGTGAAGCATAGAGGAGGAGGTGTGATGGTGTGTGGGTGCTTTGCTGATGACACTGTCAGTAATTTATTTAGAATAAATACTTAACCAGCATGGCTACCACAGCATTCTGCAGCAATCTGCCATCCCATCTGGTTTGCACTTAGTGGGTCTATCATTTGTTTTTCAACAGGACAATGACCCAACACCCCTCTAGGCTGTGTAAGGGCTATTTGGCCAAGAAGGAGAGTAATGGAGTGCTGCATCAGATGACCTGGCCTCAACGATCATCCAACCTCAACCCAATTGAAATGGTTTGGGATGAATTGGACCACAGAGGGAAGGAAAAGCAGCCAACAAGTGCTCAGCATATGTGGGAACTCCTTCAAGACTGTTGGAAAAGCATTCCAGGTGAATCTGGTTGAGAGAATGCTACGAGTGTGAAAAGCTCTCACCAAGGCAAAGGGTGGCTACTTTGAAGAATCTAAAATCTATTTTTGGTTACTACATGATTCCCTATGTGTTAGTTGTGATGTCTTCACTATTATTCACAATGTAGAAAATAATACAAATTAAGAATACCCTTGAGTAGGTGTGTCCAAACTTTTGACTGGTACAATCACGTTTTTTCTTTATTTTTACTATTTTCCACATTGTAGAATAATAGTGAAGACATCAAAACTATAAGAACCTTCATAACTGCTCGCCATCCGTTAGGCGGGGTTCTTTTTGTTATAAGAACCTTGGGCATCCGTTGTTTTTGCGCCCCTGCGTTGTTCGCTTTCGAGCTTGAATGATTTCTTACCGAAATAAGACATATGGAATCATGTAGTAACCAAAACAGTGGCCAAGAAGATAATTAAGGACCTTAGCCACGTGAGCCACAGACATTTCACTTGGCTATACAGACATTAAACCACTGGTCTCTTCCCGTTTCACACTGTGTATTTAGTAGTATTTACAAGGATCCCCAATTAGCTGCTGCCGAGGCCGTAGCTGCATTCTTCTCTACAGATCCTCTCAAGCTCTGTCAAGTTCTATGGGGAGAGTCGCAGCACAGCTATTTTCAGGTCTTTCCAGAGATGTTTGATCACGTTCAAGTCCGGGCTATGGCTGGTTTCACTCAAGGACATTCAGAGACTTGTCCCAAAGCCACTCCTGTGTTGTCTTGGTGGTGTGCTTAGGGTCGTTGTCCTGTTGGAAGGTCAGTCGGAGGTCCTGAGCACTCTAAAATAGTTTTTTTCATTCATCTTTCCCTCGATCCCGACTAGTCTCCCAGTCCCTGCCGCTGAAAAACATCCGTACAGCATGATGCTGCCACCACCATGCCTCACCTTAGGGATGAGTATTGGCCAGGTGATGAGCGGTGCCTGGTTTCCTCCAGACGTGACGCTTGGCATTCAGGCCAAGAGTTCAATATGGGTTTCATCAGACCAGAGAATCTTGCTTCTCATGGTCTGAGTGTCCTTTAGGTGCCTTTTGGCAAACTCCAAGCGGGCTGTCCCGTGTTCCTCGATGTGCCTTTTACTGAGGAGTGGCTTCCGTTTGGCCACTCTAACATAAAGGTCTGATTGGTGGAGTCTGCAGAGATGGTTGACCTTCTGGAAGGTTCTCCCATCTCCACAGATGAACTCTGGAGCTTTGTCAGAGTGATCATCTGGTTCTTGGTCAACTTCCTGACCAAGGCCTTTCTCCCCCGATTGCTCAGTTTGGCCGGGCGGCCAGCTCTACGAAGAGTCTTGGTGGTTCCAAACCTCTTCCATTTAAGAATGATGGAGGACCTTCAAGAATACAGTGTGTTTTGACACAATCCTGTCTCGAAGCTCTACGGACAATTCCTTCAATCTCATAGCCTTGTTTTTGTTCTGACATGCACTGTAAATTGTGATATTGTGATATTTTATAGACAGGTGTGTGCCTTTTCAAATCATGTTCAATCAATTGAATTTAGCACAGGTGGACTCCAATCAAGTTGTCGAAACATCTCAAAGATGATCAATGGAAACAGGATGCACCTGAGCTCAATTTTGAGTCTCATAGCAAAGGGTCTGAATACTTATGTAAACCTGTTTTTACTTTGTCACTATGGGTTATTGTGTGTAAATTGACGAGGGATTTTTATTTATTTAATACATTTTAGAATAATAAGGCTGTAACAAAATGTAGAAAAAGTGAAGGCGTCTGAATACTTTCCGAATCCACTGTATTTCCCTGAAATGCATTGTCAAATCCTAACACTGTAAGATCATATGTTATAACATATCCAGTCATGTTGGCAATTGAACAGGCTTTCAAATGATGTGCACCTGAACCAGATTGTGATTTATAATGGACCGTTTTTGTTTTTGGATTGTTTAAACAACAGTAATTGTGTGATGGTGGGGATGCAGGGTTGTGCTCTAGTTCCTCAATGGCACAGCTAGGAGAACAAAAAAAAAACACCTTATATTAAATAAATACTTCCCTCATTTTACCAGGTAAGTTAACTGAGAACACATTTTCATTTACAGCAACGACCTGGGGAGTAGTTACAGGGGAGAGGAGCTGAAGACTCTTCTTTGAATCATAGAAGTGAATTGAAATTCTTCGGAACTGTGCACACTTTGGAAAGGTGTCTGTTCATTTGGAGACACCAATTAGCCCTCTCACTCAAAGCCTTGTAATTTGTTTGTCTTATCTTGCACCTATCCCACATTTTCCAGGAATATTTGTATTGTGTTACTGAATGTATCCAGAGTATTTTCAGATTTTGTTATCAACAAATGTGGCAAAAAGTACAGTGAATGCAAAATCTACATAACATTAATGGTGCAATATTTGGATTCAGTATTGTGTCAGCTGAATTGTTGTGTCCTCACTTTTGGTTTAATAATTTCCCCATAATCTCCAAACTGTTCCCTTTTCATTGTTACCATGGTTATGCATTTTCACATATCCTCTGCAAGAAAACATTTCAATTTATACTTATCGGCAGGGTAGCCTAGTGGTTAGAGTGTTGGACTAGTAACTGAAAGGTTGCAAGTTCAAATCCCTGAGCTGACAAGGTACAAATCTCTCATTCTGCCCCTGAACAGGCAGTTAACCCACTTTTCCTAGGCCGTCATTGAAAATAAGAATTTGTTCTTAACTGACTTGCCTAGTAAAATAAAGGTAAAATTTAATAAAATAAAAAAAATCTGTTTAGAACAATTCCCACGAGTATATAGGATTAACCCCTGTGTATGTCTTTCCTTACCACGTGTAAGACTCAATTATTTCTGTTATATGTTTTGGTGCAGATAAAGTATGTGTTTAATTTACTATGCGGATAAGAAAGTGGCTGATCACAGAAATGTTCATACAATTTTTGAAAACTACCATCAGTCACTAAAACAGCTAAAACTTGTTCACAGTCAAATGTATTTCTATTCTGACCCTCACAAAATAAAGAACTCAATAAGCTCTATGTTGTTCTCGATCTTCTTTCGAAAGTTGTGTAAATGACAGATGTTTTGTAAAAAAAAACAGACATTCATATAAGATACACATTTCTCAGGTATTTTTAATGATTTTGACGATTTTGATTGATGCAATGATATTGTATATCATATTATTTGAAAGGGTGTCTCGGGCTTTCAAAATGTGCATCTTGCTTTCATCAAGGTTTGGCACCAGCAAATGAAGCTCATTATTGCACACAGAAGTCACCATCCAGTAAAATATAACATTCTGCTCAAGCGGGTAAGGGTCCGAACTGATACGATTGGTATCAGGGGGGTATGCTCTAGAGTAGACAATCCTATCCGCCAATCAGGGCTGTGTATGTAAATATATTTGTATTTGTATCGATACACCCAGAAGATCCAACTGAGCATTGCAATAGCAAAAGGAGGCTCAAGGAAAGAAAAAATACAAATAAATATATATATATATATGGGAGTTATTTTCATGAAATACACACACAGTGATTTATTAGACATACAGTGACATTACAAAATGTATAATTAATAACACTGCATGGGGGCTTTAAGACTGGTGGGGCATAGCTGACCTCCTAGTGTTTCCACCTCCTATTGTGTAATCTATTAAACCTTCATGATTCTCAACACACGACACATATTTATTGACTCAAAGACAGACTATCATTATTGACTCTCTCATTACTACATCTCAGTCACCATATTTAATCTTCTCCTCTCCTGGCAACCATGACTCACATATTACTATTTTACTATCATTAACTGTGAGCAGGATCACAGAAAATACACTATACATTTAAAAAAAGCATGTGGACAACCCTTCAAATGAGAGGAGTATAAAATCGAGCACACCGCCATGCAATCTCCGTAGACAAACATTGGCAGTAGAATGGCCTTACTGAAGAGCTCAATGACTTTCAATGTGGCACCATCACAGGATGCCACCTCTTCAACAGGTCAATTTCTCAAAATTGACCGGGGCAGCTCTAGCCCTGCCACCCCTCCCCCCCCACACACAGACATCGTGCTTGCTGGATAACTGTGACAAGCTGTTACTTACGTTTCTCTCCGTGCTGATGCCCATTACATTTTTTCATCCCTCCACTTTTCCCATTACAATCGACTTTGGGGGCGAAGTGTACTCACTGAGTCAGAAAATCACATTTGAATACACAACCAGCAAACTAATTTAGCCCAGTAACTGTAGCCTATGTTGATAACAGCTGCAGGTGTCCTAAACACTGGTGCCTCACTCTGCCTGCATCCTCACATCCATCTCTGCCAGCCTTGTGTTGTTTTTAAATAGCCCTCCCTCTTCCACTTTTCCACTCCATCAATGCAGCCCTTTCTTCACTATCGCTCACCCATCTGAGAGGCCTTGGAAGACAGCACACTTCCCTGACAGCTCCCCCTCAACTAGAGCTGACCTTTTTTTTGGGTTCAGCAAAGAGCACATCGTAATGAAATACACTTATTGCTCATAGATAAACAATTCCTTTTTTGTATTTAACATGAATCTCGGATCTCAGAAAAGCAAGATAGCTACATTAACAGCCTGTTAAGTACAAGTTGACATTGACTTGTCAAATGTAATGTTTACAATACTTCTCTGAAGAGTTGACTATTTGATTTCCATAAACCGTTTTCGCTAAATCTGTAATACATTTTTAAAAATCCATTCCATACCTCTTAATTATGCTTTACAATGATACATGACACTTATCCACATGGGGCAGGTGTTGTTAATGGCATGTTAC
Organism: Oncorhynchus gorbuscha; assembly: GCF_021184085.1. NCBI lineage: Eukaryota > Metazoa > Chordata > Actinopteri > Salmoniformes > Salmonidae > Oncorhynchus > Oncorhynchus gorbuscha. Next base: position 73,666,471 of record NC_060175.1, on the reverse strand, counting down.
TAAATATTTGGGTATTGTATCCTTATGTTCCACATCCAATTGTTATCCATGGTCAGTTTTCAGGCTGACTGCATGCACTTTGTGCTAATGTTTTTTAATTATTTTTTAAATTTAACCTTTATTTAACCAGATAGGCTAGTTGAGAACAAGTTCTCATTTACATCTGCGACCTGGCCAAGATAAAGCATAGCAGTGTGAACAGACAACAACACAGAGTTACACATGGAGTAAACAATAAACAAGTCAATAACGCAGTAGAAAAAAAGGCATGAGGAGGTAGGCGAATAATTACAATTTAGCAGATTAAAACTGGAGTGATAAATGATCAGATGGTCATGTGCAGGTAGAGATACTGGTGTGCAGAAGAGCAGAAAAGTAAATAAATGAAAACAGTATGGGGATGAGGTAGGTCAATTGGGTGGGCTATTTACCGATGGACTATGTACAGCTGCAGCGATCCGTTAGCTGCTCAGATAGCAGATGTTTAAAGTTGGTGAGGGAGATAAAAGTCTCCAACTTCAGCGATTTTTGCAATTCGTTCCCGCCACAGGCAGCAGAGAACTGGAAGGCATCGCCGAAGTCGAGGATCGGTAGGATAGTCAGTTGTACTTGGGTAACTTTGGCGGTGTGAGTGAAGGAGGCTTTGTTGTGAAATAGAAAGCTGACTCTAGTTTTGATTTTAGATTGGAGATGTGTGATATGAGTTCACAGTCTAACCAGACACCTAGGTACTTATAGATGTTCACGTATTCTAGGTCGGAACCATCCAGGGTGGTGATGCTAGTCGGGTGTGTGGGTGCAAGCAGCGAACGGTTGAAAAGCATGCATTTGGTTTTAAAGCGTTGAAGCTCGTTTGGAGGTTAGATAGCACAGTGTCCAAGGAAGGGCCAGAAGTATACAGAATGGTGTTGTCTGCATAGAGGTGGATCAGGGAATCGCCCGCAGCAAGAGCAACATCATTGATATATACAGAGAAAAGAGTCGGCCCGAGAATTGAACCCTGTGGCACCCCCATAGAGACTGCCAGAGGACCGGACAACATGCCCTCCGACTTGACACACTGAACTCTGTCTGCAAAGTCGTTGGTGAACCAGGCAAGGCAGTCATTAGAAAAACCGAGGCTACTGAGTCTGCCGATAAGAATATGATGATTGACAGAGTCAAAAGCTTTGGCCAGGTCGATGAAGACGGCTGCACAGTACTGTCTTTTATCAATGGCGGTTATTGGTTGTTGTGGAGAGACAGTCCGAAACTGGTAGACTGGTGAGTATTATCCAGACTAAACATCAAAATCAAATCAAATGTATTTATCACATACACATGGTTAGCAGATGTTAATGTGAGTGTAGCGAAATGCTTGTGCTTCTAGTTCCAACAATGCAGTAATAACCAACGAGTAATCTAACTAACAATTCCAAAACTACTACCTTATACACACAAGTGTAAAGGGATAAAGAATATGTACATAAAGATATATGAATGAGTGATGGTACACAGCGGCATAGGCAAGATGCAGTAGATGGTATCGAGTACAGTATATACATATGAGATGAGTATGTAAACAATGTGGCATAGTTTAAAGTGGCTAGTGATACATGTATTACATAAAGATGCAGTAGATGATATAGAGTACAGTATATACGTATACATATGAGATGAATAATGTAGGGTATGTAAACATTATATTAAGGTGCATTGTTTAAAGTGGCTAGTGATATATTTTACATCAATTCCCATCAATTCCCATTATTAAAGTGGCTGGAGTTGAGTCAGTGTGTTGGCAGCAGCCACTCAATGTTAGTGGTGGCTGTTTAACAGTCTGATGGCCTTCATATAGAAGCTGTTTTTCAGTCTCTCGGTCCCAGCTTTGATGCACCTGTACTGACCTCGCCTTCTGGATGATAGCGGGGTGAACAGGCAGTGGCTCGGGTGGTTGTTGTCCTTGATGATCTTTATGGCCTTCCTGTGACATCGGGTGGTGTAGGTGTCCTGGAGGGCAGGTAGTTTGCCCCCGGTGATGCGTTGTGCAGACCTCACTACCCTCTGGAGAGCCTTACGCTTGAGGGCGGAGCAGTTGCCGTACCAGGCGGTGATACAGCCCGCCAGGATGCTCTCGATTGTGCATCTGTAGAAGTTTGTGAGTGCTTTTGGTGATAAGCCGAATTTCTTCAGCCTCCTGAGTTTGAAGAGGCGCTGCTGCACCTTCTTCACGATGCTGTCTGTGTGGGTGGACCAATTCAGTTTGTCTGTGATGTGTACGCCGAGGAACTTAAAACTTTACTACCCTCTCCACTACTGTTCCATCGATGTGGATAGGGGGGTGTTCACTCTGCTGTTTCCTGAAGTCCACAATCATCTCCTTAGTTTTGTTGACGTTGAGTTTGAGGTTATTTTCCTGACACCACACTCCGAGGGCCCTCACCTCCTTCCTGTAGGCCGTCTCGTCGTTGTTTGGTAATCAAGCCTACCACTGTTGTGTCGTCCACAAACTTGATGATTGAGTTGTGGGTCCCCAGTGTTGAGGATCAGCGGGGTGGAGATGTTGTTACCTACCCTCACCACCTGGGGGCGGCCCGTCAGGAAGTCCAGTACCCAGTTGCACAGGGCGGAGTCGAGACCCAGGGTCTCGAGCTTGATGACGAGTTTGGAAGGTACTATGGTGTTAAATGCTGAGCTGTAGTCGATGAACAGCATTCTCACATAGGTATTCCTCTTGTCCAGATGGGTTAGGGCTGTGTGCAGTGTGGTTGAGATTGCATCGTCTGTGGGCCTATTTGGGCGGTAAGCAAATTGGAGTGGGTCTAGGGTGTCAGGTAGGGTGGAGATGATATGGTCCTTGACTTGTCTCTCAAAGCACTTCATGATGACGGAAGTGAGTGCTACGGGGCGGCAGTCGTTTACCTCAGTTACCTTAGCTTTCTTGGGAACAGGAACAATGGTGGCCCTCTTGAAGCATGTGGGAACAGCAGACTGGGATAAGGATTGATTGGATATGTCCGTAAACACACCAGCCAGCTGGTCTGCACATGCTCTGAGGGTGCGGCCGGGGATGCTGTCTGGGCCTGCAGCCTTGCGAGGGTTAACACGTTTAAATGTTTTACTCACCTCGGCTGCAGTGAAGGAGAGTCCGCATGTTTTGGTTCCGGGCCGTGTCAGTGGCACTGTATTGTCCTCAAAGTGGGCAAAAAATGTATTTGGTCTGCCTGGGAGCAAGACATACTGGTCCGTGACTGGGCTGGTTTTCTTTTTGTAATCCGTGATTGACTGTAGACCCTGCCACATACCTCTTGTGTCTGAGCCATTGAATTGCGATTCTACTTTGTCTCTATACTGATGCTTAGCTTGTTTGATTGCCTTGCAGAGGGAATAGCTACACTATTTGTATTCGGTCATGTTTCCGGTCACCTTGCCCTGATTAAAAGCAGTGGTTTGCGCTTTCAGTGTCACGCGAATGCTGCCATCAATCCACGGTTTCTGGTTTGGGAATGTTTTAATCGTTACTATGGGAACGACATCTTCAACGCACGTTCTAATGAACTCACTCACCGAATCAGCGTATTCATCAATGTTGTTGTTTGACGCAATACGAAACATATCCCAGTCCACGCGATGGAAGCAGTCTTGGAGCGTGGAATCAGATTGGTCGGACCAGCGTTGAACAGACCTCAGCGCGGGAGCTTCTTGTTTTAGCTTCTGTCTGTAGGCAGCTTTTCCGAAAGGAGGGCGGGGGTGGGCCTTATATGCATCGCGGAAGTTAGAATAGCAATGATCCAAGGTTTTACCAGCCCTGGTTGCGCAATCGATATGCTGATACAATTTAGGGAGTCTTGTTTTCAAATTAGCCTTGTTAAAATCCCCAGCTACAATGAATGCAGCCTCAGGATATGTGGATTCCAGTTTGCAAAGAGTCAAATAAACTTTGTTCAGAGCCATCGATGTGTCTGCTTGGGGGGGAATATATACGGCTGTGATTATAATCGAAGAGAATTCCCTTGGTAGATAATGCGGTCGACATTTGATTGTGACGAATTCTAAATCAGGTGAACAGAAGGACTTGAGTTCCTGTATGTTGTTGACCACACCATGTCTCATTAACCATAAAGCATACACCCCCACCCTTCTTCTTACCAGAAAGATGTTTGTTTCTGTCGGCGCGATGCCTGGAGAAACCAGCTGGCTGCACCGACTCCGATAGCGTCTCTCGAGTGAGCCATGTTTCCGTGAAGCAAAGAACGTTACAGTCTCTGATGTCCCTCTGGAATTCTACCCTTGCTCGGATTTCGTCAACCTTGTTGTCAAGAGACTGGACATTGGCAAGAAGTATGCTAGGGAATGGTGCGGGATGTGTCCGTCTCCGGAGTCTGACCAGAAGACCGCTTTGTTTCCCTCTTTTACGAAGTCGTTGTTTTGGGTCGCCGGCTGGGATCCATTCCATTGTCCTGGGTGAAAGGCAGAACACACGATCCGCTTTGTGAAAGTCATATTCTTGGTCGTACTGATGGTGAGTTGACGCTGCTCTTATATTCAGTAGTTCTTCTCGACTGTATGTAATGAAACCTAAGATGACCTGGGGTACCAATGTAAGAAATAACACGTAAAAACGCGAAGCGAGGCGGCCATCTCTGTCGGCACTGGAAGTCACTAGTCGCTGGTATCTGTGCAGAAGGTAAAATCCGCTAGCAATGGCTAACAATGCTGGTTAGCTTCTGGAGGTTCTTGAATGTGTTCTAAAATTAAAAATAATATTCCGTATTGAAAAGAGATAGAAAATAAAATTTAAATATATATATACAATATATAATATATAAAAATACAAAAGCACTGCTACGCCATCTTGGATATGTGATCGTCGAGGTAATGAAACAAGGCTTACTTTGCAGCCATCTCCATATTTTTGAGACAAAGCAATAGAATACAGTCAAGAGTGATATGATAGCTGATTCCCAGTATTTAGGGGGCTTCTTTTCCTCAACTCCTTCCCTATCTCTGGTCATAGGAAGCCAGTTAGGACTATTGGCACTGGGACACCAGTAACAATTGATTATGATTGGACTCTTCTAGCTGTTACAATGGCATTCCCTGACATGCGCTGATGAAGGATATGTGGGCTTGATTTATGAGTTAGCCACAGTATAATATACAGTATAGCTTTCCAGTCCTATTGCAAAATATAGTTAACCTTTTACTGCAATGGGCTAAATCAGGGTCACACAGAGTGTTTCATGGTAGTCTTAAACAAATCTACTTTGAAACAAAAGTATACACCCCACACATGGTTATGGGCTTAAAAAAAGAAGACACATGTACCATGTCAGATACAGAGTTGTAATGTATTACATTTTGAGTTTCCATCACAATATTGCACTATATATACATCACAGAAGACTGAAATATAACAAAACTGTTTGGATTTTCAGCTGCTTTTCTTTACCCATGGGGCCACTAGGTCATTTGACTGCAGGAAAGGATTTTAAGGACCTGGGCTCTTATTTAGAAAGCATCTCATAGTAAGAGTGCTGGTCTAGGATCAGTTTTGCCTTTTCAATCATTATGAATAGAGGGGGAGGGACCTGATCGTACCCTGAGATGCTTTATGAATACAAGCCCTGAATATTAGAGAAGCAGCCAGCTGCAGATTATACGCGCTGATGCCTCCTGGTCTGTGAAACGCAAAGCGCAAAGCGCATGCGCTTGAGTCTCAAATGGTATTTTTGCACATCAGTTGGTATGTGCATGTGCAACCTGAACACTTGATGTGTTCCAGGGCGTCAGTGTGCTATGCACATACCAGTCGGTGCAACAACTCTGGTCCAGGGCGTTATGTTAGTGTGGATATTTGGTATTTGGTATTGGTATTTTATAGACAAGAACAGCTCAGCTTTTGGAGTGTGGTGTCAAAAAATCAGAGCATCTCTTTATTACGGACAGACCTCTCCCCATCGTTACAACCACTGAATCTATATGTTTTAACCACGGCAGTTTACAATCTAAGGTAACAGCAAGTAATTTAGTCTCCTCAACTTGTTCAACAGCCACACCATTCATTACCAGATTCAGCTGAGGTCTAGAAAGGGAATGATTTGTACCAAATACAATACTCTTAGTTTTAGAGATGTTCAGGATCAGTTTATTACTGGCCACCCATTCCAAAACTTTGTTAGGGTTTCAGTGACGCCCTTAGCTGTGGTTGCTGATGCGTATATGGTTGAATCATCAGCAGAAACGGACACACATGCTTTGTTTAATGCCAGTGGCAGGTCATTGGTAATAATAGAAACAAGTAGGGCCTAGAGAGCTGCCCTGCAGTACACCACATTTGACATGTTTGACATTAGAGAAACTTCCATGAAAGGAAATCCTTTGAGTTCTATTAGATAGATAGCTCTGAATCCATTGGCAGAGGTTGAAAAGCCAAAACACATACATTTTTTCAACAACAGGTTATATATAGTCATTAATATCAAATGCTGCACTGAAATCTAACAGTACAGCTCCCATAATCTTCTTATTTTCACTTTCTTTTAACTGATCATTAGTCATTTGTGTCAGTGCTGTTGAGTGCCCTTCTCTATAAGCATGCCGGAAGTCTGTTTGCTTACAGAGAAATAGCAATATATTTGGTCAAACACAATTTTTTCCAACAGTTTGCTAAGAGCTGGCAGCAAGCTTATAGGTCTGCTGTTAGAACCATTGAAGGCTGCTTTACCACTCTTGGGTAGCGGAATTACTATGGCTTCTCTCCAGGCCTGAGGACAAAGACTTTCTTCTAGGCTCAGATGAAAGATATGACAGATATGAGTGGCTATAGAGTCAGCTACCATCCTTAGTAGCTTTCCATCTAAGTTGTCAATGCCAGGAGGTTTGTCATTATTGATCGATAACGATCATTTTCCCACTTCTCCCACATTAAATTTACAAAATTCAAACTTGCAGTGCTTTTCTTTAATCATTCGTTTTTTTATGCATGAATACAATGGCTCAAAGTTCGTTGTTGGCATTTCATGCCTACGTTTGCCCACTTTGCCAATTAAGTAATCATTAAAATAATTGGCAACATCAAATGGTTTTGTGTTGAAAAAGCCATCTGATTCGATGAAAGATGGAGTTGAATTAGTCTTTCTGCCCATAATTTAATTTAATGCACTCCAAAGTTTTTTTTACCATCATTCTTTACATCATTGATCTTGGCTTCAAAATACAGTTTCTTCTTCTTTTTGTTGAGTTTAGTCACACAATTTCTCAGTTTGTAGAAAGACAACCAGTCAGATGTGCTGCCACTCCTTTTGCCCAATCGCTTTCAACCATAAAGTGTTTCAATTCCTCATCAATCCATGGAGCCTTAACAGTTCTAAGAGTCAGTTTCTTAACAAGTGCATGTTAATCAATAATAAATCATTAATCATAAATGCATCAAGTGCAGTGTCTGGATACTCCTCTTTAATCACATCCGACCAACAAATATTTTTAACATCATCCACATGAGAGTCATACTAAAATATTTTGTATGATCTCTAATACACTATTTTAGGCCCAGCTGTTGGAATTTTTGCTTTCCTGGATATAGCCACTACATTGGGATCACTGCATCCAATGGGTACGGATACAGCTTTAGAATAAAGTTCTACAGTGTTAGTAAATGATGATTGATACATGTGGATGATCTTGTTCATGTTGTGTTTGAAAAGACCCTGGTAGGTTGATTAATAACCTGAACCAGATTACAGGCACTCGTTAAAGAAGAAGCTTCCTCTTGAGTCGACAGCTTGATGAAAACCAGTCAATATTTAGGTACCCAAGAAAGTAGACCTGCTGTATCATCAAATTAATTATCTAAGTGAGTCTCAGAAATGGCTAATATATGAATGTTATTTGATGTTAGCAAGTTATTGATTTCATTAACCTTATTTCTAAGGCTACATACAGTGTATATCTATCTTATCAGAGATAGACATAATACAGAAAAGAGCAAACAAAGCAAGATACAAAGAAATACATTCAGCAGTTCATTAATCAATTGGTGTATGTGCATGCTGCAGGGTTGAAGTTAAGCACGCATAGGCTTGGCTCTCTCATCCCCTCCAGGCTTCTGGGAGGGAGGGTGGACAATGAGCCTGTCGTATCGGATGTAAGCAATGTCCCCACGCACTCAGGCAACTTTCATGGCTGGGATCAGTTCTTTCCTCTTCTGGCTCACAGGTTCAGGATAGTCCTTATTGATTAAGAAAAACGTTCCTCTCAAGTTCTTGGCTCTTTACAGAACAGCTACCTTGTCCTTGAACCTCAGGAACTTGACCGCTATTGGCCTGGGTCTATCACCTGGGCCGGTGATGGGTTTTCCAGTCCAGTGGGTGCGCTTCACCTCAATCTTCATGTGGTCCATCTTCAATTTCTCAGAGATCATTCCCCTCACCGTCCAGGTCTCGTGGAGAATCTGCAATTCCATCCACAATCATATTACCTTGATTGTCCCTCAAGATTTATCCGTCATTGTTGTCATGGATTCACACACAGAACTGATGTCCTCGCTCATTGACTTACAGATTGCTGTCATCTTGCTGTTCTCCTGTTTCAACTCATCGAGCTGATCCTGGGAGAACTGCAAACTGTTCTTTTTTTTCACCTTTATTTAACTAAGTCAGTTAAGAACAAACTCTTATTTTCAATGACGGCCTAGGAACAGTGGGTTAACTGCCTGTTCGGGGGCTGAACAACAGATTTGTACCTTGTCAGCTCGGGGGTTTGAACTTGCAACCTTCCGGTTACTAGTCCAACTCTCTAATCACTAGGCTACCCTGCCGCCCCAGGTCCTGGACCTCTCTGGTCAGGTCGTCCATTAGTTTATAAGTTGAATTCACCAGTATTTAGACAAAACACTTGAAGCTATTTTCTTGTTGTTGTAACAACTACTTTGTCTCTTTTTGTTAGTTTAAAAGATCCTTCACTTGTGATAGGGATGGTACTCCCGCCGGCTTTGGTCTTTATCAAGGTAACTAGCAACGTAGGTTAGTTACTCTGTTACTCCTCGCAGTTCCAGACAGAGATTGAAGATTGAAAACAACAAACAGCAGGTATCTAGACAGCCACAAACGTGAGACAATCTGCAGTTCCAGCCACAATGGCTAACTGCATAGCGGGCTGCGTTCAAGCCCTCAAGTTAACCCTGCTAGCTTGATATGCAGCTAGCTAGCAGCTAGGCTAACTGCTAGCCCAAATAGCTCCTCAGACCTGTCCTTGGTTGGCAGTATAACTGGACAGAGGCTAGCAGTCCCAGCAACTGATGCCAACTGCATCGCGGGATCCAAACTAAAATGTTAGCTAGCTACTAAGAACTTTCCGATACACTTTCAAAACAGCAAACAACAAACTTGTTCAAAACAACAAAACCAAGCTCTTCCTCGTTCCGCGTTCAACCAACGTTACAATGTTAATAATGTCAAAAATCATTACAACCACTGTTGCTTGTTCTTTAGCTGTCACTAGCTAGTAGCCTAGTGGCAAAATAGTGTCTACCTAGTAGCGCTAGCTAGGTAGCGGTTAGCTAGCTAGGTAGCGCTAGCTAGGTAGCGGCTAGTTAGTAAGTAGCATCTATTTATTCTATATGCAATTTCACCAACATTGCTGTTGGTGGCGGTAACACTCCATCCTCACTGGTACCATTCCACATCCTGTCTCAACTCGTATGACTCACATCGTCTGTGGAGTGAGAAGGTATCTGTTGGAGGCAGACCCTATTGGGATATTACACTACTACATGTAACTAGTAGCTACTGTATGTCACATGTCATTATCACCTCTACTGTACATCATCATAATAACAGTGGTATGGTGCTTCAACTGAATGTGAAGAAATGCATGATTGTATGATTCAATTGTATGAATTGTATTGATTCTCCAATACAACATGGCAATATAATTTGAAATGCACCACAAACTCTTCAGGACACTGTCAAAACCTTGCAAGATCTAATTTAACAGATATAACTCTTGTGACTCTATTGAAAACCTCATTAGTTGCCTGAGCAAATTGGCATGTAATGGTGTATATAGAATATTCTATCCCTATGACACTGTTGGTCTTGTTAGTATTATCGGATGCATAAAACTTGCCAACCAGGCAGCGTCAGCCCAAGCACAAACTGAGGGCCTTTCAATCGTTACATGCTACGGCCTCTGAATACTGAGCAGAGAAAACAGCCTCTCAGGCCAGAGAAGACACAAACACACACACACACACAGTGAGGGAAAAAAGTATTTGATCCCCTGCTGATTTTGTACGTTTGCCCACTGACAAAGAAATTATCTGTCTATAATTTTAATGGTAGGTTTATTTGAACAGTGAGAGACAGAATAACAACAAAAGAATCCAGAAAAACGCATGTCAAAAATGTTATAAATTGATTTGCATTTTAATGAGGGAAATATGTATTTGACCCCTCTGCAAAACATGACTTAGTACTTGGCGGCAAAACCTTTGTTGGCAATCACAGAGGTCAGACGTTTCTTGTAGTTGGCCACCAGGTTTGCACACATCTCAGGAGGGATTTTGTCCCACTCCTCTTTGCAGATCTTCTCCAAGTCATTAAGGTTTCGAGGCTGCTGTTTGGCAACTCGAACCTTCAGCTCCCTTCACATATTTTCTATGGGATTAAGGTCTGGAGACTGGCTAGGCCACTCCAGGACCTTAATGTGCTTCTTCTTGAGCCACTCCTTTGTTGCCTTGGCCGTTTGTTTTGGGTCATTGTAATGCTGGAATACCCATCCACGACCCATTTTCAATGCCCTGGCTGAGGGAAGGAGGTTCTCACCCAAGATTTGACGGTACATGGCCCTGTCCATCGTCCCTTTGATGCGGTGAAGTTGTCCTGTCCCCTTAGCAGAAAAACACCCCCAAAGCATAATGTTTCCACCTTCATGTTTGACGGTGGGGATGGTGTTCTTGGGGTCATAGGCAGCATTTCTCCTCCTCCAAACACGGCGAGTCGAGTTGATGCCAAAGAGCTCCATTTTGGTCTCATCTGACCACAATACTATAACACAGTTGTCCTCTGAATCATTCAGATTTTCATTGGCAAACTTCAGACGGGCATGTATATGTGCTTTCTTGAGCAGGAGGACATTGCGGGCGCTGCAGGATTTCAGTCCTTCATGGCATAGTGTGTTACCAATTGTTTTCTTGGTGACTATGGTCCCAGCTGCCTTGAGATCATTGACAAGATCCTCCCGTGTAGTTCTGGGCTGATTCCTCACCGTTCTCATGATCATTGCAACTCCACGAGGTGTGATCTTGATTGGAGCCCCAGGCTGAGGGAGATTGACAGTTATTTTGTGTTCCATTTGCGAATAATCGCACCAACTGTTGTCACCTTCTCACCAAGCTGCTTGGCAATGGTCTTGTAGCCCATTCCAGCCTTGTGTAGGTCTACAATCTTGTCCCTGACATCCTTGGGGAGCTCTTTGGTCTTGGCCATGGTGGAGAGTTTGGAATCTGATTGATTGATTGCTTCTGTGGACAGGTATCTTTTATACAGGTAACAAACTGAGATTAGGAGCACTCCCTTTAAGAGTGTGCTCCTAATCTCAGCTCGTTGCTTGTATAAAAGACACCTGGGAGCCAGAAATCTTTCTGATTGAGAGGGGGTCAAATACTTATTTCCCTTAAAATGCAAATCAATTTATAACATTTTTGACATGCGTTTTTCTGGATTTTGTTGTTGTTATTCTGTCTCTCACTATTCAAATAAACCTACCATTAAAATTATAGACTGATCATTTCTTTTCAGTGGGCAAACTTACAAAATCAGCAGGGGATTAAATACTTTTTTCCCTCACTGTAAATATAACCGGCAACCATGAAATCCACTCTGAGGGCGTCATTTGGGTTTAATAGTCTCAGGCAAGGCTACCTCATTAATTGTGTGATTGCCAATAACCACACACACACATACATCACACACAAATGTACAGTGCATTCAGAAAGTATTCAGACCCATTGACTTTTTCCACATTTTCTTACATTGCAACCTTAATTGTTCTGAAAGAGCTGCAAAACCTGGACCCGTATAAATCAGCTGGGCTTGACAATCTGGACCCTCTATTTCTGAAACTATCTGCCGCCATTGTCGCAACCCCTATTACCAGCCTGTTCAACCTCTCTTTCATATCGTCTGAGATCCCCAAGGACTGGAAAGCTGCCGCAGTCATCCCCCTCTTCAAAGGGGGTGACACCCTGGACCCAAACTGTTACAGACCTATATCCATCCCGCCCTGCCTATCTAAGGTCTTCGAAAGCCAAGTCAACAAACAGGTGTCCGCTATGCAATCCGGTTTCCGAGCCGGTCACGGGTTCACCTCAGCCACACTCAAGGTACTAAACAACATCATAACCGCCATCGATAAAAGACAGTACTGTGCAGCCGTCTTCATCGACCTTGCCAAGGCTTTCAACTCTGTCAATCACCATATTCTTATCGGCAGACTCAGTAGCCTCGGTTTTTCGGATGACTGCCTTGCCTGGTTCACCAATTACTTTGCAGACAGAGTTCAGTGTGTCAAATCGGAGGGCATGTTGTCCGGTCCTCTGGCAGTCTCTATGGGGGTGCCACAGGGTTCAATTCTCGGGCCGACTCTTTTCTCTGTATATATCAATGATGTTGCTCTTGCTGCGGGCGATTCCCTGATCCACCTCTACGCAGACGACACCATTGTATACACTTTCGGCCCGTCATTGGACACTGTGCTATCTAACCTCCAATCGAGCTTCAATGCCATACAACACTCCTTCCGTGGCCTCCAACTGCTCTTAAACGCTAGTAAAACCAAATGCATGCTTTTCAACCGATCGCTGCCTGCACCCGCATGCCCGACTAGCATCACCACACTGGATGGCTCCGACCTTGAATATGTGGACACCTATAAGTACCTAGGTGTCTGGCTAGACTGCAAACTCTCCTTCCAGACCCATATCAAACATCTCCAATCGAAAATCAAATCAAGAATCGGCTTTCTATTCCGCAACAAAGCCTCCTTCACTCACGCTGCCAAGCTTACCCTAGTAAAACTGACTATCCTACCGATCCTCGACTTCGGCGACGTCATCTACAAAATTGCTTCCAACACTCTACTCAGCAAACTGGATGCAGTTTATCACAGTGCCATCCGTTTTGTCACTAAAGCACCTTATACTACCCACCACTGCGACTTGTATGCTCTAGTCGGCTGGCCCTCGCTACATATTCGTCGCCAGACCCACTGGCTTCTGGTCATCTACAAGGCCATGCTAGGCAAAGCTCCGCCTTATCTCAGCTCACTGGTCACGATGGCAACACCCATCCGTAGCACGCGCTCCAGCAGGTGTATCTCATTGATCATCCCTAAAGCCAACACCTCATTCGGCCACCTTTCGTTCCAGTACTCTGCTGCCTGTGACTGGAACGAATTGCAAAAATCGCTGAAGTTGGAGACTTTTATCTCCCTCACCAACTTCAAACATCAGCTAGCTGAGCAGCTAACCGATCGCTGCAGCTGTACATAATCTATTGGTAAATAGCACACCCATTTTCACCTACCTCATCCCCACAGTTTTTATTTATGTACTTTTCTGCTCTTTTGCACACCAATATCTCTACCTGTACATGATCATTTATCACTCCATTGTTAATCTGCAATATTGTAATTATTTGCCTACCTCCTCATGTCTTTTGCACACATTGTATATAGACTCCCCTTTTTTTCTCTGTGTTATTGACTTGTTAATTGTTTACTCCATGTGTAACTGTGTTGTCTGTTCACACTGCTATGCTTTATCTTGGCCAGGTCGCAGTTGCAAATGAGAACCTGTTCTCAACTAGCCTACCTGGTTAAATAAAGGTGAAATAAAAAATAAATAAAAAATAAATAAAAAAATGATATGGATTAAATAACACTCTACACATACAATAACCCATAATGACAAAGTGAAGCAAATTTATAAAAATGTAAAACTGATATACCGAATTTATATCAGTATTCAAACCCTTTGCTATGAGACTAGAAATCGAGCTCAGGTGCATCCTGTTTCCATTGATCATCCTTGAGATGTTTCTACAACTTGACTGGAATACTCCTGTAGTAAATTCAATTGATTGGACATAATTTGGAAAGGCACACACCTATCTATTATAAGGTCCCACTGCTGACAGTGCATGCCAGAGCAACAAAAACAAAAAAGCCATGAGGTCGAAGGAATTATCCATAGAGCTCTGAGACAGGATTGTGTCAGATCTGGGGAAGGGTACCAAAGAATGTCTGAAGCATTGAAGGTCCCCAAGAACACAGTGGCCTCCAGCATTCTTAAATGGAAGAAGTTTGGAACCACCAAGACTCTTCCTAGAGCTGGCTGTCCGGAGTAGTAGGCTAGTTTCAATTATTATTATTTTTTTATATTTTTTATTTGACCCCCTTTCCTCCCCATTTTCGTGGTATTCAATTGTTAGTAATAACTATCTTTTCTCATCGCTACAACTTCCGTACGGGCTCTGGAGAGACGAAGGTAGAAAGCTTCCGAAACACAACCCAACCAAGCTGCACTGCTTCTTAACACAGCGCACATCCAACCCGGAAGCCAGCCACACCAATGTGTCGGAGGAAACACCGTGCACCTGGCGACCTTGGTTAGCATGCACTGCGCCCGGCCCGCATGCACGATGAGACAAGGATATCCCTACCGGCCAAACCCTCCCTAACCCGGACGATGCTAGGCTAATTGTGCGTCACCCCACGGACCTCCCGGTCACGTCAGAGCGCGAACCCAGAGTCTCTGGTGGCACAGCTAGCGCTGCGATGCAGAGCCCTAGACCACTGCACCACCCGGGAGGCCCCCGGCAAGTTTCAATTTGACTGATTAGCCACATACCATGGTCACTCTATTTTTTTTCCCTCAGAGGTCATGTACTATAATGTTGCCCCAGTGAGGAAAGCAACCGGTGTTAACAACAAACAAGTCCCACCGAGTGGGTATTGATGTCTCTGCTGTCCTTGCTTGCTGTCAGCCATTGTACCTTGAGCTCTGCAATAAATACAAATACTGGGCCGAACAAACAAGCGTGTTGACACACAGACAATCTTCCCATTCTAAGGAATAAGAGGTCTCCCTAGCCTAGTGCAACAAGGACACCTTACTCCACTTGGATGAACCTTCCCTCCGATCCCTTCCTCAAAGCCCTAATGTCCCCACATGTCAGGTATGTCGTCATTAGTCTCAAACGTTCCCATAAGTCACATTCGCAAGACGGCCAACGGGGAGACATCATCTTTAGTACAGCTGTAATGTCCATCCGCCTGTGTGGTATCATATACACTCTAGGCTGCACTAAGAGGGGTTCCAAAGAAGCATTGATGGGAATTAAGATACAATGATTCTAACTCTGTTGGGTTGACTGGGTAAATAAAATTTGATTTGATTTAGTCCTACTCTTTAACTTTGATTCTTGGTTAAAATGGCGACGTGAATCCAACAATGAATTAATAATTTGTAGACAAACTGGAATGAAGCCAGAAGTCAGTGGCACAAAATATACATTTCCTTCACACTTTTATATTTGGTTGCATTGAGAACCAAACACAATGCAATATTACTTTTGTAATACAGTTAATATCCTAAAGTTAAAGCTATCCTACAGACTAGGCCTAACAGCATTTATTCAGCTTTAGGATGAGTAACACACCCATGGCCACATTTTGAGCTTAGTCTATAGCAGTCTAACTATAAATGTATTCTAATGTAATCATAGAAAGTGGTGCATGTTCAAGATATCATGCAAAGGCCGCAGGTCTGTGGAGATATTCAGAATTGCTATAATAATCTGTGCCAAGTCTCGAACAGCAATGATCACTTGCAAATCAAGTCAAATGTCATTTGTCACGTGGTGAATACAAGAGGTGTGGGACTTTACCGTGAAATGCTTACTTATGAGCCCTTTCCCAACAATGCAGAGTTAAAAAGTAAGAAAATGTGCAAATACATTTGAAAATGGTAACACAATAAATAACAGTAATAACGCTACAGTATATTCAAGGAGTAACGGTACTGAGTCAATGTGCAGGGTTGATGCAATATGTACATGTAAGTTGGGTTAAAAGTGACTCTGCAATCAGGATAGATAACAGTGTTGTAGCAGCAGCCTGCGTGGATAGTGTGTGCATGTGTGTGTATGGCATCAATAAGCATGTGTGTTTTGTGTGTGTGTATATGTGGGAAGCCATTTTATGAACTGTTCAGCAGTCTTATGGCTTGGGGGTTGTGCTGTTCAGGTGCCTTTTGGTCCCAGACTTGGCGCTCTGGTACTGCTTGACGTGTGGTAGCAGAGTGAATAGTCTATGGCTTGGGTGGTTGGGATCTTTGACCATTTTCTGGACCTTTCTCTGACACCGCTTGGTATAGAGCTCCTGGATGGCAGGGATCTCGGCCCCAGTGATGTAATGGGTCGTCTGCACCACCCTCTATAGCGCCTTGCATTCGAGGGCGGTGCAGTTGCCATACCAAGCTGTGATGCAGCCAGTCAAGATGCTCTCAATGGTGCAGCTGTAAAACTATGTACAGTGCCTTCAGAAAGTATTCATACCCCTTGAGGTATTCCACATTTTGCTGTGTTACAGCCTGAATTCAAAATGGATTACATATTTTTTTCACCCATCTACACACAAAAGCCCATAATGACAAAGTGAAAACATGTTTTTAGACATTTTTGCAAATTAATTTGAAATACAGAAATATCTAATTTATATCTCAGTCCCGAGCTTCTCCTCAGTCCCGAGCTTCCCCTCAGTCCCGAGCTTCCCCTCAGTCCCGAGCTTCCCCTCAGTCCCGAGCTACCCCTCAGTCCGGAGCTGCCCCTCAGTCCAGTGGGGCCCGTTGTTAGGTTTCCTAGGCCAAGGTTAGCGGCGAGGGTCGCCACTCAAGGGACGCTAAGGAGGTGGACTAAGACAACTATGGAGTGGGGTCCACGTCCAGCGCCAGAGCCGCCATCGCGGACCGACGCCCACCCAGACCCTCCCCTATAGGTTAAGGTTTTGCGGCCGGAGTCCGCACCTTGGGGGGGGTACTGTCACGTTCTGACCTTTATTTCCTTTGTTTTGTATTTATTTTAGTATGTTCAGGGCGTGAGTTGGGTGGGCAGTCTATGTTTGTTTTTCTGTTTTTCTGTTTTGGGGTATTTCTATGTTTCGGCCAAGTATGGTTCTCAATCAGAGGCAGGTGTCATTAGTTGTCTCTGATTGAGAATCATACTTAGGTAGCCTGTTTTGTGTTGGGTTTTGTGGGTGATTGTTCCTGTCTCTGTGTTTGCACCAGATAGGGCTGTTTAGGTTTTCACACGTTTATTGTTTTTGTTAGTTTATTCATGTATAGTGTCTTTATAAATTAAACATGAATAACCACCACGCTGCATTTTGGTCCGCCTCTCTTTCACCAGAAGAAAACCCTTACAATTGGCCTCATGGTGACATCCCTGAGCAGTTTCCTTCCCCTCCAGCAACGGAGTTAGGAAGGACACCTGTACCTTTTGTAGTGACTGGGTTTATTGATACACCATCAAAACTGTAATTAATATTTTCACCATGCTCAAAGGGATATGCCAATAGGTGCCCTTCTTTGCAAGGCTTTGGAAAACCTTCCTGATCTTTGTGGATGAATCTGTGTTTGAAATTCACTGCTCGACTGAGGGATCTTACAGATAATTGTATGTGTGGGGTACAGCGATGAGTCATTCAAAAATCATGTTAAACCCTATTATTGCACACAGAGTCCATGCAACTTATTATGTGACTTGTTAAGCACATTTATACTCCTGAACTTATTTAGGCCATAACAAAAGGGTGGAATACTTTTTGACTGAAGACATTTCAGCTTTTAATTTTTAATTTTTAAAAATGTAACATAGAAAAACATAATTGCACTTTGACAATATGGGTATTGTGTGTAGATCAGTGACACAACATCTCAATGTAATACATTCAGAATGTGGAAAAAGTCAAGGAGTGTGACTACTTTCTGGCACTGTACTATGTACTTTTAATGTAGCCTAATCTCAACTGCAATCAAGGTAATTTGGTTGTGCTATTAGCACAGTGATAACATAAGTGTTGTATAAATACAAAATGTCTCAACGTATTCCCATTTGAACTTTGTTGTGCTTTTAAGTGCATTGATAACACACTGGTATTTCAACAAACTTCTGGCTGTGTTTTTGAGTGAGTGAATATAGGTTGAAACCTCATTGAAACCTCATTGATTAACGACCCGAAGCAAATATTACCCAGATTTCCACATTGAAAATCAGTGGGATCTCACATTTTGCAACACACATTAAGAAAAAGCATGTGATCAAACAAAGCTTCAGATGTCATTGATCAGGTGGTAATTGGAATTTGATACAAGCATTTGTACTTTTGTATCTGATCAGACTGCTTTGAAAATTTTAGGCAAGCCTCGAAGCATCGGTGCTGTGAGTCCCATCACTACTAACCAGTTTTGGGAAGTGCGTCCCATAACTACTAACCAGTTTTGGGAAGTTACTCTGAAAATATAGTTGACCATGCTACCAATTACTTCACACTGTAAGAAGAAGCTACACTAAAGCTATTCTTTAGAAAAATATAGTTTAATTAAGTAAAGTTACTTTCCAGCTACACCGCTACATGGCAAAAAAAAGTAAATAACTACTGAAAACATGACCAAGATTTAAATGTAGTTCAACCGCCACCAAACTACTACAATATGTAGTTAAATTACTAGTTGAACTACATGTAGTACACTACTCCCCAACACTGCTACTAACAGCCAATTGAAATGACCAAAATTGAATGAAATTAGCTGCATTTAGGCCCCACATTTAACGGTGCAAACCAGTGAATGTGAAAGTTGTTCAATTCCATTGACAGATTTGAGAGAATTAGCCCTTGCTTATTATAACTTTGAAGATTAGATCATTTATTTTTATCATCTGTTTCATTCTTTATTCCAAAACAATTTAACATTTTCCATTTCAATAAGACCTATGAGGGATTTACTAATACTGCCTATTTATCTATGGCCCTCAATGCTACCTATTTATTTCAACAGTATAGAAGCATAATTGCTTACTCACACCAAGTTAAGCTCGTTAGGCTGCATTTTGTTAATGCTTCATATTCGTAAATATAGAGCCATGAACAACTGAGCATGCTGTTGTTGATTTTTCTATATCATTAGTAATTAAATGCAGAATATGTAGATTAAATGTCAGGAAGCAAAACCAGCGGAACGTTAAAAAATAATAATGAAATTAAAATAACACACCATTTTCGTGGTAATTCTGTATTTAAGTATTTAAATGTTATTTTATATAATCAACATGGCAGAGGACGAGCATGATGAATACATACAGTGCATTCGGAAAGTACTCAGACCCCTTGACTTAACCACATTTTGTTACGTTACAGCCTTACTCTAAAACCTATTAAATGTTTTTTTTCCCGAATCAAATTACGCACATAATGACACCGCAAAAACGGATATATTTGATAAATTTTTGCAAAAGTAAATAAAATAAAAACAGAATTATCACATTTACATAAGTATTCAGACCCTTTGCTCTATACTTTGTTGAAGCACCTTTGGCAGAGATTACAGACTCAAGTCTTTTTGGGTATGACGCTACAAGCTTGGCACACCTGTATTTGGGGAGTTTCTCCCATTCTTCTCTGCATATCCTCTCAAGCTCTATCAGGTTAAAATGGGGAGCGACGCTGCACATCTATTTTCAGACCTCTTTCAGGTCTCTCAGAGATGTTTGATCGGGTTCAAGTCTGGGCCCTGGCTGGGCCACTCAAGGACATTCAGAGACTTGTCCCGAAGCCACTCCTGCGTTGTCTTTGCTGTGTGCTAAGGATTGCTGTCCTATTGGAAGGTGAACCTTGGCTCTAGTCTGAGATCCTGAGCTCTCTGAAGCAGGTTTTCATCAAGGATCTCTCTGTACTTTGCTCCGTTCATCTTTCCCTTAATCCTGACAAGTCTCCCAGTCTCTGCCACTGAAAAACATCCCTACAGCATGATGCTGCCACCACCATGCTTCATCGTGGGGATGGTGCCAGGTTTCCTCCACATGTGACGCTTGGCATTCAGGCCAAAGAGTTCAATCTTGGTTTCATCAGACCAGAGAATCTTGTTGCTCATGGTCTGATAGTCCTTTAGGTGCCTTTTGACAAACTCCAAGCAGGCAGTCATGTGTCTTTTACTGAGGAGTGGCTTCCGTCTGGCCATCCTGATTTGTGGAGTGCTGCAGAGATGATTGTCCTTCTGGAAGGTTCTCCCATCTCCACAGAGGATCTCTGGAGCTCTGTCAGAGTGACCATCGGGTTCTTGGTCACTTCAGTGACCAAGGCCCTTCTCCCCCTATTGTTCAGTTTGGCCAGGACGCCAGCTCTAGGAAGAGTCTTAGTGGTTCCAAACTTCTTCCATTCAAGAATGATGGAGGCCACTGTGTTTTGGGGGACCTTCAATGCTGCAGGAACCCTCTTGGTACCCTTCCCCAGATCTGTGCCTCAACACAATACTGTCTCGGAGCTCTACGAACAATTCCTTCGACCTCATGGCTTGGTTTTTGCACTGACATGCAGTGTCAACTGTGGGACCTTATATAGACAGGCGTGTGCCTTTCTAAATCGTGTCCAATCAATTGAATTTACCACAGGTGGACTCCAATCAAGTTGTAGAAACATCTCAAGGATGTTCAATCGAAACAGGATGCGCCTGAGCTCAATTTCGATGTCTCATAGCAAAGGGTCTGAATAAGTTTTCACTTTGTCATTATGGGGTTTTATGTGTCGATTGTTTTTTATTTAATCCATTTTAGGATAAGGCTGTAACGTAACAAAATGTGGAAAAAGTCAAGGGGTCTGAATACTTTCTGAATGCACTGTACATTAAAAAAGACGGTAGAAAACCTCTTTCCTGTTCTTAAGGTCTTTCTCCCTCTCTCCCGCTCTCTCTCTCATTCTCTTTTTTTGTGTGTCGCTATTTTTGCTAAGGTAAGATGACAGCAGAGAAGACAACATCCAGCGACACCAAAAAATGTAAATAGTGCAAACTGCAGTTTGTCCACAATTTCCTCCTCTGGAGTCCGATGGCAATTGCTCAGCTTTGAATATAGATATATTTCCTGTCACAAGCAATGGCTGTGTGGTATTTTTTTTCAAAAGCAGTAAGTTGAATTTTCAGATAAGATTAAAGTGCAGGTGATTTTTTCGCAGTTCAGGAAGAGGCTGCATTGCAGAGGTGTTGAACATCCCTGAACTGTACGTGTGAGAAATCAGTGGCCTGTGCATATCTTTACATTCAGGTTCAATTCCCTCCTCAGCCTCGACCTTGACTGTAATGCCCAGACTACCCAGTCTTGAGTAGAAACACAATTTCACCATTACAGCTTGCGGGACGGCTTAGTTTCCTTCCTTCTAAAGGTAGACTCTAAATGAGGGATTGCCGCAATCCACTCACTGTATGTGCTTGGAAGCATGTCCACTGTGAAACAAGCATTGCCGAGGCTTGTCCTAAAAGTAAACATGGCAAGTATTTGTTTTTTAATCAAAACAACATTTCCACATGTGAATGCCCAACCGTAACTCAGGATAGCTTTGCCACTGTAAGTTGGGCTATCTGATGTTGGACCCTGCTGGACCTTGGCTCTCCATACTTCATTTTAAACCCCATAACAGTTTTGCAGGACACAGAAACATCTGTACATGTCTTCCATATAATAATAGTTAAATGGAGCCAGTGTCTCAGCTATAAGGTTATAGGTGTCCTCTGAACAATGTGCATGTTTGGTGAGTCAGAGCTGTGGTCCACTGCCCACATTGAGCCCCTGTCTGTACGGCTGACAAGACTAGTAGGGCAGGACAGAGGCAGCCTTCGTTCCAACCTCCACTCCACTGCACTGCACTTATACCTCCTTAACTCTATTCATGTGCTAATGACAACCCCCGCACGCCGCCCAGTTACTGATCCTATTCAGCCGCTGTGTCCAGCTCTGCTCCAGTGTCCCCAATCAGACCACTTCGGATCCCCCCAGGGGGATGTCTGTTCTGCATTGGGTTCAGGGGTCGAGTGCATTTCCCCACTTTCTACCCCCTCTCTCACGTTGATTACCCAGAAGGGTCCAAGGCTCCATGACACCAACCGGACGTGAGATGAATTTCAGCCTAATTAATGAGGACGGACTCATCTGGGTCGGGTTATTGTTTATAAACCTCTCAGTATATCCCTCTTCCTCCCCCTCTCTCTTTCTCTATCAAATGTTTTCTCTCTCTCTCTACTCCCTCTCCCTCCCCTCTCTCTTTCTCTCTCAAATGTTCCCTCTCTCTACTCTCTCTACCTCTCCGCTATCTCTTTCTCTCTCAAATGTTCTCTCTCTCTCCCTCTCTAATCTCTCTCCCTCCCCCCTCTCTCAAATGTTTTTTTCTCTCTCTACTCTCTCTCCCCGTCTCTCTTTCTTTCTCGGTCTCTCTCAATAATGAGTAATGTGTCATACGTGGCTGAGGGGGTCATCTATAAATAACACCTGGCGGTATGTTAATTTACAGAGCAAGGAGGGTGTCTGGTGTGTCTTAATGGACAGATGGATGAGCAGTCTGACTGTGACTGTAACTGTCCGTGTCTGTTGTTGTAGTTTATATGGGGTCGGTCTGTGGGGTGTATTGTTGTCACTCAAGTTTTGTGAATAAACACACACATTCTATAATAACATGCCATGAGGCAGATGTTCAAATCAAATCAAATCAAATCAAATTTATTTATATAGCCCTTCGTACATCAGCTGATATCTCAAAGTGCTGTACAGAAACCCAGCCTAAAACCCCAAACAGCAAACAATGCAGGTGTAAAAGCACGGTGGCTAGGAAAAACTCCCTAGAAAGGCCAAAACCTAGGAAGAAACCTAGAGAGGAACCGGGCTATGTGGGGTGGCCAGTCCTCTTCTGGCTGTGCCGGGTAGAGATTATAACAGAAAATGACCAAGATGTTCAAATGTTCATAAATGACCAGCATGGTCAAATAATAATAAGGCAGAACAGTTGAAACTGGAGCAGCAGCACAGTCAGGTGGACTGGGGACAGCAAGGAGCCATCATGTCAGGTAGTCCTGGGGCACGGTCCTAGGGCTCAGGTCCTCCGAGAGAGAGAAAGAAAGAGAGAATTAGAGAGAGCATATGTGGGGTGGCCAGTCCTCTTCTGGCTGTGCCGGGTGGAGATTATAACAGAACGTGGCCAAGATGTTCAAATGTTCATAAATGACCAGCATGGTTGAATAATAGTAAGGCAGAACAGTTGAAACTGGAGCAGGAGCATGGCCAGGTGGACTGGGGACAGCAAGGAGTCCTCATGTCAGGTAGTCCTGGGACATGGTCCTAGGGCCCAGGCCAGTTGAAACTGGAGCAGCAGCATGGCCAGGTGGACTGGGGACAGCAAGGAGTCATCATGTCAGGTAGTCCTGGGGCATGGTTCTAGGGCTCAGGTCCTCCGAGAGAGAGAAAGAAGGAGAGAAGGAGAGAATTAGAGAACGCACACTTAGATTTACACAGGACACCGAATAGGACAGGAGAAGTACTCCAGATAAACAAACTGACCCTAGCCCCCGACACATAAACTACTGCAGCATAAATACTGGAGGCTGAGACAGGAGGGGTCAGGAGACACTGTGGCCCCATCCGAGGACACCCCGGACAGGGCCAAACAGGAAGGATATAACCCCACCCACTTTGCCAAAGCACAGCCCCCACACCACTAGAGGGAAATCTACAACCACCAACTTACCATCCTGAGACAAGGCCGAGTATAGCCCACAAAGATCTCCGACACGGTACAACCCAAAGGGGGGAAACCCAGACAGGCCGACCACAACAGTGAATCAACCCACCCAGGTGACGCACCCCCCCAGGGACGGCACGAGAGAGCCCCAGCAAGCCAGTGACTCAGCCCCCGTAACAGGGTTAGAGGCAGAGAATCCCAGTGGAAAAAGGGGAACCGGCCAGGCAGAGACAGCAAGGGCGGTTCGTTGCTCCAGAGCCTTTCCGTTCACCTTCCCACTCCTGGGCCAGACTACACTCAATCATATGACCCACTGAAGAGATGAGTCTTCAGTAAAGACTTAAAGGTTGAGACCGAGTTTGCGTCTCTGACATGGGTAGGCAGACCGTTCCATAAAAATGGAGCTCTATAGGAGAAAGCCCTGCCTCCAGCTGTTTGCTTAGAAATTCTAGGGACAATTAGGAGGCCTGCGTCTTGTGACCGTAGCGTACGTATAGGTATGTACGGCAGGACCAAATCAGAGAGGTAGGTAGGAGCAAGCCCATGTAATGCTTTGTAGGTTAGCAGTAAAACCTTGAAATCAGCCCTTGCTTTGACAGGAAGCCAGTGTAGAGAGGCTAGCACTGGAGTAATATGATCAAATTTTTTGGTTCTAGTCAGGATTCTAGCAGCCGTATTTAGCACTAACTGAAGTTTATTTAGTGCTTTATCCGGGTAGCCGGAAAATAGAGCATTGCAGTAGTCTAACCTAGAAGTGACAAAAGCATGGATTAATTTTTCTGCATCATTTTTGGACAGAAAGTTTCTGATTTTTGCAATGTTACGTAGATGGAAAAAAGCTGTCCTCGAAATGGTCTTGATATGTTCTTCAAAAGAGAGATCAGGGTCCAGAGTAACGCCGAGGTCCTTCACAGTTTTATTTGAGACGACTGTACAACCATTAAGATTAATTGTCAGATTCAACAGAAGATCTCTTTGTTTCTTGGGACCTAGAACAAGCATCTCTGTTTTGTCCGAGTTTAATAGTAGAAAGTTTGCAGCCATCCACTTCCTTATGTCTGAAACACATGCTTCTAGCGAGGGCAATTTTGGTGCTTCACCGTGTTTCATTGAAATGTACAGCTGTGTGTCATCCGCATAGCAGTGAAAGTTTACATTATGTTTTCGAATAACATCCCCAAGAGGTAAAATATATAGTGAAAACAATAGTGGTCCTAAAACAGAACCTTGAGGAACACCGAAATGTACAGTTGATTTGTCAGAGGACAAACCATTCACAGAGACAAACTGATATCTTTCCGACAGATAAGACCTAAACCAGGCCAGAACATGTCCGTGTAGACCAATTTGGGTTTCCAATCTCTCCAAAAGAATGTGGTGATCGATGGTATCAAAAGCAGCACTAAGGTCTAGGAGCACGAGGACAGATGCAGAGCCTCGGTCCGATGCCATCAAAATGTCATTTACCACCTTCACAAGTGCCGTCTCAGTGCTATGATGGGGTCTAAAACCAGACTGAAGCATTTCGTATACATTGTTTGTCTTCAGGAAGGCAGTGAGTTGCTGCGCAACAGCCTTCTCTAAAATCTTTGAGAGGAATGGAAGATTTGATATAGGCCGATAGTTTTTATATTTTCTGGGTCAAGGTTTGGCTTTTTCAAGAGAGGCTTTATTACTGCCACTTTTAGTGAGTTTGGTACACATCCAGTGGATAGAGAGCCGTTTATTATGTTCAACATAGGAGGGCCAAGCACAGGAAGCAGCTCTTTCAGTAGTTTAGTTGGAATAGGGTCCAGTATACAGCTTGAAGGTTTAGAGGCCATGATTATTTTCATCATTGTGTCAAGAGATATAGTACTAAAACACTTGAGCGTCTCTCTTGATCCTAGGTCCTGGCAGAGTTGTGCAGACTCAGGACAACTGAGGTTTGGAGGAATACGCAGGTTTAAAGAGGAGTCCGTAATTTGCTTTCTAATAATCATAATCTTTTCCTCAAAGAAGTTCATGAATTTATCACTGCTAAAGTGCAAGTCATCCTCTCTTGGGGAATGCTGCTTTTTAGTTAGCTTTGCCACAGTATCAAAAAGGAATTTCGGATTGTTCTTATTTTCCTCAATTAAGTTAGAAAAATAGGACGATCGAGCAGCAGTAAGGGCTCTTCGGTACTGCACGGTACCATCCTTCCAAGCTAGTCGGAAGACTTCCAGTTTGGTGTGGCGCCATTTCCGTTCCAATTTTCTGAAGCTTGCTTCAGAGCTCGGGTATTTTCTGTGTACCATGAGCTAGTTTCTTATGAGACATTTTTTTAGTTTTTAGGGGTGCAACTGCATCTAGGGTATTGCGCAAGGTTAAATTGAGATCCTCAGTTAGGTGGTTAACGGATTTTTGTCCTCTGGCGTCCTTGGGTAGGCAGAGGGAGTCTGGAAGGGCATCAAGGAATCTTTGTGTTGTCTGTGAATTTATAGCACGACTTTTGATGTTCCTTGGTTGGGGTCTGAGCAGATTATTTGTTGCAATTGCAAACGTAATAAAATGGTGGTCTGATAGTCCAGGATTATGAGGAAAAACATTAAGATCCACAACATTTATTCCATGGGACAAAACTAGGTCCAGCGTATGACTGTGAGAGTGAGTGGGTCCAGAGACATGTTGGACAAAACCCACTGAGTCGATGATGGCTCCAAAAGCCTTTTGGAGTGGGTCTGTGGACTTTTCCATGTGAATATTAAAGTCACCAAAGATTAGAATATTATCTGCAATGACTACAAGGTCTGATAGGAATTCAGGGAACTCAGTGAGAAACGCTGTATATGGCCCAGGAGGCCTGTAAACAGTAGCTATAAAAAGTGATTGAGTAGGCTGCATAGATTTCATGACTAGAAGCTCAAAAGACGAAAACGTCATTTTCTTTTTTGTAAATTGAAATTTGCTATCACAGGGTATACAGTTGAAGTCGGAAGTTTACATACACCTTAACCAAATATATTTAAACTCAGTTTTTCACAATTCCTGACATTTAATCCTCGTTAAAAAAAATCCCTGTTTTAGGTCAGTTAGGATGACCACTTTATTTTAAGAATGTGAAACATCAGAATAATTGTAGAGAGAATGATTTATTTCAGCTTTTACTTATTTAATCACATTCCCAGTGGGTCAGAAGTTTACATTCACTCAATTAGTATTTGC